>NW_023494792.1:774374-1094374 GCF_904425465.1 Colossoma macropomum | reverse complement strand
TAGGTAAATCTGAGCTGTGATCTGTCATCTGACTCAGGATTAGCTCTGTGTGTATATAGAGACCGTAGGTTAATCTGAGCTGTGATCTGACTCAGGACCAGCTCTGTGTTTATATAGAGATCGTAGGTTAATCTGAGCTGTGATCTGACTCGGGATCAGCTTTGTGTGTATATAGAGACCGTAGGTTAATCTGAGCTGTGATCTGTGATCTGACTCGGGACCAGCTCTGTGTTTATATAGAGATCGTAGGTTAATCTGAGCTGTGATCTGACTCGGGACCAGCTCTGTGTTTATATAGAGACTGTAGGTTAATCTGAGCTGTGATCTGTGATCTGACTCAGGACCAGCTCTGTGTGTATATAGAGACCGTAGGTTAATCTGAGCTGTGATCTGACTCAGGACCAGCTCTGTGTGTATATAGAGACCGTAGGTTAATCTGAGCTGTGATCTGACTCAGGACCAGCTCTGTGTGTATATAGAGACCGTAGGTTAATCTGAGCTGTGATCTGACTCAGGACCAGCTCTGTGTTTATATAGAGATCGTAGGTTAATCTGAGCTGTGATCTGACTCGGGATCAGCTTTGTGTGTATATAGAGACCGTAGGTTAATCTGAGCTGTGATCTGACTCGGGACCAGCTCTGTGTGTATATAGAGACCGTAGGTAAATCTGAGCTGTGATCTGTGATCTGACTCAGGATTAGCTCTGTGTTTATATAGAGACCGTAGGTTAATCTGAGCTGTGATCTGACTCGGGATCAGCTCTGTGTGTATATAGAGACCGTAGGTTAATCTGAGCTGTGATCTGACTCAGGACCAGCTCTGTGTGCATTGTTAATGTACCTAGAGACTGTAGGTTAATCTGAGCTGTAATCTGAGCCTCCTTCAGCAGTTCCTCCTGACTCAGGATGCGCTCTGTGTTGGTTTTCCGGCGGCGCGGCGCCTCCATCTGGCGCTCCTGCAGACGCTCAAAGGTCTTCCTCGTGTGCTCGCTGGTGGACTTACGCACCGACTTGCGCACTGCAGAGAAAAAATAAAGTACATTTAAGAAACGTGAACATTTTTCATACTTACAGCTACAGAAATGATGAATCCCAGTGAAACCGTTAAACTCAGAGAGTCTGTATGTGGGTCAGTCCACCTGACGCAGCAGCTTAACATTAAAATCATACCTGACAAATGAAATCAGCTTAAATACGTGACTGTAACAGAGTAAATGCAACGGCGGTAGATAATCTAGATACAGTAAAACTGTAGCCGTACTGTTACAGTAATGCCACTGTATCGATGGCTCTTTCATGAGTCGTGTGTTTATTTCGGGAGGGGGGCTGACAGCGGAGAAATCTGGAGAAAAAGGCTGCAGCTCACACTCTTTTACTCAGACTATAGAGATTTGAGTCAGTATCTATATTTATTATCAGAACTGAGATCTGCAGGGTTTTTGTTAAGATATCAGTAAACTATCAGTAAATGTTCTACAGTTTGTCCGTTTGGCTATAAATCTTACTTTTTCTAATGTTCTGAAGTGAACTGAGGTTAACTTACCATGAAACAGACGAATAAACGTGAGAACAGTCTTGTGTGCAGTGAGGTTTTATTTTCACATGCGATTTCTTTCTTTAACGAAACCAACAGATGTACAGCAGCTACTGCACAGTGTGACTGACTACAGACGGTGAAACACGTCATTCTGCATTGCAGTGTTTTAATCTACATTCACTTTATTTTAGCACTTTAAGGCGGTACAGGAGGTGGTTTGACGGTACAGGAGGGGGTTTGACGGTACAGGAGGGGGTTTAGGCGGTACAGGAGGGGGTTTGACGGTACAGGAGGGGGTTTGATGGTACAGGAGCGGGTTTGACGGTACAGGAGGGGGTTTGATGGTACAGGAGGGAGTTTAGGCGGTACAGGAGGGGGTTTGACGGTACAGGAAGGGATTTAGGTGGTACAGGAGGATGTTTAGGCGGTACAGGAGGATGTTTAGGCGGTACAGGAGGGGTCTGGTGGTCCAGGAGGGGTTTAGCGGTGCTGGAGGGGTCTGGTGGTACAGGAGGGGAGTTTAGCAGTGCAGAAGGGGTTTGGCGGTGCAGAAGGGGTCTGGTGGTACAGGAGGGGGTTTGGCGGTGCAGAAGGGGTCTGGTGGTACAGGAGGGGGTTTAGCGGTGCAGGAGGGGATTTAGGCGGTACAGGAGGGGGTTTAGGCGATCACCCTTAAGAGCAGATCACTGTGTATTAGAGCTGATCTCTTGATGCTGGATGAATAAGCCTTCAGCTCCTGTTTATGTCAGGTGATGAACTCCACTGCACACCTGATTCAGCTCAGGGTCAGCTGGTGTGTTAAAAGAAGGAAAATCACCAAGCTGTGCTGAACCCCAGCCCCTCCGGGACCCCCGTTCTCCACCCCGGTTTACTCCAGTCCAAATGTGCGAGACTCAGTGTGCGAGACTCAGTGTGCGAGACTCAGTGTGCGAGACTCACGCTCTCCGTACTCCTGCAGGTCCTGGTGAGAACGTTTTTCGGCTTTGGGTCTCTCTGTTCTCTTCGGTTCTTCAGACGGACGCTTCACTTTCGGCTTTACCGCCTTCACTGGCTCCTGCACACACGCACACACACACACACACGCACACGCACACGCACACACACACACGCACACGCACACACACGCACGCACACGCACGCACGCAGGCACACACACACGCAGGCACACACACGCAGGCACACGCACGCAGGCACACACACATGCACGCACGCACACACACGCACACACAGGCACACACACACGCAGGCACACACACACACGCAGGCACACACACACACACACACAGGCACACACACACACGCAGGCACACACGCACGCACGCACACACGCAGGCACACACGCAGGCACACACGCACGCGCACACACACGCAGACACACACGCACGCGCACACACACACACACGCAGACACACACGCACGCGCACACACACGCAGACACACACGCACGCGCACACACACACACACGCAGACACACACGCACGCACGCACACACGCACGCAGGCACACACAAACACACACGCAGACACACACGCACGCGCACACACACACACACGCAGACACACACGCACGCGCACACACACACACACGCAGACACACACGCACGCGCACACACACACACACGCAGACACACACGCGCACACACACACACGCAGACACACACGCACGCGCGCACACACACACACACGCAGACACACACGCACGCACGCACACACACGCACGCACACACGCACGCAGGCACACACACACACGCACGCACACACGCACGCACGCACACACGCACGCACGCACACATGCACGCAGGCACACACACACGCACGCACGCAGGCACACACACACGCAGGCACACACACAGAGCTAAGGAACAGGCCGTCTGACTGAGGTTAAAATGAGAATTGGGAATTAAAATGAAGGCGAATTGTCTGACTTCAGAGACCAGATCAGACTCCTCATTATTCACCACCATCACTGTAATATTTCATCATCAACATTAACACATGAAGGTGATCAGAGGGGCGGTGGAGTCTGCAGCGTCTGAGATCTTTAAAACGCAGAGTTAGAAAAGAAAATCATCTCACAGTGAAAGCAGCGTTTTACAGTAGAAATAAATGGAGCTCATTATGCTGGTAGTGAACTATGCTGCTGACACAGCTGCCTAAAAACCATAGAAACGGACCTTAAACAGAAGTGAGGACCCTGTTGGGGTTCATCCTAAAGTTAGGACAGGATTTAGGAGGTTTAGTCTAGTTAGGATGTTTGTGTGATGCTGTTTTCTTATCTGGAGTTCATGATGAGATTATGAAGGTAGGAGCTGATATTCTGGAATAGATACTGAACTAAACTCGGTCTGGACAGAAGTCGTCATGGACACAGATTTCAGAGTTAGGATGTTTCCGTAATACGACTCCTGGTAATATGGTTTCTGTAATATGTGCTGCTGGTGGTGAAGTGTGTGTTATTCTTACTTTATAAGCCTTTGTAACGACGCGGCTCTTCCTGCGGGGGGCGTCCTCCTCCTCATTACTGTCTGGCTCATCTCCTTCATCGATGTCGAAGTCACTGTCCACTTCATCCTCCGTGTCTGAGTGGTCACCTCGGTACTCATCATCTCCAGACTCCTACAAACACACATTGCATTGATCAAGATTACTCAATACATTAACACAACTATTAACCCTCTGTAGGTGGTTTATAAACTCTCTGTGTGTGATATTACGTTAATATTCACGTTGTTAAACCCTCCGTAGGTGGTTTATAAACTCTGTGTGTGATATTACGTTAATATTCACGTTGTTAAACCCTCTGTAGGTGGTTTATAAACTCTGTGTTATTATATTAATACTCACGTCGTTAAACCCTCCGTAGGTGGTTTATAAACTCTGTGTTATTATATTAATACTCACGTCGTTAAACCCTCCGTAGGTGGTTTATAAACTCTGTGTTATTATATTAATACTCACGTCGTTAAACCCTCCGTAGGTGGTTTATAAACTCTCTCTGTGTTATTATATTAATACTCATGTCGTTAAACCCTCCATAGGTGGTTTATAAACTCTCTCTGTGTTATTATGTTAATACTCATGTCGTTAAATCCTCCGTAGGTGGTTTATAAACTCTGTGTTACTGCATTAATACTCACGTCGTTAAACCCTCCGTAGGTGGTTTATAAACTCTGTGTTACTGCATTAATACTCACGTCGTTAAACCCTCCGTAGGTGGTTTATAAACTCTCTCAGTGTTACTGTATTAATACTCACGTCGTTAAACCCTCCGTAGGCGGTTTATAAACTCTCTCTGTGTTATTATGTTAACACTCACTTCGTTAAACCCCCCGTAGGTGGTTTATAAACTCTCTCTGTGGTATTATGTTAATACTCACAACGTTAAACCCTCCGTAGGTGGTTTATAAACTCTCTCTGTGTTACTGTATTAATACTCACGTCGTTAAACCCTCCGTAGGTGGTTTATAAACTCTCTCTGTGTTACTGTATTAATACTCACGTCCTTAAACCCTCCATAGGTGGTTTATAAACTCTCTCAGTGTTACTGTATTAATACTCACGTCCTTAAACTCTCCGTAGGCGGTTTATAAACTCTCTCAGTGTTACTGTATTAATACTCACGTCGTTAAACCCTCCGTAGGTGGTTTATAAACTCTCTCTGTGTTATTATATTAACACGTCATTAAACCCTCCGTAGGTGGTTTATAAACTCTCTCAGTGTTACTGTATTAATACTCACGTCGTTAAACCCTCCGTAGGTGGTTTATAAACTCTCTCAGTGTTACTGTATTAATACTCACGTCCTTAAACCCTCCGTAGGTGGTTTATAAACTCTCTCAAAGTTACTGTATTAATACTCACGTCGTTAAACCCACTGTAGGTGGTTTATAAACTCTCTCAGTGTTACTGTATTAATACTCATGTCGTTAAACCCTCCGTAGGTGGTTTATAAACTCTCTCTGTGTTATTACGTTAATACTCACTTCGTTAAACCCTCCGTAGGTGGTTTATAAACTCTCTCAGTGTTACTGTATTAATACTCATGTCGTTAAACCCTCCGTAGGTGGTTTATAAACTCTCTCTGTGTTATTACGTTAATACTCACTTCGTTAAACCCTCCGTAGGTGGTTTATAAACTCTCTGTGTTATTATATTAATACTCATGTCGTTAAACCCTCCGTAGGTGGTTTATAAACTCTCTCTGTGTTATTACGTTAATACTCACGTCGTTAAACCCTCCGTAGGTGGTTTATAAACTCTCTCTGTGTTATTACGTTAATACTCACGTCGTTAAACCCTCCGTAGGTGGTTTATAAACTCTCTCAGTGTTACTGTATTAATACTCATGTCGTTAAACCCTCCGTAGGTGGTTTATAAACTCTCTCTGTGTTATTACGTTAATACTCACTTCGTTAAACCCTCCGTAGGTGGTTTATAAACTCTCTCTGTGTTACTGTATTAATACTCACGTCGTTAAACCCTCCATAGGTGGTTTATAAACTCTCTCTCTGTGTTATTATGTTAATACTCACGTCGTTAAACCCTCCGTAGGTGGTTTATAAACTCTCTGTGTTATTATGTTAATACTCACGTCCTTAAACCCTCCGTAAGTGGTTTATAAACTCTCTCTGTGTTACTGTATTAATACTCACGTCCTTAAACCCTCCGTAGGTGGTTTATAAACTCTGTGTTACTGCATTAATACTCACGTCGTTAAACCCTCCGTAGGTGGTTTATAAACTCTCTCTGTGTTACTGTATTAATACTCACGTCCTTAAACCCTCCATAGGTGGTTTATAAACTCTGTGTTACTGCATTAATACTCACGTCGTTAAACCCTCCGTAGGTGGTTTATAAACTCTCTCTGTGTTACTGTATTAATACTCATGTCGTTAAACCCTCCGTAGGTGGTTTATAAACTCTCTCTGTGTTATTATGTCAATACTCACGTCGTTAAACCCTCCATAGGTGGTTTATAAACTCTCTCTGTGTTACTGTATTAATACTCATGGCGTTAAACCCTCTGTAGGTGGTTTATAAACTCTCTCTGTGTTATTATGTAAATACTCACGTCGTTAAACCCTCCATAGGTGGTTTATAAACTCTCTCTGTGTTACTGTATTAATACTCATGGCGTTAAACCCTCTGTAGGTGGTTTATAAACTCTCTCTGTGTTATTACGTTAATACTCACGTCGTTAAACCCTCCGTAGGTGGTTTTGTAGAAGTCGTCTTCTTCCTCCTCGTCCAGGAGTTTGGAGAGGCGGTTTCCAGCAGTGCTGCGCTGATCTCGGCCCAAAGCCAGACTCATCTTTACACCACTGACCATAAAACACAATAAACACAGTCTAAACCAGAGAAAGTAAACTCGAATAGTGTGGATTATTTATCCATTAAACTGAGGATTAAACACGTAACTCACTAAACTGCACTATAAGTCAAACTAAATCAGTGATATTAAACTCAAATGGGGCAGATTAATCCAGTAAACTGAGGATTAAACATATAACTCAGTTAACTACACTATAGATCAACAAAAATCACTATAAGTCAGGCATTAAATTAAGCCATCAAAGTGAAGATTAATCCACTAAACTCAGACTGAAGCGGTTTAATCTTGAGTTTAACTTCAGGTTGAGGATAAAACACTGAATCCAGAGTCTGTATCAGCATCAAACACACTAAAACACACAATATACCTCAATACAACTCACCAAACCACATTATAACTCACTAAATTGCATTTTAACTCATTAAACTCCAGTATAAGTCACGAAACTCCAAGATAACTCAGTGTAAATCAGAGATATTAAAGCCCCACAGTGTATTAAACGGTCACTGACCTCTCAGTGAGCTGAACTCGGAGCGGGTCGGGCGGTTCGGGTCCTGTTTGAGGTTTAAACGCTGAATCCGGTGAATCAAACACACTGAACTCGCTCTGAGAGCTCAGTATAAATCAGATTAACTCACTAATTTACACTATAATTCACTATAAATCACTATAAATCACCGATAAACCGAGAAAACAAAGCCGCCCAGACACAAACACAGCGCGCCGCTCCGCTCTGCACTTCCGCTGTAGACCACAGTCTGACACTGACACTGACCCCTGCAGGAGCGGAGGAGGAACTGCGGCACTCTAATACAGACTACGCTAAATACATTATTATTATTATTATTATTATTATTATTAATATATATTAATAATACAGTCTGTAGAGAATCACAGTCTGATACCGACACCTACAGGAGCGGAGGAGGAACTGCGGCGCTCTAATACAGACTACACTAAATACATTATTATTATTATTATTATTATTATTGTTATTATTATTATTATTATTATTATTATTAATATATATTAATAATACAGTCTGTAGAGAATCACAGTCTGATACCGACACCTACAGGAGCAGAGGAGGAACTGCGGCGCTCTAATACACAGTATACTGAATGCATTATTATTAATTATGCCCATGATGCACTGCGTGAACAGTGAGAGCTGAGTTGAGCTGAATGAAGCTGTCATGTAGTGAAGCAGCAGTTTCGCCATCCGACTCAGTTAAACCTCTTTTTTACTGATTCATGTTTGTGTTTATTCTGTGATTTAGTGTCTGCATGTAAAAACATAACGTTTCTGTGTATAAACGGTGTCATATTTTACTCAGTTATGGGCTCTGTGCCCTTATATTGTTCTGTTGGTCATTAACAATGCAACCCACATTTATTTTATTGGGATGTTAATTCTCTTTAAGACTAGCCACTGAGATACTGAATTCATATTAGTGGCCAGATTAAATAGATAAAATGAATACGCATCAGAACAATGTCAAGATCAATTAATACATATTTCGTCAGCACTGTTAAGGCTAACTGACTCTTCTGATTGAACGACTAACACAGCAGCATTCAGTCTTTAAACTGTTACTGCTAAAGAGCCTGTTAGTCCTTTCTGTTTGATTCAGTACATTTTCTTGCTGTAAAGTTGTAAACAAACAAGATGCACTTGTATGAAGTCGCTTCTTATTCGCCAGCTTGTTGTTTGAATTTTCCCATTCCATCTTAAATGGTGCAGCAGCTATTATTATCACACCTCAGGTACCAGAATGTAACTGGTGGAACGGGACAATTTGAACAGGAAGCTGGCGAATAGGAAGCCCCTTCAGCCTCCTTGTTCTCTGTGGCTGAAACCAGGCTGATGAGTAACGTTACTGTCCTGTCTCGCCTGCACAGCTCAGACCATGTAAACATTACAGACACAAGTTTGATTTTATGCAGTGAAGATGACTGCCTATGGGGAATTCTCAAGCTAACGGTGATGCTAATTACGCGCTACTTTCACTTAAAACAAGGCAAGTTTATTTATACAGCACCTTTCAAACACTCCTGTCATCCAAAGTGCTTTACAAATGAGAAGTCAGAGTTGTTTTAAAAAAAAAGTAAAGCACAAATAGAAAAACAGAATTAAACACAGATATTAATTAAAAATGAGATATTAATTACCTACAATTACTAACTTATTATTTATTCACAACAAGAACATAAACATCATTTTTAGTGCAGTGCAAATTGTTACCACAGTATTACCATTTTATTACCAACATGTTATGCTGTAATTAATAATTTATTATTTGTCTGATATATAAAATAAAAACAATGCATGGAAAAAAAAAAATTAAAGCAAAGCCAGAAGGACCTAAAATGCTTCTCTTTTTTAGTGAATGGCCTCATTTCTTGCTCTTTGCTTTAGGAGAAGTTTATGAACTGGTCAGGAGGAATGTCCAGGATGACGGCGATGTGAGTCGGAGATCAGTCTCTGAGCACTAAGATGTTCCCTTGTACAGAAATTCTGAACAGATATGAATTTGTTTCAGTGAGTTTTGAATAAAGACACAGATGAGTTCACTGCACTCTTCAGTTTAATGCTGATGTTCATCATTCAGACAGTAAATACGGTTTCAGCCCTTTTCCAGCCAGAATGTAACAATTCATTTCATTAACCACACAAACAGCAGGCAGACAATCGACTGGACTCAAACTACACACTGGAAATTAAAAACCCAACCCCACATTAACTCTGGCAGGAAAACACACTTTGCCATGTCATCAGCATTTTAGTCAAGGTACATTTTATTTAGGCAAGTCTGGATTTTTATCTCAGGGAAAAAAATTTTTGTTGAACACTTCCAATGCCTTAATGGTGTATAATGCTATCAGATCTTTTTCAAAAGCTTCCATTTTATCATATTTCTTTGCTTTTTCATCTTTATAATGCATAATAAAGCCATGAAATGTACAGTATTTCTCACAACAGCAGGACGCAGTCCAGAAGTGACTCGGCACATTGACCTTCCCCTCTTTCTTCAGGGTTTGTTTTTCTTTATTCGGCACAACTCCTGTTACGACATAAGCCCCCCCTTTTCTGTTCACACAGTCACTCAGGACCTGAGCCACTTTGCTCTCCACTTCTTCGTACCAGTTCCTGTTGAATGTACTGAGCTGAGGAGCCGCGTTGGTGAGGGTGAAGGTGCTGATTGCAGCCTCTTCAGAGCCAGTGTGGCAGAAAGGATACAGGTGACCTTTTTGAAGAGAACCGGAGCCTTTTTGGCCTTCATAGTCACGGTTGTAGGCCTGACGATCATGTACTGTCATCTTGTCTTGCAGTGCCATATCAGAACTCTCTCCTTCATCAAGCTGTAACACAGGTTAGATAAAGTCATGAAATTCAAAGTTTGATCAGTAAAAGTTGTTTTCTCTGCTCGCAGATAAAGGATTTGAATGTACGTGATCCCTCACAAATTTACTGGTGGAGAATTCAAAATTTGCTCAGGACCTGTACAGTTAACCCCAAATTCAAACATAATTCCAGCAGTCACTCCCCCTTAGCTTAGAATGAAATTAGTAGGCACTTATACCCCACTGATTACCATGGTGCTAACTGGACGTCTAAATCATCACACACTCCTCAATCTGTGTGGAGTTGGTCAGTATCTCTAATAGACTTGATTATGTGGTTTCTGACTCTCTTCCACAGGGTGGCAAGTGTGTGAAGCTTTAGGCTGAATCATGTTAGAATCTGTACTTTCTTACCTGAGGTTCGATCATCCATGTTATATCAGGTCTTTCTACTTCACAGTCCGATCCCCTTTCATACCGATATGCAGAAAACACAGGAATCCTTCCTGTGGTGTCATACAGAGTCGCTTATAAGAGATACTTATTATCATATTTCTGACAGATCGGAACAAAGCGACCCTTTGAGTCTGTTCCAAAGCCAAACACTGGTGGTTCATCATTTAGGAAGAATTTTTTACATTCTGTAAAGTCCTTGACCACCTCCCCCACCTCCCCCACAGCGAGGAGCATCAGCACTGAAACAAACAGCTTCATCTTCAGAGAGAACCAGAGGAGAACGTTCGCTCTTCTCTAACGGTCCGGTCTTCAGAAAGAGGAGAACGTTCGCTCTTCTCTAACGGTCCGGTCTTCAGAAAGAGGAGAACGTTCGCTCTTCTCTAACGGTCCGGTCTTCAGAAAGAGGAGAACGTTCGCTCTTCTCTAACGGTCCGGTCTTCAGAGAGAGGAGAACGTTCGCTCTTCTCTAACGGTCCGGTCTTCAGACAGAGGAGAACGTTCGCTCTTCTCTAACGGTCCGGTCTTCAGACAGAGGAGAACGTTTGCTCTTCTCTAACGGTCCGGTCTTCAGAGAGAGGAGAACGTTCGCTCTTCTCTAACGGTCCGGTCTTCAGACAGAGGAGAACGTTCGCTCTTCTCTAACGGTCCGGTCTTCAGACAGAGGAGAACGTTCGCTCTTCTCTAACGGTCCGGTCTTCAGAGAGAGGAGAACGTTCGCTCTTCTCTAACGGTCCGGTCTTCAGACAGAGGAGAACGTTTGCTCTTCTCTAACGGTCCGGTCCTCAGAAAGAGGAGAACGTTCGCTCTTCTCTAACGGTCCGGTCTTCAGAGAGAGGAGAACGTTCTCTCTTCTCTAACGGTCCAGTCTTCCATCACGCCTACTTAGATTACAAGGTGCTGCTCACTATTAGTACCTAGAATTAATACTACATCAGGGGGCGAAGCTTCTCATACAAAGCCCCCAGCTTTGGAATAATCTTCTAGTCAGTGTTCGGGACTCAGACTCAGCCTCAGTGTTTAAGTCTAGGCTAAAACCCACTTGTTCAGTGGAGCCTTTGGTAATTAGTTTTCCCTGTTAGATAAAAGGTGCAGATCTGGGGTTCATGGTCATGGAGTGTTATGGTAAACTGGGAGTGTTGGTGCCGTCGTCCTGCTGCTCACTCACTCACTCAGGTTTGCTGACGGTGGAGTGGAGGGGCGCCGACATCTCAGGGAGCCTCATGACTCTGTTACCTTTCTGGTTTCTCCCTCTTAGTGAGGCTGTAATATCTAGACCTGCTGGAGTCTCTGCTGCTCTGTTACACTGTATACAATGTGCGAAATACAGGGGCTCCTAGAGGGTCTCGGATCCCCTCATTAACCTCTCGGACCCCCTGAATGTTCATCCAAATGAAAATCAATTTTTTTTTTGCTGTTGCCGCCAGTAGCGACCCTCATGGGCGCTCAGACCTGGATTTCTCTGTAAAGCTGCTTTGTGATGATGCCTGTTTTAAAAAGCTCTATTTAAATAAACTTTGAGTTGACTTGTTCAGTATTGGTGGGGAGAGTGGGAGCTAAAGGTACTCAGAAAGTAAGAGGATATCCTTCTGGGTCGCGGGCGGAGCTGGAGCCTATCCCAGCAGTCATTGGGTGGAAGGCAGGATACACCCTGGACAGGTCAGCTGTAAGCAATGTCAGTAACAACATTTTGTAATTTTTTATCAGGCCTGTCACTTTTTTCTCAGTAGTTTATAATGTTTTTCTTGTTTTCCAAAATAAAAGCCTGCACGCATTTAAAATCAGTTTGAGGAGATACAGGACAGTAATCTGGGTGGTCCAAGGGTGGTCCAGCAGTGGTCAAGTGGTAAAGTCAGCTTTTTTGTCAGTCGGTTGTTGTTTTTTTTCTGTTTCTGTTCATTTACCCAGATAGCGGATGTGATAGAGCTCAAACCCGGGCCACAACCGCCCTTTACTTCACGGGCCACATACCTCACAGAATGATAGCACAGGAGAGGACAGATGGAGTGACCAGAACCCAGCCTGATTACCAAAGAGGAGTCGCCCTGTCCATGACTATGCATTTACTCCTCATCAGGAGATCATGAGTTCAGATCCCATCAACAGCACAGGCATCTGCAACTGGTAGTCAGACAGGGTGAAGCTCATGCCAGCCTCCACTTCCTGAACCTGGGGACACTGTGTGACAGTGGAAGCCCCACCCAGCAGGGCAGCTATTGTAACGGTCTGGTGTCTGTACTGGTGGTTCTGAGTGGTGGGTCAGTTCTGGCAGTGCTGGTTTAAAGGGGCTGAGATGTGGCCCTCTAATGGCCATCATACTTACATGTCCAAAATGTTTACTACACTGTAAAGAAAATGTTTTAATGTAAAGTTTATTTGATCTATTTACTTAACATTTGATGTTGAATAAACATGAAATTTTAAGCAGCCACAATTTTAAAAATTTAAACTAAATCTGAATTAAACTGCAGACTAGGATGTGTAGCAGTGTTTCTAGTCCTGAGGCAGATTAAACTAACATTTCAACCCAACTTTTTAGTCTCCAAATAACACATAAATTATCCCACAGGCCAAAACATTGAGGTTGGATTTTTTACAGTGTACAGTCCCGTATATGGCCGAGACCTGAATTTAAACTGTGCACCACAATCCTGTTAATCTCTGTTTAAAACGTTAATTATTCTCACGTCAGCTCTGGCAGTCTTTACAGGAAGTGGCCCAGATCTGTTTTGGCACACATGAGCCAAATAAGCCTTTTCAATGTGGGCCACTTTTGGCTCCATGCAGCTTTTTAAAGTAGACTTTCTTAAAGATTTCAGATACACAATATCAACCAGTCAGAACAGAATTCCACAAACACCCATTTATAACTGTAAAATACAGTTATAAACATTCTATGCCAGCAGTTTTCCAGTGCTGACCGTGGGCCGGACGTGCCGTATCTTTTCCAGAACCGGTCCACATTCACAGGCTACCTCATGAAGGCTGTGCTCACTGCAGGCTGAGAGTTTGTTAATGTGTGTAATAAGACTAACAAACTGAGTGCATTGAATGTACATAAATGCATTTCTCACTGTAGAGTTTGAGCGTCAGGCCTTTCTGCTTCCACTCCAACATCCCCCACCCTCCTCCACTATCAGCTTAACAGGACATTAACTGAAACACTGTTTCAAAGCAAACACTGGGACAGTAGTACATACGTCTTTGAGGGTATCAGCCTCTACTTTGCATTCTGTGCTTTTCATTGAGGGCTGCAAGGAGCTGATTATGAAGAGAAGCTTTAGTCATTCAAACCAGTGAGTAAATACACTGGGACTGTGTTGTACTCTACAGTCTTTGTTCTGGACCAGTGAAAAAGGAACTAATCTTTGAGATTAAAAATCTCAAATACTATTTAATCCTAATAGAGTTTGTGCTCCAAAAGCCCAACATGTAAAATCCTGAATGAATAAAAAGATGGAGAAAGGTCTGAAATAGCTGGTCGGCAAACAGAAGTGTCGTCCATAATGGGTTTTAGCGAAGTAAAAGAAACTTCTTACTTTAAGTTATTCTTTTGTCTAATTAAATGTCTGTGAGGTGTTTCTGGGACAGTGTGCAGCGTACAGCTGTCAGTAGAGCCGAGTGAAGATGAAATAATGGCAAGAACGGCAGCACAACAAGCATAACCAGCTCAGAGCTTCAGCAGACATGAGGCTGTGGCTTCATAATGACTCAGTGAAAAAGTCCAGCTGTTACCATTGAAATCTGTGTCTATTAAATGCAGCCAGATGATAAACTGCCAGTTAAACACTAGTTAGACCTTGTATGCAGGACAGTAATCTGGTGGTCCAGCAGTGGTCAAGTGGCAAAGTCAGCCTGTTTGTCAGTTGCTTTTTTTCTGTTTCTGTTTCTTTACCCATATAGCAAATGTGATAGAGCTCAAACCTGGGCCACATCCACCCTTTACTTCCAGCCCACACAGAATAACTGCACAGGTGAGGCCAGATGGAGTGACCAGAACCCAGCCTGATTACTGCCATTACAGAGCTGCATCTCAACCCCTTTAAACCAGCACTGCCAGAACTGACCCACCACTCAGAACCACTAGAACAAGAACCAGACCCTTACAACAGCTGCCCTGCTGGGTGGGGCTTCCAGTGTCACATGGTTTCCCCAAGCTCAGGGAGCGGAGGCTGGCATGGGCTTCACCCTCTCTGACCACCAGCTGCAGACGGCTGTGCTGTTGATGGGATCTGAACTCATGATCTCCTGATGATGGGTTCAGATCCCATCAGCCTACTGTACCACGCAGGTACGCCTGTTTATAAGCCTACATTCCAAAAATAAGCCTACACGTCCAAAATGTTCACTACACTGTGAAAAAGACATTCTAATTTAAAGTAGGTAACATGGCTGACTTTAAGGATTAAGTTCATTGAACATCAAATAATCTATTAACTGGCTATTTGCTGTTCTGTGAACATGAACTTTTAAGTAGCACAAATCATTTAAACTAAATCTGAATTAAACTGCAAACTTGAATATGTAGTAGTACTGAGGCAGACTGTGCTGGATTAACTACAATGAACACTCTAGCTGTCAGGCTCCAGTCACTGGAACAGTAGTACATACGTTTTTAAGGGTATCAGCCTCTACTTTGCATTCTGTGCTTTGCATTGAGGGCTGTAAGGAGCTGATTATGAAGAGAAAGAGTGTGTAATGAAGAGTGTGTAAATTCACTGGAACTGTGTTGTACTGAAGAGTCTTTGTTCTGGACCAGAGAGAAAAGAACTAACCTTTAAGATTAAAAATCTCAAATACTAATTCATCCTAATAGGGTTTGTGTTCCAAAAGCCCAACATGTAAAATCCTGAATGAATAAAAAGGTGGGGCGAGGTCTCACACTGAAAAATAAAGATAAAATATCTAAATTAATTATGTTGTCAGAAACTTGGGCCTCATTCACCAACCGTCCTTTAGAAACAATTCTGTCTTAAAACTCACACAGTTTAGACGAAGACTCTGGCTCACCAGTGTTCTCTATGTGGGGTTTGTTCTTAGGTAAGAACAGAATCTACACACACTCAAGAGCACAAAGGTGAGAACAGTTCTGCACTTTAAGAACACGTCATGAATCTGACAGACTTTTTCTTAGAACCTTTATCAAGAACACACTTAAGCACAGACTTGGGAGGATATCAGAGAATGAGGCCCACTGATTATAAATTCAGTATAATTGAGATCAACAGCAGTGTTTCCCAGATCTGGTCCAGGAGAACCGCATGTGAACATTGACCTGATATCTAAGGATACAGTAGGTTACTGCACACTGAAACGGCTCAAAGCTCCAGACCTAAACTGTTTAGTCTTTTAATTGTTTTCTCTCATCTCTGTTTTTACTACTTCTTAACAAATCCTAAATTAGGGGGCCTTGTAGGACTAAAAGCTATTAAAGCTACGAAACCTTGATGGTGAAAACCCAACATCCTAACGTCCATCTGTAGAAGCTGTCTAACCTCAGGATGAACAGAAGGTGGAAGGCGTTGTAACTATGGTTAGGTGACGTGTACATACCTGACACATGATGTCTACAGGGAAACATCATGCATTCACATTTGAGCCCTTTCCCAGCTCATTCTCCCCCTCTCAACTGGTCTTTCCTTACTATTCCTATGTTTTTCCCCCATATACATTTTCATATACATTTAAATTTTCACGTAACCACTGTGTTTCATGATTGTGGCTGAAGTATCCTGTTGGAGATCAGAGATGTCATTCATTACCATTTTTGGTAAAGTCAAAGAAACTTCTTACTTAAGTTATTCTTTTGTCTAATGAAACGTCTCTGAGGTGTTTCTGGGACAGTGTGCATTTTGCGGCTGTCAGTAGAGTCGAGTGAAGATGAAATTATGGCAAGAACAGCAACATAACAAGCATAAACAGTTCAGAGCTTCAGCAGACATGAGACTGTCAAGACTCAATTGTCAACTGGCCAGAAAAGTTCACAGTCTAGTTCTACACCTTAATCAAGGGGTGGTGAACTGGTGGGCTGCAGTATGGATGCAGAACTAGCAAAGTGTTTCAGTGGACTGAACCGAGAGCTACAGTAAACCTGTAGGGAAGACAATTAACATACAAACCCAGCTCCACAAAATTTGGGACAAAATGAAGACTTATAACTGGAAAATGGGACAAAAAAAACTCCACTTTCAGAACTGGATCAGTGTCTTCAGTCTCCAGAAGATTATTAGGCACTGTTAAAAGGAGAGGTGATGGAACTCAGTGTAAACATGATCCTGTAACAACTTTTTTGGAACGGGTTTAGGCACCGTATTTCAAACTGAATACTTACTAAATAAGATGCTTTTACACTGTTACACACCTACATAACACACACACACACACACACACACAAGCACACACACACACACACACACACACACACACACACACACACACACACACACACATCAAGCAGAACTGAAAAATTCAAAGCAGCTCTGGGGTTTTTCACCACAGATACACAGACTGATAGACAGAGACAAAGAACTTAAATGAATGCAAATGAATGTAAATCCAGGGCTGTGTGGTTTGTACTCGGTGTTCAGTTATTCAGTCCAAACTCAAAGAAAAAGACCACATACTAATCAAAAAGAGTCTGAAAAACACAACAAAGTTGTCTTAACCACTTTCAAATGGCCAGCGCCCACCAGCAGCCCAAAGGTGTTATTACACACTTCTATAACCCAACACATATAACACTCAACACAACATGGTTTTATAATCACGTCTGTGTTGTGACCAGGGGCGCAAATTTGGTCAGACAACATCAGGGGGCACCTATTATTAATATTTTGTTTTGATATGTAATAAAACATTACATACCATAACAATAACTAATTATATGCAATTTGCTTAATTTTACATTTAAATCAATGTTTCTGATACATACTAAGAATAGAGATTCAGCTTTGTTGCCTTTACATCACCATTACTTCTTTCTACTGTGTCACTGAAATTCTTAGTCTGATCTGCATGTTTCTATAAACTTTTATATTAAAAATACCTTAATTATAGTGAAAAGTATGATAAGTATTCAAAGAAAATGGGGAAGCCTATTAATGACTGTTGTACATAATTTAATAAATGAGCATTATGTCCTGCTGCTAGTGTTGTTTATAGCGGGTCATTTGCACTACATCAGTACAGCAGAACTGCATATTACACACTACTGACTACAATGTAGTTCAGTTAAGGTCAGTACTGGACTCCAGTGCTCTTTAACTGGGCGTGGACCTCCAATGGTAATACAGACAAGTCAGTCTCTCTGTATGGATGATTCTACTGAACAGGTTCAGAGTCAGAGCTGAAACACATTAGGGACTTTTAACTGACCTTGGTGTTATTCTGTACGTAGTTTTTCAGTTCAGCTCTAGATGGCAGTATTATTCTGTATGTAGTTCGTCAGTTCAGCTCTAGATGGCAGTATTATTCTGAGTATAGTTCTTCAAATCAGCTCTAGATGGCAGTATTATTCTGTACGTAGTTCGTCAGTTCAGCTCTAGATGGCAGTATTATTCTGAGTGTAGTTCTTCAGATCAGCTCTAGATGGCAGTATTATTCTGTATGTAGTTCTTCAGATCAGCTCTAGATGGAGGTATTATTCTGTACGTAGTTCCTCAGTTCAGCACTAGATGGCAGTATTATTATGTGTGTAGTTCTTCAGTTCAGCTCTAGATGGCAGTATTATTCTGTCTGTAGTTCTTCAGTTCAGCTCTAGATGGCAGTATTATTCTGTCTGTAGTTCTTCAGTTCAGCTCTAGATGGCAGTGTTATTCTCTGTGTAGTTCTTTCAGATGTACTGAAACATCTTCTGTTTAACAGATGTGTTCTTGGTCAACCTACTGAGTTTCCCAATATTTTGCAACTCGTTACCCCCACAACTGACCAAAGATGCTTTCATGGCCCACAAGATTTATCAGCCATCATAAAAAGCACTACGCAAATAAAGCAGAATTGGTTTAAAATGAATCAGTGAACTGTATAATAACACAACATAATAAACCCCAAAACAACTCAAAATCAGTGAAATTGGTCAACTGGCTGTTTTGCTAGACCAAATACTGAGCTCAATTTGAATATTCAGGAGGTCCACATCTTGAAACCACTGCTAGAACACTCCTCTACTGTGCACTCCTGGCTCTGCAAAGAGAGAGAGAGATGGATGTGACTTGGGGAAAAGACTGGAGAACCTGGACTAACCAAGACCCCAGAGTCTTCCAGTTGGTGCAAATCTGAAAAAAGACTTTGATATCACAGGAATTGTTCCCTTCATATCATTATACCCCACCCCCCCCACGCTCGACTCCTCCAACTAACAATACACACTGCTCTCACACACCTGGACAGGAAGCACACATATGTAAGAATGCTGTTCATAGATTACAGCTCAGCATTCAACACAATCATCCCTGCCAAACTCATTCCTAAGCTCACAGACTTGGGTTTGAACTCTCATCTGTGCAACTGGATACTGGACTCCCTGACGAGCGACCCCAGGTGGTGAAAGTTGGTAACAGCTTCTCTTCCACACTGACTCTGAGCACCAGGGGCTCCCCAGGGATGTGTGCTCAGCCCCCTCCTGTACTCCCTGTATACACATGACTGTGTATCCAAACACACGTCTAACGTCATCTTCAAGTTTGCTGATGACACCACCATCCTCAGCCTCATCACTGATGGAGATGAAACAGCCTACAGAGACGAGGTCAGCGCTCTGTCAGAGTGGAGCCATGACAGCAATCTCTGTCTCAACATCAGCAAAACAAAGGAGATGATCGTGGACTACAGGAAGCTGCAGAGGGGTGGTCACTCCCCCCTGTTCATCAATGGAGCCAAAGTGGAGAGAGTCAGCAGTGTGAAGTTCCTCGGCGTACACCTCACTGATGACCTCACCTGGTCCCTCCACACCAACACTATCGTGAGATCTGCCCGTCAGCATCTCTTCTTCCTGCGCAGGCTCAGGAAGTTTGGTCTGCCTCTTCAGATCCTCACCAACTTCTACAGATGCACCATACAGAGCTTCCTAATGGGCTGCATCACTGTCTGGTACAGCAGCTGCACTGCCTGCCACCGCAAGCAAGCAAGCAAAGTTTATTTATATAGCGCTTTTTACAACAGGTGTTGTCACAAAGCAGCTTTACAGAAAAATCGGCATTACAGAAAAAAAATCTGGGTCCAAACCCCCATGAGCGTCGCCAGTGGCGACAGTGGCAAGGAAATACTCCCTAAGAGCAACAGGGAGAAACCTTGAGAGGAACCAAGACTCAGAAGGGGAACCCATCCTCCTCTGGTCGACACCGGATAGCAAACATTGTTAGTATATAGTATTATAGTACAAAGCAGGGAAAACAGGTGGAGCAAATGGTTAATTAGATTAGTTTATGATTATGCAGCAGCATCAGCATCAGTGGGGTCAGGTTGTGAGGGTGAGGTTTGCACAGCGTACAGCATGAAGCTCCATGGTGGTTAAGCCAGTCCAGAAGGCAGGCGAGCAGTGGCACCCGATCAAGGCAACAGCATCAGACGCACAGGATGGGCAGCTGTTCAACTCGCAAGGCCCTTAAGGGAGTGGTGAGGACGGCAGAAGCCATCATAGGTAACAAACTACCAGCCTTACAGGACGACTATCAGTCCTGCTGCCTCAGGAAAATCAAACAGATCCGGTCAGACAGCGTCACCCAGCACACAGCCTGTTCACCATCCTGCCATCAGGCAGGAGATTCCACAGCATACAGCCCAGAACAACCCTTCGGGTCCTTCGCCAACTACCATTTCACTCAGTCACTCTGTCAGCATTATTATTATTATTATTATTATTATTATTATAATATCATTTTACTGCTATGGACAATAACACAGTCACTTTAAAATGTATATATACTTCACAGAATATCCCTTGTTTAATATATTTGTACATAGAGTGTTTTTCGTACAAAGGTCCCTCCTGGTCTCTGTGTTTTGTGTATATTTTATATATTTCAGTTTTAGTAGTTTTTATGTATTTTTACTTTGTTTTGGCTGAACTTTTTTAGTATGTAAATGATGCTGCCCTGCTGTAGAGTGATTAGCTGAGCCTCACCACAAGCAGTAATGCTAACCAATCAGCGCTCAGTAGCAGTAATGTTAACCAATCAGCTCTCAGTAGCAGTAACGCTAACCAATCAGCGCTCAGTAGCAGTAATGTTAACCAATCAGCTCTCAGTAGCAGTAACGCTAACCAATCAGCGCTCAGTAGCAGTAATGTTATCCAATCAGCTCTCAGTAGCAGTAACGCTAACCAATCAGCGCTCAGTAGCAGTAATGTTATCCAATCAGCTCTCAGTAGCAGTAACGCTAACCAATCAGCGCTCAGTAGCAGTAATGTTATCCAATCAGCTCTCAGTAGCAGTAACGCTAACCAATCAGCACTCAGTAGCAGTAATGTTAACCAATCAGCGCTCAGTAGCAGTAACGCTCACCAATCAGGACTCAGTATCAGTAACGCTAACCAATCAGCGCTCAGTAGCAGTAATGCTAACCAATCAGCGCTCAGTAGCAGTGATGCTAACCAATCAGCTCTCAGTAGCTGTAATGCTAACCAATCAGCGCTCAGTAGCAGTAACGCTAACCAATCAGCGCTCAGTAGCAGTAATGCTAACCAATCAGCTCTCAGTAGCAGTAACACTAACCAATCAGCGCTCAGTAGCAATAATGCTAACCAATCAGCACTCAGTATCAGTAGTCTTAGCGTCCTGCTGCCCAAAACCTGTTTACTGTATATACTGGATGTGTTTTCTCTTTGATCTTTTAATGGGGGTTAATCTCAGTCTGAGTATGTAAACCTGGATTATCACAGAAAGTCCTTACTGGATTTAACTGCAGCTGTGTTTGTTTGGTTTAGTGAAACTGAGACTCAGGAACCCTTTAGAAGGTGAACCGACCCTGAAGTTCAGTCAGGTGGAGTGTTTATAGTTTTATACAGTGTAATAGACTTTAACTGTGAAGACTGTGATCTGTGCCCCTCGTTATGTTTATTATTACATAAACCACACCCCCTCTGTTACAGCCCAGACTCAACCCAACACAGAGCAGGAGACAGACTTCCAGCTGTGGAAAACGCAACAGGAAACAGTACTAAAATTAATAAATAAACTCAATCAAAAAGGCTGCTGGACACACAAAGCAGAGCTCGGTTACAAGAGCACAAATGTCCAGGGGTGGAAAATACCAGAGAAATTGTTTTAATTATAGGCCTACTTAATTACTGTTTTGGAAGATAATCGTTAATCAAGCACGACTCAAACTGAGTACTTGTACTTTTACTGAATTCCAAGAGAAAAACATCTTTCACTCAGAATCTCACAGACCAGCAGATTTCTCTGTTTCTGCTTCCAGTCAGTCGAGGTCCTGCAGTTTCATTTACTGTTCATATTAAAGCATTTAACCAGAGTAAATCTGCCCATAACTCTGTTAATTTATCTCCAAGTTAGAGTCAGTGCTGCTCATTAAATCACCATCAAACGAAAACCTAATTTATCTATTAAAACATTTCATTGTATTTTTATACAGATTATTTTACTGAGCTGGTTCAGAGTCAGAACTGAACCACATGAGACTTAACTGATCTTAGACTTTAGACTAAAACCCTTTTGCTCTGAGTGACTCTAAACCTTAATTATGTTTATTTTATTAAAACTGATGATTAAACATTACATTTTGTCTCTGCAATAACAATCATAACTACCCAAACTGTACCAAATGTGTGAGTAGTGACTGTTTCAGTAGTGACTGTCTCAGTAGTGACTGTGTCAGTAGTGACTGTGTCAGTAGCGTCTGTTTCAGTAGCGACTGTCTCAGTAGCGACTGTCTCAGTAGCGACTGTGTCAGTAGCATCTGTTTCAGTAGCGTCTGTTTCAGTAGCGACTGTCTCAGTAGTGACTGTGTCAGTAGTGTCTGTTTCAGTAGTGTCTGTTTCAGTATTGACTGTTTCAGTGATAATTTTAGCTCATTCTGAGCTGAGAAACTCAGCAGTTCATGACCAGCAAACACAGCTTTGAACAGCTGTTCACACAGAAAATCATCATATTTTTCATTAAAACACTAAAAAGTGCTGAACTGCAGAAAATATGACGATTCTTAATGTTTCTGATTTTCAAGGTTTCCGGCTGCTCTGATTCTCTGGTTGGGGCTGAAGTTCTAAACTCCCAAAAATAAAAAACATAAATCAGTACACATGCATGCAATACTACAAGCCCAGGAGTAAAAATCCTGGACTAAATAACTAAACTTAACTTGTGTGACGGCCTGTGATAACTAACTAACTAACTAACTAACTAAATAAATAATTAAATAAATACATGGTTAGATCAGATTCAGTAAAAACATCACATGGTTTAGGTTAAACTTTCCCTAAAAAGCTGCAGTTCTAGATTGTTATCAGTTTGGCTGGTTAATGAATCATCCAGGAGGTGAATCTGAAGGGATCTGAGTGATCAAAGCACAGCACCTTCAAACGAGTCAAATAACCCGAATCAGATGAGCTGTAGATGGAGAGAGAGCTACATACATCACCTTCTAACACAGTAAGTTCATCACTAATGGAAACGTTCAGCACTGAGGTGCTGATTAAAGCAACTACAGCAACCTACAAATTAGTTTGTTATAAAATCTAAATGGCATATTGTTCGTATCTGTAGTTTGGTTCCCGTGTTCCAGACAAGAACGTTGGATTTCTAGTTCACTTAGAGATCACAGTGACATATCTGGTACCAAATCAGGAGATGTAAACAAACACAATTTGGGAAAAAAGTATTTGGTGACTGCTGAATTTTCCTAACAAGGCTGTGCTCAGGTATGTCATAGTGCTAGTGAGTGTGAGAGACTTTGATAGTGTGTGTGAGAGGGTTTGATAGAGAGTGTGAGAGGGTTTGATAGAGAGTGTGAGAGGGTTTGATAGCAAGTGTGAGAGAGGGTTTGATAGAGAGTGTGAGAGGGTTTGATAGAGAGTGTGAGAGGGTTTGATAGAGAGTGTGAGAGGGTTTGATAGAGAGTGTGAGAGGGTTTGATAGCAAGTGTGAGAGGGTTTGATAGCAAGTGTGAGAGAGCTTGACAGTGTGTGAGAGAGGGTTTGATAGTGAGTGTGAGAGGGTTTGATAGAGAGTGTGAGAGGGTTTGATAGAGAGTGTGAGAGGGTTTGATAGCAAGTGTGAGAGAGCTTGACAGTGTGTGAGAGAGGGTTTGATAGTGAGTGTGAGTGACTTTGATAGTGTGTGTGAGAGGGTTGGATAGTGAGTGTGCGAGGGTTTGATAGTGAGTGTGAGGATTTGATAGTGAGTGTGAGAGACTTGATAGTGAGTGTGAGAGAGTTTGATAGTGTGTGTGAGAGTTTGATAGCGAGTGTGAGAGAGTTTGATAGTGTGAGAGGGTTTGATAGTGAGTGTGAGAGGGTTTGATGGTGAGTTAGAGTTTGATGGTGAGTGTGAAAGGGTTTGATAGTGATTGTGAGAGAGTTTGATAGCGAGTGTGAGAGGTTTGATAGTGAGTGTGCAAGTGTTTGATGGTGAGTGTGAGAGAGTTTGATAGTGAGTGTGAGAGGGTTTGACAGTGAGTGTGAGAGGGTTTGATAGTGTGTGGGGATTTGATAGTGAGTGTGAGAGACTTTGATAGTGTGTGTGAGAGTTTGACAGCGAGTGTGAGAGAGTTTGATAGTGAGTGTGAGAGGGTTTGATGGTAAGTCTGAGAGGGTTTGACAGTGAGTGTGAGAGGGTTTGATGGTGAGTGTGAGAGGTTTGATGGTGAGTGTGAGAGGGTTTGATGGTGAGTGAGAGTTTGATAATGAATGTGAAAGGGTTTGATAGTGAGTGTGAGAGAGTTTGATAGTGAGTGTGAGAGGGTTTGATGGTAAGTCTGAGAGGGTTTGACAGTGAGTGTGAGAGGGTTTGATGGTGAGTCAGAGTTTGATAATGAGTGTGAGAGTGTTTGATGGTGAGTGTGAAAGGGTTTGATAGTGAGTGTGTGAGAGTTTGATAGCGAGTGTGAGAGGTTTGATAGTGAGTGTGCAAGAGTTTGATGGTGAGTGTGAGAGGGTTTGATGGTGAGTGTGAGAGAGTTTGATGGTGAGTGTGAGAGGGTTTGATGGTGAGTGTGAGAGGGTTTGATAGTGAGTGTGAGAGGTTTGATGGCGAGTGTGAGAGGTTAGTTAGGATTTCGGCCTAAACGGCCTCTCATAGCTAATGCCAATACATAAACACTCATAAAATGTATGTATTAGGCCTACAACCACCTGGATTATCATTACAGAAAAAGCTAACTTTTATTTTTGTAGAGTTGCTAAAGCAGTAAAATAATAAAATGCAGAGATTTTAGTGAAGTATCCCAGTGTCCCCTAAACCTTCTGCTCTTCTGGATTTCAAATCAAACATTGGTCAAATCTAAACATCCAATGGAAATAATTATTTAAGCATTTATCTACCAACACTACTATACTATAAATCTGTTTTAGAAAAGAAACTCAACACTTTATTCTCATTGTGGATAAATTGCTTTCAGGGTACAGTGCACAAGATCTCCAAAGCCTAGCTGTGCATCTGGGAAGAATGATGGGTCCATGATAGAACCTCTAAAGTTCAGCAGAAGAGGAGGAGAACCCAGCTGTGTCTCCATGAAGAGTGATGAATCCATGATGGAACCTCTAAAGTTCAGTGCAGGAGGAGGAGAACCCAGCTGTGTGTCCATGAAGAGTGATGAATCCATGATGGAACCTCTAAAGTTCAGCAGAGGAGGAGAACCCAGCTGTGTGTCCATGAGGAGTGATGAATCCATGATGGAACCTCTAAAGTTCAGCAGAGGAGGAGGAGAACCCAGCTGTGCATCTGGGAAGAATGATGGGTCCATGATGGAACCTCTAAAGTTCAGCGGAGGAGGAGGAGAACCCAGCTGTGTGTCCATCAGGAGTGATGAATCCATGATGGAACCTCTGAAGTTCAGCAGAGGAGGAGGAAAACCCAGCTGTGTGCCTATGCAGAGTAATGGATCCATGATGGATCCAGCACAGGTCAGCTGTGAGGGAGGAACTTCTGACTCACGGTACATTACTGCCACCATAAACACCAGTTCCTGAACTCTGTGCTACATGTTGCAGAATCAGCTTGTAAAAGTTGGAGGTTCTTTTGACCCTTTTTTAATAAAATACAGCAAGTTTGTTTTCAGTGTCCAGCTGTGTGTCTATAAAGAGTGACCAGTCAAATTACAGCTATCAGCGTTTGTAAGTTATGTTGAATTCTGGCTAACTTAGGCACAGGCACAAGTTTAGATGATGATTCAAATCTGAGGGAGTGAAGTTGAACAGCTGGCACTGAAGGAACAGAAAGTTGAAATTACACTAGTTTAATTTTGCCTTTTCACAGTTTGCCTGTTTTGTGAGAAGCAAAGGAGATCTTTTTGCTAGGCGTTCTGCCTATGCTTTTTTCAAAACAACACGCCCAAAAAAAAGAAAAAAAAAGAAAAAAACATGGCACATCTAGTGTGTATAGTTTTGATTACTTCACATTTTCAATTTTCACGTTGTTTATTCATTTCAGATTCAGTATGTTACAGCCTTCAGAGTGAAAGCATAAAATGAATGTGTTCTGTTGTGAGAGGAGCTCTTAGCTGTTGCTGCGCCACCATCATGCTTAGCTTTTCTGAAGTTTTCCCTGATTTCTCATCTATAGGCGAGGTCCCACACCACTGATCACTGAGCTACTCTACAATATAAATAGGTGGAATGTGTTTATTTACCCATTCAGATGTGGGATACAAATTTGACACATCAGAAGTTTAAATAGCATCATCATTGTTAAATACTGGCATGATTTGACCCTGTGAACCAACCCTATTCAGCTCTGTGACACATATAAGCAAAACAATAAGGACTCAAAATAAGGACTAAAATTCTTTTATTATATTTTTTTTACATATATAAGCATCATCATCATCACCTTTATTTATATAGTGCCTTTCCCTTGCTCAAATACGCTTTACATATTTGTGCATACAGCATGAACATATTAAACAGGAGATACACAATTAATAAGAAGAGACATGACTAATAGAGATACATAGAATATATATATATATATATATATATATATATATATATATATATATATATATATATATATATAAACTAGATATCAGAACTTTAGAGCTTTAGAGCTGTAAAAAGCATCTTGGTTTTGCTATAGTTCTGTTTTAAAAATGTATATATTAGAAGCGCTCTTAGAATTTAGAACTGAAAAAAACACTCTCTCTAAGGAAAAATGGGGCCTCAATGATGCACTGTAACAAACTGCTAGTTAGCGAACTGGGTGAACTGGATGAACCGTTAACTGGAGTTCTGACCTGTAAATATTTAGTCTCACAAGGGGCGTCTTAGCAATGCTTGGGTTCTAGCAGGACATCTGATCAGGTTCCTTCCACTTTCAAATCTATCAAAGTAATGCTGCTACTATAGAAGCCCTCTTCAGATACTACAAACATTGTATATTATCAACCTATTTCATTCATTTTTGTTCAAAACCCTGGAACGGATGACCTAGCACATCCATCTTCCCACTTTGAAAGGAACAACTGTCCTGACATTGAAAAATATGGAGCTACATGTCTTCAGTCCTCGTGTTCTTTGATTTGACAGCTCTTTTTGACACAGTAATTCAGATGCTCATTCCAAAACTTTCAGACTTGAAAATTGGCAGGGCTTCTCTTGATTGGTTCTCATCCTATCTTTAGGATCGATCCTACTTCACAACATCAGGAGAATATAACCCTTCCAGACTGCAGAAGCTGCTCAAGTTTTTGTACAGGTGCCCCTCAGTGGTAGAAACAAACTTCCCCCTGTACAGTCACTCATTTCCTTCTGTCATGTTCTGAAAACTCTCGTATTCCAGCAATACCTAGGACAATACCATATTGCATATTGAGTTAATAGGTCATTTATCTTCAATTCTCTGTACAATTTTGCACAATCTACACCCATTTTTTTTACTTTGTTTTTTTTACATGTCATTCAAACTGGCCAATGTCTATATTGGTATATGTGTATTTAA
The DNA here is from genome assembly GCF_904425465.1 of Colossoma macropomum. Lineage (NCBI taxonomy): Eukaryota > Metazoa > Chordata > Actinopteri > Characiformes > Serrasalmidae > Colossoma > Colossoma macropomum. Next base: position 1,066,605 of record NW_023494792.1, on the reverse strand, counting down.
TTAGATCAAGCTATGGTATGATTCTTGTTTTTTGTGGTTAAATATTCTTGCATTATCTCCAGGTAGTTTGCATCAGTTTAGCTTTTACAGTTTGCATGTTGTGAAAGTCACTTTGTATAAAAGTGTCTGCTAATTGGCTTCATGTAAATGTTAGTATATTAGAATATAAGTAGGAGACATTGTGGGGCCCGATGGTAGAAGATTTCCAATAGTACATCCTAGAGAACTTTGGTGGAATGGCTTCACATAAAATCCTCTCTGATTGGCAAAAGAATAGTATGACACTTAATAGTAAATTTTAATACAATGTTCTTTACAATTTTGTGTTTGGGGCTGCAGACCTGGGGTGGCAAACATTACAGAGGTGGTGGAAACTGCCATCTTTTTCCACCCTCTATATCCACTTTTGCTCTTCAGATTACATATTTAAAACATAATCATGTGCAATTTCAGGGCATAACATATCACATGTGATCATATATTCACATGAGGCCATGAAAAATATGATCACATGTTAAATATGTGACTTTTTTTCCATAAGAATAAAGATGACAATGTGTCTTAGTCAAACACTTACCATAAATTACTATTGATTTCCATCTGTACAGAATTTAATACAAATCTATATGAATGACTCTATCTATGAATGCTATATGACAGTTGTCTGGGGAATATTTATAAATATGGCAGGAACAGTCAAAACCATAATACATGCAACATTTGTCTGCTGAAAAATGTATGAGAAATAATGTAAAGCAATAAATTACATGATAAATTATTATAAACAATGAGAAAATTATTACTGTAAGTTGTGCTAATCCTTTTTGTGTTACTGTGTTTGACTCCCTCTAGGGAGAATTACTTAGAAACAGCACTGCAGATAAACACTCTGTTGGAGGAAACTGGAGACCTGCAGCAGGATTCTTACCAGCCAGCAGATGATATCATTCACAGAATCATAGAGAAACACAAAACCAAGATGAAAAACAAGTATGAGAACTTATTTGAGGGAATCAAAACAGAAGAAAACAAAACTTTCTTGAACAGGGCTTACACTCAGCTCTACATCATAGAGGGAGAGAGTGAAGGAGTGAATGAAGAACATGAGGTTTTACAGATGGAGAAAACGTTCAGGAAAGATGCACAAGACACTCCAATCAACTACCTAGATATCTTTAAACCTCTACAAGGACCTGAAGGAGAAACAGAAAAAGAGAACATTACAGTTGAGTTGGCTAAAGATCTCAGAAACAAAGAAAGAAAAGTACACAAAGAATCAAAACTGCAAAAGCTCAGAACTGTGCTGACTAAAGGCATTGCTGGCATTGGAAAAACAGTGTCTGTGCAGAAAGAAAGAAAAAGAGACAAAAGACCAAAATGGCCAAAGCTTAGAAGTGTTCTGACTAAAGGTATTGCTGGAATTGGAAAAACTGTCTCTGTGCAGAAGTTCATTCTGGACTGGGCTGAAGGAAAAGCCAATCAAGATGTAGATTTCATGTTTGTGCTTCCGTTCCGGGAGCTGAACCTGATTAAAGATGATCAATACAGTCTTCATGGACTTCTGTATGATTTCTGTCCTGAACTCAAAGATGTGGATCCAAAGGTATATGATCAGCACAAAGCTGTGTTTATATTTGATGGTCTGGATGAAAGTAGAATTCCACTGAACTTTTCAAAGAGCAAGAAGGTATCTGAAGTAACCATGACATCATCAGTGGGAGTGTTGATGACAAACCTCATCAAAGGAGAGCTGCTTCCCTCTGCTCTAATCTGGATAACCTCAAGACCAGCAGCAGCCAATCAGATCCCTCCTAAATACATCAACCGTGTGACAGAAATTCAGGGGTTCAACGATCCACAGAAGGAGGAGTACTTCAGGAAGAGGATTAGTGATGAAGACCAAGCCAAGAGAATCATCTCCCACATTACGACAGCGAGGAGCCTCCACATCATGTGCCACATGCCAGTCTTCTGCTGGATCTCAGCCACTGTTCTTCAGCAGATCATGAAACAGCGTCATACAGATATGCCTAAAACTCTGACTGAAATGTACTCACACTTCCTGATCACTCAGACACACATGAAGAACGAGAAGTATGAGGAGAAAGATAAGAGAGACCCAAAGAACCTGCTGGAGTCCAACAGAACCATGATACTGAAACTGGCTGAACTGGCTTTCAAACAGCTGATGAAGGGCAATGTGATGTTCTATGAAGAGGACCTGAAAGAGAGCAGCATTGATGTCACTGAGGCCTCAGTGTATTCTGGGATTTTCACTGAGATCTTTAGGGAGGAATGTGTGCTTTACCAGAGGAAGGTCTACTGCTTTGTTCATCTGAGCTTTCAGGAGTTCCTGGCTGCTGTTTATGTGTTTCACTGCTATGAGAGCAAAAACATGAAGGAACTGCAGATTTTTAAACCAATAAAAAGAGAATAGTCTGACCATGTTCCATTGGATGAAGTGCTAATGGGAGCAGTTGATAAAGCTATAGAGAGTCAGAATGGACACCTGGATCTTTTCCTCCGTTTTCTTCTGGGTATTTTACTGGTGTCAAATCAGAGACTCCTTCAGGGTCTACTGACACCAACACAAAGCAGCTCAGAGAGAACTACAGAGTACATCAAGAGATTAATCAAAGGAGATCACTTTCTCATCTCAACTGACAGATCTATCAATCTGTTCCTCTGTCTGTCTGAAATGAATGACCAGTCTCTCTCCAGAGAGATTCAGGAATTTCTAAAATCAGAGAAACACTCAGAAAAGAGGCTCTCTCCTGGACAGTGTTCAGCACTAGCCTATATGATCCTGAACTCAGAGGAGGTTCTGGATGAGCTGAATCTTAAGAAATACAACACATCAGAGGAGGGTTATAGAAGACTGATCCCAGCTGTGACTGTCTGCAGAAAGGCTATGTGAGTGTTAGACCAGATTTATATTATATCTAGTAAAACCTTCAATATTATTTCAACATTGATGGTTGAACAGGACAATTGTCCACATATCATTTACCCAATTAAAAACATTTTAGCAGCAAATAGCAAACCTAATCCACCTAGTCCACCTAAATCTAATTTCTATGTGAGTGTCACTGCTGTGCTGATCATCCACCACCCAGTCCGCAAGCCAAATTTTATCTGGACAACAGAGATCCTATGGACCAATGATTAATGGAGTAGAGGGTGGCTGATAAACAATACTTAGCATAAGTGGATCACATCTTTTATGTTAATAGGAGAATGCAAATTGATGAGCCATCCATGAGAGTAAAAGTATTGTACATCCAAGTCATAATCTTGTTCACACTCCTCCTGCTTACTCATGTTTAATTTTCTCTGCATTCATAGCTCTGCAGGAGTATCAGAGTATATTTAATTAATTATATTGTAAGGTGACCATGTAGATCAGTGCTGTAATAGCATTTCTTAATTGTACACGGTTTGTCAGACCCACACAGCAACCATTTTAATTATGGCTTAACAACAAAAAACACTACAACCAGAACATGTTTAGACTTGATTTGCCACCATGAAGGCATCCTGCGTTGGAGATTAATCATTAGGGATAGATTATTTATGTACATGGTTGTCTAACTCTTCATAAATAAATACACTATACCTGAGAAAAAACAGTTTTACCCTATTTAAACCTCATTTTTAAATGTGTCTATAAACTATGGCCTGTTGCTGTTTGACATGCCTTCATATAAATTTACTTCTCTAAACTAGAGCACTGGGAAAGGTGGGAAAGGACTGAGCAATGTGATAGACTAAAGACTAAACTGCTTAGAGCAATAAAGAAAAACATAATTCTTTTGATACTTGATGTTTGATACTCGATACAACACTTTTAACATATATTATATACTAATATTACTAAGATTAGAAAAATGTATTCTTTTTCAGATTAGTTGACTGTGCTTTCACCAAGGACGCATGTGAAACTCTCTGCTCAGCTCTACAATCCGCAAATTCCTTCCTGAAAGAACTGGACCTCAGTAACAATGACCTCAAGGATTCAGGTGTGGAGCTGCTCTCTACTGGACTGAAGAGTTCACACTGTAAACTGGAGATACTCAGGTGAACTTTCTATGAATTTATTGCTCAGGAAAACATTTAACAAACCATAAAGTACTAACAACATCATTTATTTAATTTGTTTAAAATGCTATTATATGTCCCACTACTACCAGGTAAAACACACATTTTTTTGTAAAAGTACACACATTTGTAGTCTGAACACAGTACGTTTTTTTCTCATTCCATTCAGAAATTGTACAGTAAATTTGAGTAAATTTTAAGAACTGTAATTTCTCTCCTATTGTAGATTGGCTATCTGTAATCTTGGAAAAAAAGCTTGTGACAATCTGGGATCAGCTCTACAATCAGTAGGATCCTCCCTAAAAGAGCTGGACCTCAATAACAATAACCTGCAGGATTCAGGAGTGGAGCTGCTCTGTGCTGGAATGATGACTTCACACTGTAACCTGGAAATACTTAGGTATTTTAAAAAATTGTATGTATTTTTGAATTGAAAGGAGTTAAGCTGAGAAGGTGCAATATGTTATACTTGAAATGCTGCATTGTTTTTTTTATTTTAATTGTTAATTTCTTGTGATTTTAGAGTTCTCTTATACCAATTTAAAAAAACTTAAAAAAATACTTTAAAAATATTTAAAAAATACTTTTTCACTTATTCTTTTCAGAAATGCTTAACTGAGTATATCATCTCACTTTGTAGACTAGCTATGTGTAATCTTGGGGAAAAAGCATGTGAAAATCTAAGCTCAGTTCTACAATCAGTAAACTCCTTCCTGAAAGAGCTGGACCTCAGTAATAATGACATGCAGGATTCAGGAGTGGAGCTGCTCACTCATGGCCTAAAGAGTTCACACTGTAAACTGGAGATACTCAGGTGAGTTTTTGTGTGAATTAGATATTTAATGATGAATGTTAAGTTCTCACATTCAATGATATTCAGAAATGAATACTGTTGGACTGAGGAGACAGACATCTTTCAACCTCCTTGGGAGGTACAGGAGCTGTTGAGCCCTTTTAAAAATGTGAGAGGTGCTGAGGGTCCATGGGAGATCTTGGATTATGTGACTTGACTACATATTTGAAATGACTGTTTTACAGTGTTTTCATTGTTGAATATGAATTATGGCTACCAGTTACCTTCAGTTGCTGTTTTGCTTTTGATGTGTGCTTTTTTAACTACTTACGTGAAATTATTGTATCATAGTGTCTTAAATGCCCTTTTTTTAACCTGTGCGAAATAGCCTACTCCTTTTTCTTAGTTTTTAATGCTTTGTTACTGAAATAGAGCAAGAACTCCTGCCTAGTTTTCTGACCTGTACCCTGTGTTTACATTGGATTTATGACTATGTTTCAGTTTTTGACACTGACACAGACTGAACGTAATTATTATTGTTTTATTCCTTTCTTTTTGTATTTGCAGCCACACATCAGTGTCCTTGTGCCCAACACTGTCACAATGACCACTAAAATTTACTTTTTGCTAAACACCTCTCCTAGTCCAGCTCTCCAACTGGAGCCTCCTGCCACCAAGGCCTACCAAGCCAAAAACACCAGAGTTCTATATCATGGCCTTTCGGGCCTGACTGGTTGAAACCTTGTAGGAAAAATAGATCCAGCATGAAGTCATCAGTCTACCTTGAGTGCATGTCTAAATCCAGTAGGAGAGATGTCTTCTAGCCTACTTTGATGATTGTGATGTTGGGTACAAACTTTTAATTAACATAATTATGTTAGAGTAATTAAATTAAATGAAAAAGTAAAAGACTGGGATAATAAAAATGCAGTTACAGAGGAGAAGGGCTAGAAATGCTAACAGTGTTTTAAGCTGAGCTGAAAGCTTCTCAAATAGGAACGTTTTAACCTTGGATTTAAGTGTCCAATGTCAGGGCTCTTCTATTGCTCTTTGTCAACAGGTTCCATCTTAAAGCAGCATAGTAGCTGAACGCTGCTTCTCCATGTTTTGTATTTACCTTCAGCAAGACTAACTGACTAGTTCCTAATGATCTCAGAGTTCTGCTTAGCTCATATTGCTGTAACGTAAGAAAAAAATATGCTGGTCCTACACCGTTGAGCAATTTATAGGCCAGTAATAATATCCTAAAGTCTATTTAAGAATGGGGGTGATGTGTTCCCTTTTTTACTCCTAGTGAGACTCTGGCAGTGGCATTCTGAATTAGCTGAAGCTGTTTGTCTTTTTTTTTGGAGTCCAATTAGGAGATCATTACCATGATCAATCTTGCTAGAAATAAATGCGTGAATGAGTTTCTCCAGGTCTGGTTTGCTCAGAAAATCTCTAATCTTGTTGTTCTTCAACTAGTCTGTGCCTCTCTATTCCCAAATAATCTCTGTTTTATCTTTATTCAACTGCCTATCTAGTTAGTATTGTGTTCAAGGCACTTACAAAGTGAGTCAAGGGGACCATAGTTGTTTGGGGAGAGGGCCAAGTAGATCTGAGTATCATCTGCATAGCTGTGGTAAGATATCCCATAGCCTTGTAGCGATATCTCAGAAATATTATTTTCAGCTTCCACAAAGTAGATAGACTTAAGAACTGGGTTGGGCTCTCAGGAACTGTCCTAAAATGGTTCAGGTCATACCTGCAAGGAAGGGACTACGAGAATTTTATAGTGGTATCAAAGGCAGCACTGAGATTCAGTTGTAGTAGAACAGATGTTTTACCAGAGTTTGTATTTAAACAAATGTCATCAATCACTTTAATTACAGCCATCTCAGTACTATGATTAGGCCAAAAACCTGACTGAAATTGTCTAGGCAGCTATTTGAGGACAGAAAGCCAGCAAGTTGTCTGAAAACAATTTTCTCAATTTTTCCAATGAAAGGTGGATTTGAAATTGGTCTATAATTACTCAATAGAATTACGTCTAGGTTTTTCTTTTTTTTAAGAGAGGCTTCACCAGTGCAGCTTTTAATTTGTTAGGAAAAACACCCAACATGAGGTGCTTACTATCTGAAGTATGTCCGCTGCTATTGAGAGAAACATGTTCTTTAATAAGTTGGTTGGTAACATGTCAAGACTACAAGTGGAGGATTTGAGATGACTCACTGTTTTTATTAAAATCTCAATATTGATAGCACTATACTGTGACATTTTAACCATGATATCTTTATGTGGTGATTGAGAGGACATGGGCTCTTTGGTGTATTAATGGCTTGCCTGATATTATGGATTTTAATGTTAAAAAGTTATTCAAACTCATTACATTTCAGACTCCTGTCAGCTGGTGGAAGATGTTCCAGTGCTACTGCCCCTAGACTGTGGAATTCTCTCCCACAATCTCTTTGTGACTGCTCTACGTTCTCCTCTTTTAAAGATCAACTTAGAACCGTTCTCTTTACTGATCATTATTCTTTTTTTAGTTGTTGTTGTTTAGTTTCTCAATGTAAAGCATTCTTGAGGCTGTGAAATACATTATATAAGTTTAAATGATTATTAATATAGTTTTTCCAATTATTCTCAGCTTATTTTAACCACAACTACATAATCAGGGATAATTGGGGATGCTCAAGGAATGTGGACTTCTTAGTGCTGATCGATTGACTCTTCAGTCTACTGTAAATGTAAATGTCATTAATGCCAAATGTCTCTTTTTCTTCCTTTCTGCAGACTATCTGGTTGTATGGTTACAGATAAAGGCTGTTCTTCTCTGGCCTCAGCTCTGAAATCAAACCCCTCCCACCTGATAGAACTGGATCTGACCTACAATCACCCAGGAGAATCTGGAGTAAAGCTGATCTTTGATCTACTGGAGGATCCACATTGTAAATTGGAGAAACTACAGTGAGATACTGACTTACTGTCTCTATACAAAAACTTTCTATTCCTATTGATATAATTATAAATATTACACATATAACTGACTGCAATGTTTTACTGTAAACATGTTTATTTTATGATCAGATGGTAAATTGTTATTCTGAAGTGTGGAAAAGACTTTCTTCAATTTTATTTAAATTAAATAACAATATTTAATTGACAGTAGGAGTTAACTCAGTACAGAAGTCTGCATTATCATTGGTCTAACTATAAAAGACATTTATTTTACTTTCATCTGAATTGTACAAGTTAAACTGTAAGGTTAAACTGTAATGTTTACAGTTAAACTGTAATGTTTTTTTTTATTCTTTTCAAAGAACAAGGTCAAACATGCTGTAGCCCAATTGTTTTTTTGTTTTTTTGTTTTTGGGTTTTTTTGGATACAGATTACAGTTTACCACTACACTAAATATGAATACATCTACTGTTCAGTTTGCTACTTGTGGCTATACCTCGAAAGACTCTATGACTGTAGGAGGGAAGAGAACTCAGAGAACTTGAGCTGGAGTTCTGGGCCATTTAAGCTTCAATTTCAATTGTTGGACCCCTCTTTGATGAGTCGAGGTAGGACTATGGAACAGGGAGGAGATAGGGTTTGGAAACTTTATCACAGGAATGGAAAGTAGAGATGGAAGTTTATAGTTAGATTGGAAGGGATAAGAGCTTCAGGCATGGTCCTCCTTTAGTTATTTTATTACTCTATTTGTTCAGACCATACCTTAAAATATAGTTATAGTGTAAAAAAACTGTATGAGACTGTTTGACTATATGAGATGCATGATTGTAAAAAGGGATAGTACTGTTAGAACTTTGGCTGAAGTTCTTGGTGACTATTGCTTTAACTCCTAGTTGCTTTAACTTCTGAGGTCTTGAACTGTGTTCAGGATTATGAGTAGTATGCCTGAGAAGACTGACATCATGAGTTGGACATCAATACATTGACACAAATCCCTGAGTATTGTGAGACCTATTTTGAGTATCAATAATTGAAGTAGATGCGGAATGAAAGGTGGGTCATATGCAGCATGCTAGGATTTGTATGATTTGGTACAGCAAAATAGCCTGTTTAGGTAAAGAAGAGGACTATCTGAGTTGGCCGTTTGTTGAAGTTGGAGTTGAAACAGCCTGAGCATGGCTAGGGTTGTGAAGATAGACAGAAAAAGATGATAGTTGGAGTAGATATCAATAATTCTTTCAACAATGTTGTCACAAGCATGATGTCATAAGAAAGACAAAACATTATTTATAAACTTATAACAAGAGTATCAAAACAAAATAAACAAAATGATTAAGTAATATAGTAACAATCAAATCAGTAAAGCAATCAAATCAAAAAGGCCAAATAACAAAACAAAATAATAATAATAATAATAATAATAATAATAATAATAAAACAACAAAAACAGTTGCAAGCTAAGTGTATGTGGTTAGAGATTAGAAGTTTAATCCCTTAAAATCTCAAGATTATATACTAAGACTTGTTATTTAGTAACCACAGGGACTTCAATGCAAATCGGTGGAGCTATTCTTAGCTTACAGAAGTGTGTAATAAATGTTAATTTAGCAGTTCAAGGGAGAGTAAAAGTACTCCACAGTGAAGAAAGTGTTACAGTTGTGAAACAGTCAAGCTTAGCTTTCAGAAGAGAAAATGGCTTGGAAAAGAAATGTCTACAAAATCCCCCTCTAAAATATAAGTACAACTAATTTTTTTTATTGCATGTTCAGAGAACACAATAAATCTTACAAGGGGAAAAACAATTCCTTTCAACTTTTTGCTAGCTCACTTGTTTCACTTGTGTTATTGAATACTTCTGACATGAACTATAGAAACTTGGGTTTGGGTCTTAGAGTGGGGGTGTACCCTTGTACAGGGCAGGTTTCCAACAGCGAAAGTTTTCCAAAGACATGTATTCTTTAAGTGAGGTCACATCTGGACCTCAGCTTAGCCTGCAGAAAAAAACACTTGAAAATACATAATGTGCAGGAGGACAATTTAGAAACCCATCGCCTGCTGGAGTGTTACCAGTGTCCATGGGGTAGATTGGTGGAAGCTGAGTTTACAGTAGAGTTCACCAATTTTATGCACAAAGGGCCAGTGTGGCTGCAAGTTTGAAAGCAGGTGAGCTCTGGACTCATCAGATTTGGGGACTTCAGTTAGAGAGAGATTTACCAGTGTGGGGAGTGATAAAGCTAGCAGAGGGTCAGAGCACAGAGGACAAATTCAAGTTCATGATCTGGAGCATCTGCAGGAGGATGCCAGAAGAGACTTGACTCAGGTGTTGGTAGGTGGGGTAGCTAGTGAGAGGGATAGTGGATTCAGTTGTGCAGCTCTTGGTGGGTGGAACTGAATGTGAGGTGTGAGGGTGAAAATTAAGGTGGGAGAACTGAATGGGGCAGGCAGCTGAGGATTTGGAAGACCTGGAATTGGGGTGGTGAATGAAGGGGAGAGTAGATGGGATGAATGAGAAAGGTAGGATGAATGAGGGAGGGAAGGGATGAATAAGAAAGGGTCCGAAGAATAAGGGACTAGTGTTTCACAGCTCCTGCGAAAACAATATCTCATAAAAGTGCCGTTAAGTTGATTTCAGCTCCTATCACTCATATGGACAGTGTTTCGTCCGAATGCCCTGTCCTCTGATTAGGTCTTTTAGGGTTTTTAATGGCTTGTTCATGATTCCTCTGATTGTATCCATCCATTTTATTGCTCTTCCTCTTTAACAGTTCCAAGCATAACTGTCTTTTCCAAGGAATTGGCTCTTCACATTCCAGATTGGTTATCTTGGCTTAAAGCAAGAAGTGAGGCTTGATATATTAAGTATCAATTTGTTTGTTTCCTTTGTTGTTTAAAGTACCCATAAGTCTTTGTCAACACCAAAGTTCAAAAGCATCAATATTTTTATTGTTCCACTTTGTTATCCACCTTTCACATCCATAAAGAACTACAGGAAAAATAATTCTGATCTTTGTTTGTAGAGACAAATCATTACATTTGAAGATCTGAAGGCTTCCTTTATCCTTGTTCTGTTGAGTGCCAATCTGTGTCGTATTTGTTGACTGCTGATGATCCAGCAGCAGTAATTTAACAAGTTGTCCCCAGATCTGTATTCTCATTACAAGATCATATGTGGCCCTTTTAGACCACCAATCTTCAATCTGTGATCATCTTACTCTTGCCCTGCTTCTCTTGTTATAAGTATAGTGGGCTTGTCTCACTTCTTTGCTGATGTGGAGCCAGTATTTTTGTCCTGTCATGACTGTAGCTTGTTAATCTATGTAGAGAACAATATGATGAGGTGTTCTACAAATTATACACATTTCATAATTTCACGTGATCAACACAGTTGAAGGCTTTCCTGTAGTTAGTAAAACACATGTTGACTTCCTTCTCAAATTTCTTGGCATTTTTCAGTTGTCCAGAATACATCAGCAATGATAACTCTGGTTCATCTACCTTTCATAAATCCTGCTTGTACATCTGGCAGTTTTCTTGCAGTGCAAGTCTCTAGTCTGCTTTGATCTTGAGCATAATTTTACTGCTGTCTGAGGGAAATTGTACAATAGTTGCACAATAGACAACTGTTCTCTGAATGTTTCAGATTCAACTCATGTTGAAATGAATAGATATATATGTAAGTGTGTATGTTTTTTCTTTAGGCTAGAGTGTGGAGGGAAGATCAGGATGAAACCAGGACTAAAGAAATGTAAGACACAAATGTACACACAGAAACACACACTGTTTGTGCTATTTCATCTAATATGTGTTTTTGTGTACAGATTCCTGCAATCTCACTCTGGACCCGAACACAGCAAACAGAAAACTCTGTCTGTCTGAGGGTAACAGAAAGGTGGTGCGTGTGAGAGAGGATCAACATTATCCAGATCATCTAGACAGATTTGAAAAGTGTGAGCAGGTTCTGAGTGTGGAGAGTCTGACTGGACGCTGTTACTGGGAGGTTGAGTGGAGTGTGTTTGGGGCTGATGTATCGGTATCATACAGAGGAATCAGGAGGAAAGGAGACAGTGACTGTGAATTTGGATTCAATAAACAGTCTTGGAGTCTGGAATGCTCTTATATGAGGTACTTTGTCAGACACAATAAGAAGAAAACCGAGATACCTGCACCCTCCTCCCCCTCTAACAGAGTAGGAGTGTATCTGGACTGGGGGTCCGGCACTGTGTCCTTCTACACCATCTCCCCTAACACACACACACTAACCCACCTATACACATTCACCACCACATTCGCTGAACCGCTTTACGCTGGGCTTAGGGTTTATTATCACTCCTCAGTGCATCTGTGTAAAATAGAATAGCTTCTATACAGGGTTTGGAATTTGGGCTAATTACTGGTCAGTGTGTATATATATATATATATATATATATATATATATATATGGGTTAACAAGATAAAATAAGAATGTTTAAAGGACTACAGTCAAGCTCATGGTAGGAACAAGACTTTTTGAATACTGAGTGTTTAAGAACTGTTCAAATAGTCCAGGATGAGCAGGGGGAAACCAGCCACAGGTGTTGCGACTCAGAGGAGGGACTGAATGTTCTCCTTGAAAAGAGGGTCCCAGACATCTGCAGCAGTGACCCAAGGTCAGAGACTGTTCTGAACGGCCTTCACCTTGTCTCCTTTCAGCCTAACCTCATCATGTCCAAGCAGTGTTCCAGGTATTTCAAAGGGATTTGGAGGAGTTGGACCACTTGACTTGGAGATTATCTACCTTTTGGAGTGCTTCTGTGCTTTAATCTTTACTAGTCTCTAGCTGGTTCTTTTTGCTTTTTTATCAATTTAACTTGTATTTTAATATTGCTATGTACTTAAACAGGCATTGAGAGGTACTTTTCTCATCAGCACCTCAAGACACATTTGTAAAAGACTCAAATCAGCTAACAATGCCACATAATGCAATACTAAGGCAGACCATGGAGTTTTGCAACTGTAACCAGCGGACATCAACATCACTACCACAGATGGACAAAGAAACTCAGTGTTGTTTCCATTGTGAGGATTTAATTCTGATGATAGAAGTAATACAGGCTTTAAGTATTGAGTACAGAGGCCCTGCTGCTTCTCTCCTCTCCTAATATAAGAAATAAGTCAAAAAACAACAAAAGTAGCAAATAAAGGATAATTCAAAAACAACAGCTGATTAACTATAATAATTTCTTGGCTTTTTATAGAGACAAGACAGGCACATAGAGTAATGCTGTCACTCTACTGCACTCCACTACGAAAGCACAAATGTGATGCTCACAAAATATTTCAGGTTTTAACAAATTTACACATGAAATTATGCACACTTGATAACAGAAATAATATACCCCCTAAGTATTGGTTACCAAGCCCTTAATTCTCTCCTCTAAAGCAATAAATGCATGAGTATAATTCACTCTAAAATTGACTGTAAGCAAAACATTCTAAAGCACAATTGCTAAAAATGAACCCAGGAACATGTATATGATTTTTAATATTATGAGATTTTTCATGCACTGAAAATGTATTGTTTTGTAATGATTAATAAAGATTAAATATTGAAGATTTATGAGAGGAAAAAGGGGAAGGGGACATCCCAAAATAAATTGCCCTGCACCAATACGAACTGTATTATACAGAAAAATTTTGTGTAATTCTAACATTATAACATAAAGTGATTTACTGCATTTTACTGCATCTTTACACACTACAGTAATATTACAGCTGCACCACATCCATTTTGATGCACTGAAATAGCACTATTACAGCAAACCTCACAAAAATGTCTAACTTGGACTGAGTCTCATATGCCGAACCAAAAATAATATTGGACTAAATAATAAAGTGGAACTAACATTTGCATGCTGTTTCCTCCATCCTGCTAAAAAAGGATGTCTCATTCAACTATTTACACACAACCAGAAACAGCACAACCTGAAAATCGTGGCATAAATGAAAGCATTACTTTTCCTAATAATGGGTGGATAAAGCCATGCAAGGCTTTCGAGGCTTCTTCCTGATTGTGCTAAGAAAAGAACTTAGCTTTGGAACACTGAAAACAGTGGCATCTGGTTGTTTGCAAACATGATAGCAGCATGAAGAAGAAGTTTGCGTACAACGTATTGTTAATTTCAGTCCAACATGTGCTCTGGCAGCCACATGTGTTCATTTTAATGTTTGATAATCACATTCACTTTTTAATTATTTTTATTGTGCCTGTGTTTTTTTTCTGTGTATTTGTTTTCTTATTCATGTATTTTTATTGGATGGATATGAACGTGCAACAATAAGATGTTAAATTTGTTTGCATTGTGTGTTCAAGAACTGAGCATATTTTATTGTGGTTAAGAAGTTGTAGTCCTTAAATTCTGAATGACTTCTTACTCAGAAGCTACAGTTCAAGCTGAAGGAAAAAATAAACTTTTTACAAATTTAGTAAAAAGTGTACTATGATCTGTCTACTTTGATTTGAAGGCACATCATGTTATTTCAGAAAATCACTTCATCACTTTTCTTCTGCACAAAACACATACATGCAGAAAGTAGTAGGATATTTTATGGTCAAATGTAGTGGAAAGAAAGTAAAACTCTCAGAAATGGAAATACTTGGTAACACTTTCTATGAATGTCACCTTTGTAAGCATCTATAAACACATTCATAACATGTTATAATGCATTCATAAGGCATTATAAACATGGCTATAAATATTTATAAAAATGCATTACACGTTATAGCCATGCTTATTATGCATTATGAATTGTTAACATAATACATTATAAGTTGTGTTCATAACAAATTATAAGAGCTCATAAGTCGTATTAGTCTGCTCTAAGTAAAGTGAAGCGTACTGTACTAAAGCCTCCTCCAGTGTTAAGAGTGAGTCTTCAAGTTGAAGTATTTACTGAAGAATTTACTGAAACACTAAAACATTCACAATAAAGCACATTACAGGCTTCAAATGTCAGAGTTTAAACTAGAGCTGCCATCAGTGTTTTACCCAATGTGGGAAAGTCAATGTACACCACCGTTAGCCTGGTATTTGTCTTTACACTCTCCAAGCTGGGACTGACTTCTTTGGTACTGACAGTATAACATGTTATCAACAATACTTATAATGCATTATATTAACAATTCATAATGTATAATAAACATGGCTATAAAGTGTAATTCAGTGTAATTCATTTTTATAAATGTTTATAATCATGTTTATAATGCCGTATGAACGCATTAGAACATGTTATAAATGTGTTTATAGATGCTTACAAAGGTGACATTCATAGAAAGTGTTACCAAATACTTTTACAAAGTATAGGTTCTTAAAAAACACTTCATTCCTGTCTTTAGTGACTTTCTCACAATGGTAAAAGGCTCCAACACTGTCTATCACTGTGACTTTGCAATTACTGTGTTTAAACAGATCGTCTGTTTTGTGTGAACTCTTCTTATCAGAACTCAGTTGGTCAGTGTATCACTGAGCATTAGTGTCTAATAGAGAGATTATACTGTACTGTACGGTCGGTTTATGTTTATGTCAGATTCAGTGCAGAGAACTAAGCAGTTTATGTGTAGATACTCATGCATGTCATCATTAAGAATGCTCAATGTGTTTTCCAGAGCTTAAACTATTCCACCTAATTTTCTCCTCAGTTTAGTCATGTCCAGTTCCAACCATTAGCTGGGTCTCTGTCTATCACACAATGCTACCAAGCCGGGAGGTGAAGCACAAGCTTCCTCCAAGAGTCATGAAACTCAACAACACATCTTGTCAAACTGTCACCAACCCAATATCATTGAAGCTCAACACACTTGAATTTTTGTCATGCCCTAAAATGCATATACGTGAAGTCAGGTACACTAAAACCTGAAGCTTAATGGGGACCTTGAGTGCACAAGTAAAAAGGCAGCTGGCGGTCATTTTGTGTGTGACAAGTGCACCCCACAAAAATGTTTAGTAAATCTGGCCCAAACTCTCCTGAGATATCAAGGATAACTTGTGAGCAATAACATGTCCCTCTGTACAGTGGTTCTAAACACAGTTCAATTTAAGTGAGTTGAAACACATTCTTCAGAAGCTGGCAGAGACCATATACTCCTTCAAAGCATACCAATAATCAGTGACTTAGGAGCTGTAGCCAAAGCATCAAGAGAAGCTCATTACTGTCTTCAATAACAATTACCATCTGGTTATTGCGAATGGAAAAACAGCCTAACGGGAAAGATGGGCAACTACATGTCAAGATTAAAGGCCATTAAACATGAGGATGTCATAGTGAATGCTGGTAAAGGAGTGAGATACTCTGCTGGTGGTGAGACACCAAATAAGGACATTAAGAAAACAAAGAAAGGTGAAGTCACCTGACTGATTTTCCAGATGGACACAATGCCTTCAGCCCTGGCCCGACAGCTATTGGTGGATGAAATGAAAAGGCACCAATCAATAGATGGACTTAAAATCGTCCCTCAGCAGAAAAAAAAGTTGTGAAGGACAAGCCTCCAGTCTGCCAAATGGTACAATGTCTCAAATTATAATAATGTCTCGAAAATGCAACCATGTGAATTTTACATATATCACTACATTTAATTTGCCAGTATATGCAGAACTCCATTTCCAAAAAAGTTGGTATGCTATGCAGAATGTAAATAAAAACAGAATGCAATGATATGCAAATGATGTAAACCATGTTTTTAAAGGAAAATACTACAAAGACAATATATCAAATGTTGAAACTGAGAAATTTTATTGTTTTTTGAAAATATGTGCCTATTTTGAATTTGATGCCAGCAACACGTTCCAAAAAAGTTGGGACGGGGGCCTGTTTACCACTGTGTATCATCACCTCTTCCTTTAACAACACTCTGTAAGTGTTTGGGAACTGAGGAGACTCTGCTGTAGTTTTGAAAGAGAAATGTCTCCCATTCTTGTTTTATACAGAATTTCAGCTGCTCCACAGTTCAAATACTTTGTTGTATTTTCCATTTCATAATGCGCAAATGTTTTCAGTGGGTGACAGATCTGGACTGCAGGCAGATCAGTTTAACACCCGGACTCTTTTAATACGGAGCAATGCTGCTGTAGTACATGCAGAATGTGGTTTGACATTGTCTTGCTGAAATAATCAAAGCCTTCCCTGAAAAAGACGTCGTCTGGATGGCAGCATATGTTGCCAAAACCTATATATTTCATTTAGCATTAATGGTGTCTTCACAGATGTGCACGTCACTCATGCCATGTGCACTAATGCCCCCTACACCATCATGAATACTGGCTTTTGAACTGTGCACTGATAACAAGCTGAGTGGTCTTTAGCCCAGAGGACACAGTGTCCATCATTTCCAAAAAGAATTTCAAATGTTGATTTGGCGGACCACAGAACACTTTTCCACTTCCCCCTCATCCATTTTAAATGAGCTCAGGCCCAGAGAAGGTGGCAGTGTTTCTGGATCCTGTTTATATTTGGTTTCTTCTTTGTGTTTTAGAGTTTTAACTTGTATTTGTGGATGCAGTGATGAACTGTTTTCATAGACAGTGTTTTTTTCAGAAGTGTTTCTGAGCCCATGCAGTGATTTCCTCTACAGAATCATGTCTGTTTTCAATGCAGTGCTGTCTGAGGGCCCAAAGATCACAGCCAGCTAATCATGGCTTTTGGCCTTGTCCCTTTCATACAGAGATTTCTCCAGATTCTCTGAATCTTTTAATGATATTATGTACTGTAGATGATGAAAAGCAGATGTTCTTTGCTATTTTATGTTGAGAAATGTTATTCTTGAATTGTTGCTCTATTTGATGGTGCAGTCTTTCACAGAGTGGTGAACCCCTCCTCATCTTTACTTCTGAAAGACTCCGCCTCTCTGGGATGCTTTTTTATACCCAATCATGTTACTGATATGTTGTCAATTAACCACCAGGTGTAGCATTACACAACTTTACCAGCCTTTTGTTGCCCCCGTCCCAACTTTTTTGGAATGTGTGGGCACATATTTTTCAAAAGACAATAACATTTCTCAGTTTTAACATTTGATGTGTTGTATTTGTACTACTTTTAATTAAATGTAAGGTTTAAATGATTTGTACATCATTGCATTTTGTTTTTATTTACATTCTGCACAGCGTCCCAACTTTTTTGGAAATGGGGTTGTAGATAACTTAAAACAATGAGAGCAGTATGATGTGAACACTCACTGCTACTTCATTAAGTACAACAACCCTGTTTCTACGCTCATTGTCCATTTTATCAGCTCCACTTACTATATAGGTGCACTTTGTAGTTCTACATTACAGACTGTAGTCCATCTGTTTCTCCGCATACTTTGCAGTATGATTTTGTGTGTAGTTCTTCAGTTCAGTGCTAGATGGCAGTGTTGGGTATATTTTATATGCTAGACAGAGTGAAGGGGACTTTCACACTGCAGAGAATTTCCACATGTGAAAACAGGGTGAACTGAACACTGAACATTAAACAGTGGCTGAGGGAGCATCGCATACTCCTCACAGTCTCCAGCAGAAGTCAGAATGTGTCTGATTTTTATTATACATCCTCACTCAGTAACAGGAATGTTAATCAATCAGCACTCAGTAGCAGTAATTCCAAATAATTAGCACTCATTAGCATTAATGCCAACAATCAGCTGTAGAGGAGCCAAAGAGAAAGAAACCTTGAGAGGAACCAAGACTCAAAAGGGGAACCCATCCTCCTCTGGTTGACATGAGAGAGAAAATAATAACAGCAGAGATGATTTTCTGTTTCTTATTAAAGTTATGTGTTTGTGACACTACAGAAAATGATATCTTGGCAAGTGGAATCTAGCAAATATAATATTTCTTATTTGGAGATCACTGTAAGAATATTATGAGATTATACTATTTAATTCTGGACATTTTTTACTTGTTTTAAGTAGCTGTATGTAGTAAAAATACTTGATCCCTGAAATAAGTTAATCGTACAGATTTTTTTACAACAACCTCAAAAATTAGAAATAGATCTTATTGATCTAATTGAAATGATTGAGTCAACAATAGATCAGAACATTGATTCAATTAAGTTAATGTTGATTCTTTAACATTAATTTAACATGAATTCAATGACTTATCTGATATACAATTTTTTGTGTGTATGATCTCATAATATTATGAGTGACAGCAGTGCAGAGTGATCACATTATACACTATCACTAAAGTTGTATAATAATAAAAATGAAATAAATTAATAATAATTTAAATTTCACCCACGATTCCCCCAAATTAAATGTCTGTCATCAGATTAAACCTTTTTACCCCCCCCCCAACATGTTCCTCTGTACAGTAAATCTGAACAGATAAACTGAAGTGAATGAGTTTTGTGAGTTTGCTGCAGTTTTTATTGTTATGATCAGTATTTCAGTTCATCCAGACAGTAAAAACATTTTTAACCCTTTTCAGTCTGAACGTAACATTTCATTTCATTAACTCACACAAACACGCTCAGTACACCAAATATAATAATCATACTGTAATTAAAAACATCTCATCTTGAACTATCAACTGTTTATCAAATATTACTTATATACTAACATATGTGTTCCCAAAAGAGCACTTAAAGAAATGTACACCATTTCTTCAACCATGACTGCTGTCCACTGCTGCTGGGTGCTGGTTGCTGAGAGTTTGCATCTGCAAATACCTTAAATTTACAGTCTATATTGTATAAATTTGTAAGCTCATCTTCAAATGTATTTTGTTCCCCATACTTTTCAGGTGTCTTAGCATCTTTGTGCATAATGTAACCACCAAATTCATGTTTATTATTATCACAATTATTATTGACATCAGTCTTACAGCAGGCGTACGCATTCCAGAAGTGAGTCGGCACGTTCACCTTGCCCTCATTCTTCAGCGTCTCAAGATCTTTTTCACGACTCGGCACAACTCCAGTTACTACATAAGCTCGTCTCCCTTTGTTCAAACAGTCTTTCCACAGGGTCTTTCTCACATCGTCTTCCACTTTAGCCCAGTAGATGCCGTTAAAATTCTCCTCCTGAGGTGCTGTGTTGGTGAGGATGCAGGTGCTCTTTGCAGCATCCTCAGAGTCAGTGTGGCAGACAGGAAACAGGTGACCTCTGGTGTAGCCTGATTTTGAGTAGTCAGAATCAAAGGCCTGGACTTTTCCAAGCTGTAACAACAGATGAGGTCACACAGTCAAAAGAATGTCTGTTAAAAGTTGTCTGAGGTTTCAGAACAAAAGGATTGAATGTGTCTACATGGCTTTTCTAAAACACACACACAACTATAAAAGAGAGTAGCCTGGTTCACTGATCCTCTGACTTCTAATAGTATCAACAGAAAAATGTTCTACATTCACTTAACTTGACTGAAGTAAACTAATTTAGGTTAGATTAGCTAGCTAGGTCTCTATGGAGAAGGGGGCGTGGCCGAGCATCAAATGCAGGACGGAGAAGCCAGTCGGGCTAACCCAGTGGCCTAAGTAGCTGATGATCTTCACCTGTGCCTTATTTCTACCAGCCTACTTATAGTCATCTCTTCCCTCAGTAGGTGGCAGAGCCCAGAGAGAGAAGGTGACCCATGAAGGTGTGAGCTGAGCTGAGCTGAGCAAAAAGAAAGAAAGAAAGAAAGGACTGAAAAGTCCCAGTAAGCATCTTGTCTTAATTTGTCTGCAGGCTGAAAAGCTGAGTGGTTTTTGCGTTGTGTATAAATAATAAAAAAAGCTCTCCATCTTCACGTCTGTTCCGGCATCCTCCCTCCACCCATTATTAAAGTTGTTACAGTCTCCCTCTATCAGATGGGTTCTACCAGGCTGGGAGGGTGAAGGTGAGCATATTCTTCCTCCGAGACACGTGAAGTTCCACCACTTTAAAAACTGCTACTAACACAACGTCACTGGAACCCAATATACTTGGCGGGGGAATGCTAACTGCTTGGTCTATTACATCAGCTAACAGATGCCCGTGTTGGATAGCATTGCGCTCAGTGATGGGGAGAGGAAAGACCACCCTACCCACCCTGAGAGAGAGAGTAATGATGATCTCTAAGACTCCTGAAACGTTACTCTTGATGGTAGTTCAACTGTTCAGCTACAATATAGAAGACAAAACAACAAAAAAGCAACAAAACACACCAGAATAAAACAGTATAATCTGCATATTTAAACATTGCAGGTAGGTCCTCCACCTTCCCATCACTCAGCAAGATGCTAGCCGATGTGTGTATTTGTTGGCTATCATGAAAAAATAGCCGTTAATGCCCAAGAACACTGAGCTGTCATATGATGTTAGCATTAGCAGCAGTTTGTAAAGATGCAGTAGAGCTTCCACTGATATCTGTCTTTGAACGTGAAATGTGAACCGTATGAAGTAGTTCAATAAATTCTTCATTTTTGACAGAAATTAAAACGCTACTGTTCAAGGACCTGTGATTGAAATCTACACGTTCTTACCTGTGAGTCAGTCCTGAAGTCCATTTTAGGTCTTGGCACTTTGCAGTCCTCTGTCCTTTTAAACTCATAGGCAGAGTAAACGGGAATCTTTCGTTTGGAATCATACAAAGTTGCATAATGATATTCTTTATTGTATTTCTGACAAATCTGCTTGTTGTCATCTGACACAGCATTGTTGTCAGGAAACATTCTGGGTGGTTTGCCATCCAGAAAGAACTGACTACAATGCTTTGTAAAGTCATCTACTACATCTCCCAGAGCTCCTAGAGTGAGGAGCATCAGCACAGCAGCCAGCAGCTTCATCTTCAGAGAAAAAGAAGGGAACACTCAATTATACAGAAAGAGGAGAACACTCTCTCTTCTCTAACAGTCTGCAGAAAGAGGAGAACGCTCACTCTTCACTAACAGTCTACAGAAAGAGGAGAACGCTCACTCTTCACTAACAGTCTACAGAAAGAGGAGAACACTCTCTCCTCTCTAACAGTCTACAGAAAGAGGAGCACGCTCACTCTTCTCTAACAGTCTACAGAAAGAGGAGCATGCTCTCTCCTCTCTAACAGTCTACAGAAAGAGGAGAACGCTCACTCTTCTCTAACAGTCTACAGAAAGAGGAGAACGCTCACTCTTCTCTAACAGTCTACAGAAAGAGGAGAACGCTCACTCTTCTCTAACAGTCTACAGAAAGAGGAGAACACTCACTCTTCTCTAACAGTCTACAGAAAGAGGCGCATGCTCTCTCCTCTCTAACAGTCTACAGAAAGAGGAGAACGCTCACTCTTCTCTAACAGTCTACAGAAAGAGGAGAACGCTCACTCTTCTCTAACAGTCTACAGAAAGAGGAGCACGCTCACTCTTCTCTAACAGTCTACAGAAAGAGGCGCATGCTCTCTCCTCTCTAACAGTCTACAGAAAGAGGAGAACGCTCACTCTTCTCTAACAGTCTGCAGAAAGAGGAGAACGCTCACTCTTCTCTAACAGTCTGCAGAAAGAGGAGAACGCTCACTCTTCTCTAACAGTCTGCAGAAAGAGGAGAACGCTCACTCTTCTCTAACAGTCTACAGAAAGAGGAGAACGCTCACCCTTCTTTTGTAGTCCAGTCTTCAGAGAGTGTCCTCTCACAGCTTCTGATGGAGATTATATATCCTCACTCTGGGAGGAGCTCATGTTAAACCACACACTGTGGATTATACTATCAAACCATCTTCAATCTATTTATATGTACTTTCCCAGAATGTCCAGAATGTACTCTACTGTTCTTTTGGTGTAAATGTAATTTTACTGATGGTTCACTGTGTGTAGTGGTTCAGTCATATAAATTATTATACACGTCTATCAAAACAGGTAAACGTCATTAATCTGCTCTCACTTCCACGCTGATGTACTGTAGCACGTATGAGACATGTTTTGCACGTTTATTCTGGTTCTGGTGTTCTACAGCATTTGTTAATGGGCTTGTTCTGCTAGGGACCCTTATTCTGAAGGTGGGAGGACATATCTGTTGGAATGGGAGAAACTGAGTCAGGCAGGGCCTCGGATATGAGGAGTGCAGAAGCAGCAGAGATGGGATCGGAGGCTTGGCCTGAGCTAGTGCGTGAGCTAGCTGTTGACCTTGAGCCCCAACTACAGCTGTTGCTGTTTTCAGTCCATGTTCTATGTTATGTGTTGTTCACCCTCCGTCACCCTCAGTCCAAGGCAGATTAAAACAGGGCTGAAGCTGAGAAAACCCAGCACAGCTCGCCAAAGATATTACATTAACAATGCTATTTCATTTCTGTGAAACTGTTACATTAGTGGGTTCCACATATCATTTCTGTCCAGATGCCTCCCAAACACTGAAGTGCTACTCCTCCATCATAACTGCCTCCTTTATACATCTAACGAAATAGGATAAAAAGAGTATTATCAATAACAGATATCCCGCTGGTCATCATGGGTATAGGAACAAAAGCAAAGATAAATTAAATAAACGTATCAAATGAATAAAGGCCTGTATTGAACACTGTGATTGAAAGATACCACCTGAATCCTCCCCGGTCAGAAGGATGGAGGATGGCTAGTCCCATTGATTTAATAAGAATGTTTAGAGATTTGAGTATGTGTGTTTGGGTGGGTAGATGTGTGATTTGGTAAACAACCAATAAGAAAGATAGATATATAGACAGACAGAGAGGCAGGCAGGCAGGCAGACAGATACATCGATAGATAGACAGACAGACAGAGAGGCAGGCAGGCAGACAGACAGATCGATAGATAAATAGTTTTAGATAATACAAGTTCTAGAAGTTCTAGTGAACAGTGAATGAATAATCATAATAAGCTGCTGAAAATATATACAGGTATGTAACTAAATGGAGCTCAGTGTAAGATACTTTATCATTGTATGAGTAATATAAAGCGTGAGCTGCTCTTGTTGTGTGTATTTTGTATTGTGCGCTGGTCAGCGATTGACCACACGGGGGCACGCTGCTGTACAAGAGGTCACCCACAGGGCTCTTTCCTCATTCACACTCTCCACTTCACTTTCATTATTAAAATTTATGAAAGCTTTATATTAGACTTTGTGAATTTGGGAAAAGTAGAGGACGAGTGTTCACCTTTTCTCCTGTTTTAATGTAGAAATTTAGGATAGACTTGTGTATTTCTGTTCAAGTTAGTTAGTTTTGTAAACTTTAGTTGTTTGGTGTGTTATTTTAGGCACATGTTCTTCCCCAAAGCTACATTTTTTCCCCTCAGCAGTTAACAACTCATGTAAACCTAAACCTTCTTTTAGGTTTAAATAAATGAACCTTCTTGTGAAACAGTGTCTGGTGTTTGGTCTGGTGACAGACCGGGTCAGAACAGAACTCGTCCTTTGCTGATTTTTGTCCGGTGAGTTTTTGCATTTTATTCACTTGCTTGCTGTTTTTCTTTTGGAGGGGGAGGTGTGTACATAACCTCACAGGCTGATTAGAAGGTCAATCTTCACTTTTCTTTTATGTTTTAGGTTGCTTAGCTATATGCCCACCAGGCTGAGATGAAGAATAGTAGCCTCAGAGACTGATGAAAGACACCTTTTGCCTTCTAGGCTCAGTGGAAGGCCAATGATAATTTACTGTAATTTATTTAACATAACCTACGTAAGATGCTTCCACAGCTGATTGGATGGCCGCTGATCATTTCCCACTGTTGCTTGACATTTATGCTTTTATTTCCCTCACGGCTGATGTAAAAGTGCCATGTTGAAAGGCTGACAGGAAGTATTACCGCCACACAGGCTGATTAGAAGGACACGGTTCACTTTTTTCAGTGTTACCGAGTTAAAATCCTTTCCTGCACATTTTAGTATTTCTCCTGCTTTAACACCCACTTTGACTCAATGATGGCTGATCAGGTGTGTTGGGAGGAGGGAAAACAGAAATGCTGAGCAGTGGAGCCTCCAGGACCAGGGTTGAGAAACACTGTGCCTGTCTATCTTATCAGCCTTGGAAGGTTGTAGTATTTAAAGCAGACTTGGACACATCGTCAGTTAGTCATGTTAAATAATTTACCATAATCTAATCATTGGCCTTCCAATTAGACTAGAAGGTAAAAAGTGTTTTCCATCAACTTCTGAGGCTAGTGCACTTCACATCAGCCTGGACGGCACATAACTAAGTAATGTGAAAAAATTATTGACCTTCTAATCTACCTGCGTGGCAATAATCTTTACTATCGTCCTTTAAGACCACACCAATTTTACACCAGCAGCAGTGCAATCTATTTATTTTATCTATATGTTTTATTGTTAGCAAATATATTAGTTAATGTTAATCAACACTTCATATGAAAATAACATTAACACAGTTGTTACTGGTTTATTTAATATAGTGAACCGCTGCTAATGTAGTCCCACATGTTGTTCTTGTTAACAGATGCATTGCTTAATGTATGTTGGTCAACACTTATTGTAAAGTTTATACCAGTTAAATGCATTTGAATACATTTCTTACAGTAGAGTTTGAGAGTCAGGCCTTCCTTTCTGAGCACTCACTCCCACAGCCCCCACACTCCTCTGTTATCAGTTTAACATTGGCTCTATGGCTCTTTAACGGTCCAGAGAGACAGTAAACTAACGGACACACTGTTTCAAAGCAAACACTGGAACAATATACATATGCGTTATGTATGAAGGGTATCAGCCTATAATTTGCATTCTGCAGTTTATGTTGAGGGCTGTAAGAAGCTGATTATGAAGAGAAGCTTTAGTCATTCAAACTAGTGTGTAAATTCATTGGAACTGTGTTGTACTGTACAGTCTTTAATCTTTGAGATTAAAAATCTCAAATACTAAAATTAATCCTAATAGTGTTTGTGCTTCAAAAGCCAAACATGTGATTTCTAGAATATAAAAATTGATGCACTGAAAATAACAGGAAACATAAGAATAATAAACATTCAATAAAGAACATTTTTATGCAATCAATATTGTGGCAATGTGAATATAAACACTTTTTAAAGTCCCTTTTTGAGAGGAGTGCTGCCTCCCATGAGCCCCCACGTGTGCCCTCCTCAAAAGGGGACTTTATAAAGTGTTTATGTTCACAGGTTGGATTAGATTCTTTATTGTCCTTCATAGAGGAACATTGTCTTCACAGCCTGTGCTGTTCATACATTGTTCTGGGACATGCAATATCATTACATACATTTGAATGAATACTAGGAAAACAGTACAGACAATGAGGCCATCCATAAAGCGTGTTTAAACATATACAGCCTAAATATTAGTTACTTCCTTTAAAAGCAGTTTTACAGCATCTATTTCAGAGGGGAGGCTTGTTAAGGGCTGATATGGCTGACAGTACAAAACTTTCAGCAAAGCTTCTTTACACTCTAGTGCTCTGTATCTCCGGCCTGATGGGAGTAAAGTGGAGAAACAGTGCAGTGGGTTATCGGGGTCTTGTGCTTTTGTGATGGCTCTTCTTAAAATAGCTTCATTGATCAGGTTTGACAGGTTGTGTTTGCGAGACCTATGATTTTTGAGGTATGATGCGTAACATTTTGTTAATGTTTGACACACTGGAAAGTAAAAGGTTGAATAATACAGGATAATAGACTCAATCATGTTCCTACAGAGGAGCAGGAGCAGTGAAGGGGCTTCGTAAAGAGCACTTCTGTCAGCAGAAAAGTCTCTGCTGACATCTCATGTGAATTTCCATTACCTGCTTGTCAAAGCTGGCTTTATTGTCCGGATTGAGTCCAAGGTACTTAAAACAGGACACAACATCCACATCTTCCCTCTGATTGTAATGGTAACTGAGCTGTGAACAGTGCAGTGGAAGTTTGGCGAGATGATCATCTCCTCTGTCTTTGATATGTTCAACTGTAGATATTCATTTGTGCACCACTGTGTTAGATGGGAGAGGGAGTACTGGTAAGATGAGACAGAGTTACTCTCTTTGAGAAGTCCAAGTATAGCTGTGTCTGAATACCTTAGATAGGTGGTGGCTGGTGAGGGGCTTCTACAGTTGTTAGTGTACAGGGTAAACAGAAATGGACTAAGAACGCAGTCTTGTGGAGCTCTGGTGTTAATAGTGGTGTTGAGGACAGGACCTTACCTATCCTAACAGCTGTGCACCCAGCAGATAAGGAGTGGAGGGACTTTCAGATACTGGAGTTTTTAATCATCTGATGTTGCTGGAATGTGTTGAAGGTGGAGCTGAAATCAATGAAGAGAATTCTGGCAAAGTGACCTGGTGTCTCTAGATGCCACAGCGTCCACTGTTCCCCATTTAGCCCTATAGGCGAGAAACTGGTGAGAATCCAGCTGTGGTCTAACAGCTGGAAGAACAGAAGTCGGCGCCAGTTTTTTCAGGTGCTTCATCATTATTGAAGTTAGTGCGATAAGCCAGTTATGATTTAGTTCAGAGGGTGTGTTGTTTTTGGGCACAGGAATGACTGTAGTCGTTTTCTACTGACCCAGTCCTGATGGACTCCATGAAGAGTGAATGGAGGACAGGTGAGAGCTCCACAGCACAGACTTTATGCACTCTTGCTTGCCGTCTGGACCTGGAGCTTTACTTGTCTTGGACCTTCTGAGCAGCAGGTGAACATCCTCTTGCATGAAGAGAGGGGCAGTGCATGCTGGGTCTGATTTGGGTACAGCCCTAAGAACTCCTCACATTCCCCAGAACAGCTGAGAATATCAAAATGTGCATATAAAGTGTTCAACTCCTCTGCAAAGGAGACTGGGTCATTTATTGCTGGTACATTGTTTTTTGGTTCTTGACCAGTAAGAATTTTTAATTTCTGAAAGACTTTTCTTGCATTCATTATTCTAAAGTCCTATTCCCATCTCTCCATGCGCTCGGTTTGTCCTGGATAATATCATTCTTCTCTGAAAGGCACATGATTTCATCTTTGAGTTTAAGTTACGTTGTTGCGCTTTAGTTTTAAGTGTATAAGTGTTACTTGTGCTCTATGGTGTTTGTGTGTAGTGAAAATCGGTGTGCGGTAAGAGCTCACAGAGGAGAGATAGTGATAGAGGTGGGCTTCATGCTGTTCAGGTGGGTTATCAGTGGCTTCTTATACCTTGTTCTGAATAAAACGGCCAGGAGAACTCAATGTGAACATTAGACGAAGTAATAAATAAAATAAAATGCAAACAGTAGAAGAAACAGCTCTGGCCTTTCCCACAGTAGACAGAGTGATAGACGGACAAAAACACTGAAATAAATGCAAATGAAGGTAAATTTCAGCTGGGTGGGACTAAACTTGGTGTCAGATCTGCCAAAGCACCAGTCAGAGTTATCAGTGTGTGCACGTCAGCTACTCGGGTTCCTCTCCTCACACACCAGCAAATACAGAGCACTAACTTAGCATTTATCATCGTACATCACAGAACCGCTCAGTGTAAATAAAACAGTTTATCAGACTCGTTCCAGTGATCAGATCAGCCTTCAGGCACCGAGAGCTTTTACTGAACTGCTTTTAGCTGGAATTTATTACAGGAATCTCTAAACCTTTGCTCTAAAACCTCTAATATGACTTTGGTATGTTTTAGCTATTGTTTGACTTTGATAATTCTTTTAATTTATTTTATTGTTGCCTAGTCATTGTTACGTGTATTGTATATTTATTATTATTGTTGATGATGATGATGATGATGATATTACCTTTTTAGTATTTGATTTGTTTTTCCTATCAATTTTTTTTCAATTTCTGTTTTATCTTGGCTTCATTGAAAATGAGGGTAATGTACTTTAATGTACTCTGGAAAATGCTTTTTCTATGGCAAGTGAGGACCTCAGAATCTGAAGGATCTGGAGAGGTTCTGTATGGAGGAACGGTCTCAGATCCTTTGCCATGTGAGAAAATCACAGCTGTTATCTTTGCAAAGGGAGGCACACAAATTATTAAATGAAAGGGTGTCAACACTTGTGCACATAGAGATTTGAGAACCATTTTTGTTAATATTTTGAATCAAAGATCAAAAGGATAAGAAATAAACATGTCTTTACAGCCTGTTTTGCTCATGTGGCGTGTTTGAGGAGGGCACTACATACATTACTGATAATATTAGCGATGGACTTTTTCTAAACAGTCCCATGACCCGTATATCAAACCATCACATAAGGCGAAAGTACATAGTAAGCTGAATAATAATGGTGTATTGCGGGGGTGATTCTTGGACCAGGGCTGACCAATTAGACCAGCCCCCCTCAAACGGTAACTGGTGCTAGCAGGAGTGTGTGAGTGGATCAGAACATTTTGCTTATCAGAGACAAACTTCCTTAGGTGTGTTGACCTGAACACATAATAAAGCCTAAACTACCCGACTACTTACCTAATTTAGTTATCCATATCAAAGTAAATCAAGCAGAGCCAGAGTGGACAGTCAGGAGAGTTGGGCTAATGTATAAACACATAAAAGCTCAAAAACACTCAGACACACTATAAATGTAACAACTGAGTGTGAATACGTAGTAATTTAGGGCCTGTACAGCTCCTACTGACTGTAACTCATACAGAGGATAGAGATTAGATGAAGCTGAAGTTCTTATTCTTATTTCCTGTTCCACCTTAAATGATGGCGCTAGTTTGTAATTGCTGCACTACTTAAGGTGGAACGGGAATTGGAATAGGCAGCTAACATCAGCCTCGAGAAATTATCAAATGAAGTGAGACAGTGAGGTGCTGCCAACACAGCAGACAGCGTTTATAAATAGAGTTTATTACTGTATTCACATTTTCATACATGATTTATGTAAAGATGGATGGCAGCAGCAAGAGCTGAAGGTATGAAAAGGCTAGTTAAGCAGGATGAGGAGATTTCTGAGCAGGTGGGCAGCGAGAAATGCTGACAGGACATTAAATAAGACAAAAGGTTTCATCAGTTTTTTCATGTTATCACTATCTAGCCACCTTGTTTATCGCAGTATAATACATAATAGAGCAAGGAAGATGAAAATGCACAGATTTTAGCAAAAAACTATTGCTGCACAAAGTGAATGCTGGGTGTGTGTAGCAGGAGAAACACAGTTAGAGTTTAAGGTGGGCTGGTCCTCATCATATAACTCCTGATCTGAAAACCTGAACAGAGAGAAAAAATTTATCCTGAAAACAGCTTGTGGTGGACTTCCAGAAAACGTCTCCAGCTCCTGTCACCCTGCAGGGTGAGAACACTGAGGTGGTTAACACCCACAAGTACCACAAGAGAGTCTGTGGTGTCCAGTTCCATTTTCTGTTCTGCTGTGTGCTGGGGTGAAGAACACTAACAGACTGAACTAGATCATTAGAACGTCCAGCTCAGTCCTGGGGACCAAACTGGACCCAGTGTAGATGGTGGTGGAGAGGAGGATGCTGAGGAGGCGTCAGTGATCATAATGAACCTCTCCCACCCACTCCACAAAACACTGAAGGCACAGAGGAGCACAGTGAGGAGCAGACTGCTCCAGCATCACTGCAGGACAGAGCTTTCACAGGTTATTTCCTTCATTACTACTTCCTCACTAGTCATGCTCTTTTGCACAATACTGTATTTTATAGAAGTTCTACAGCAGGTACTTTATTTATTACTGTGGACCAATGTTGAACTGTAAACCACCTCATCTGTGGATTACTGTCATTACAACACTGCAACACTTAATTAATTAATAGTAACTGTGACTATATATTGTATAGTTATAGCTATATTATATAGTATTGTATAGTATTACATGCAATACCGTTCCTTATTCTGTTCTACTGTTTTTACCTTACTAATGTGTATTCTAAGTCCAACTCCTGTCCTGACATCAGCGTACAGGATCTGTACACACATGGCTATGGTCAATGTATTTAAGTAGAAGAAACATCCCAGACAGACCCAAGTGATTGTGCTTTTTCAGTGTCCATGGTGAAAGAATTCAGACAATAAAAACCCGAAATGCAGAATGGCTCTGCAAAGAAACTCTTCAATATCAAAAGTATTACTCTGCATGTAGTTCCTCAGTTCAGCATTAGATGGCAGTATATCTCTGTGTGTAGTTCTTTCAGATTTCTATCTAAGTGACCCTTATTAATGCCACAATGGGGAAATTTCACCTCTGCATTTAACCCATCTGTGCAGTGAAACACCACATAAACATTAGTGAAAGCACATACACTAGGGGTCAGTGAACACACCTGCCCAGAGCGGCGCCTGGGGAGCAGTTGGGGGTTTGGTGTCTTGCTCAAGGGCACTTCAGTCTCGTACTGTCGGCTCAGGGGATCAAACCGATGACCTTCCGGTCAAAAGGCTGGTTCCCTAATCTCCAGCCCATGACTGGCCCCCTCCTCTGCTTACTGTTTGGGTTTTTGGTCTCCCTACAGAAAAGGGGTTCCAAACTTTTTGCCACTCATGGCAAATCTTAACCTACTGAATTTCACTTGACACTTCACTTAATTACCCAACATAACAACTCACAAAACTGTGATCTGTTTGGTGTAGCAGCGACTGGAGGTTGATGAGTTTGACAATGTCAGCCTGCAATTTTTATATTATAGTTTACATTGAGGGCTCTATGAGCTACTTGTACAAATATTTAATTACATTTTTTTTATTCTCAAAAAAGGAACTAGACTTTCCATATAAAAGGGAAAAATATAAAAAGGAAAATATTTTTCTTCAAAAACCCAATGTGTAATATCTAGAATGAAATAAATAGTAGTGAGAATGATCACATGCACTGAAAAACACCAACGCATTGCCACTCCCTCACCATCTTCCTGATTATCCATTTACATTTAAGCATTTAGCAGATGCTTGTAGACCGACTTACAGTAGGTGAATGTAGCCTTCCCAAGGACTCTTATTGGTGTAGCATCATGAATTAAACCCCTTTCTGCTACATGGAAGGCAGCACTATTTCCCATTATGCCATATTCCCCACTACCCCATCCAGTGTGGCTGTACTATGGCCTTACATTTGCAGGGGTGGGAAACCACAAATTAGTTTAGCGTCCCCACCTTCTGGAGAGGTTTAAGAGAAGCACTGCCTGTTTCTATCACCCTGTAAGTTTGGTGCTCATAGCTGGCTTAGTGATCTCCACCTAGGTCATTCATCCTGACTTCCAGATATTTTTCCATCTCATCCGGCACCATCCTGGGGTTCTCCATATTCTCTATGCTCATTGATTGATTAAAAGGTTCTGTCTGACTTTATGAGGAACCTGTGACACTTCCTAGGCTGAACCCTAAGCGCAGTCATAGCCCTTCCATGCTCCACTTGGACTCCTCTTGGCTCTGTCCACTCACACCACACTACACACACCTATGACTCATCCTAGGACTCATTTTGTTTGGTTTGGTTGTTTGCTAAGTCTCTGTGTGTCTTGAGTTCCAAGCTGGTTTTTTTTTATTTATGCGTGTTTTGACCCCTGCCTTTCGTCTTTCTGCTTTTTAAAAATGCATATGTCTCAGGTATTGCCTGACTGTGTTTTGACTCCTGATTGTACAGACTGTGAGTGAAGTGTTGGACTGCCACGATCACTTACAATCAACCTACATGCCTCTTTACAGGGTGAGAGCACACTCCAGTCTACAGAAAGGTTGTACTACCTACGCTGTGTGAAGAGTTACACTTATGGTGAAAATCCTTCACAAAGGCAGTCACTGATCAGCTGTAAGTGTCTGATCACACTGCACTCAATAATCAGTTCAGCTCACAGTGATAAACTACTCTACTGAGGAAACTGATGAGAACAATGGTTAAAACCTTAACAATGGTCTTATTAATTTTGGTTAATGAGGCTGAAAACATTTTTTTACATGAGGTTTTATACTGTGGTACTGCACAGGTGAAGAATCAGGAGACGTCATGTTCTGCTTAGAAAAATGCTCTTTCATTCTAGAACAAGCAGAAAAAAATCCTGGTGAAACAACTGAAATGAGGGCAGGCCACTCCTGACCCTGTACTTTCTCCCAGTGTTGAGCACTAACCCAAATGAACTTAACCCATACCCCAACAGAAAACACATACAGACAACTTACATTTAGAATAACAGCAACAAACAACATAAATGGGGCACTGTGTGTGTGTGTGTGTGTGTGTGTGTGTGTGTGTGTGTGTGTGTAGATTCCTCTGAGGTGAATCCAGTGTGAAATACATTTGTGCTAAATGTAGGTCAGCTTGTCAGTCAAAGACTGTTCACTCATTAATAAGGTGTAGGAAGGGTAACCTAACTGAGCAACTTCTATGGCCCAAAATATTAATGTTAAGGCACTGAAAAGTGATGTATGTATTACATTTACTTGAATTTCTTCATGAAAACTGCTGTTCATTTTTTTTCCTTTGCTACCTCAATAAATTCATTAACTTGGTCACCTCATGGTGAAAACTCTAGTTAAAGTTAGAGAACATCTGCAGGGGAAACTCTATGTGGCTGCAGAACAACCAAAGCTACACCCTGTCCACATGCCTCAGCTCAGCCACTCCCATCAGATCCATGGTGTCAAATGTCAGATGTAAAACCCAGGAAGACAGAGAGAGAGAAAGAGAGAGAGGAAGAGAAAAAGGCCTCACCATCCTCTTCTGTATATTTATGGAGGGTGTTTGCTGAAGGTCAACATCTGCAGATCTAACATCACATGTTGAATCACATTCTTCTTTAGTTGCAGGTGAGTAAAAATGACTTTATTAAGCAGTAACAGAGATTTCAAACGAATGTTTATGAACAGCTGGAACAGTTCAGGTTGAGAATGCTTTCGCTTTCGTTTTGTGAAAAAAGGTTTTGTCTGAACTTGTTTGGAAATGAGTTCAAATGCTTCCAGATTTAAAGCAGTTGCCAAAAGAGAATGTTAAACTAATGAGTTCATGCGTTGTGTTTTCATCAACCACTGTTATTTGAAAATCCTGTAATATTATTTGTTTGTCAGATATCACTTCCTGTTGCACTGAGAGTGAACTTATTATCCTACACTGTACACTACGCTGATTCACTAAGATCTGAAATAAGTAATAATTTGCATGTACAGCAGAGTATTTGAGTGGAGACATTTCAGCTCCTTTCGTTTCTGTAAACACTCTGCTCCAGCTCTGCTCCAGGTTTTCTATGTCCTGCTCCTCGCTCACCCATCAGGGGCATATGATTCATTCTCAGGAAATTTATTTTCTGGAATGTCTGAATGTCTTTTCCATATATCTGGAACATATAAACAAGAAACAACATATTTTATTAATACTATATTTTCTGGTCAAGTTTGAATGAAAAATGAGTTAAACATTCTGTGCTGCACAGGCTTTTTCAGAAGGTTTATGTTTAGTGTTGGCCCAGTCATGAGCTAGAAACCTGCTGAAGGTGCTTTGTTTACCAATGATAAACAAATGCAACATCTTCTTTATCATTCACGCAGCAAAATGAATGACATGAGACTGACTCTGTATGATGTCTGTAGATTTGTGCTGTGATCGGTGAGAATTTCTAGTCTGTAGTTCTGCTGAAGAGACGCTGTGTATGAACGGCTGCCATATGAGCTGTGGAGTCACTGTCACATCACTCGTCACTCAGAGGCAGTCAGTGTGGGAAAAAAGGACTGACTGGCTCGAGGGATGGAGTGATACTGGAGTGATTATGGAAAGAGAGAAACTCTGACACTCTGACTTTCTGAAAAGCCGTTTTGTGTTCCAAGCAAAATAACCTCACTAACCTAACCACTCCCACTGCTCTCTGCTCACATAACAGATTGTGTGAGCAGTTAGTGGGTGTTTTATTGGGTAATTTACAAAAGAATAATCACTCAGATGAAGACATGACCAAAAAGAAATCTGAAATGCAGATGAGGCTTTATGTGTGCTAACTGTTCTTGATAGCTGTGACAAGTTCAGATCTCAAAAAGGTGTTAGCTGAAATGTAAATACATAAAACAGATACAGGAAAAATAGGACAAAAGAAAAAGACAGTCAGTGGTAAGGTAAAACTGAAAATGAAAAGGTAGGAGAAAGATAAGAATTAAGACAAAGAATAAAAGAAAATATAGCATACAATAATACTTACGTAAATAAATGAGGTTCAGGTGGACGATAAAAACATCAGAACAATTGAGATGCAGGATGGGAGTCTTTAGTTTATTATTTAATTGACCTGTATGAAGGAGGGTCTCCCAATGAAAGATACGTGTGGACATGACTAAAACTTCCAATCTGTTTTTGCTGGTGGCCTCAAGCCATGTGCAGCTAGAAAACATGCAGAGCACTCCTCTTTGCTCCTCATGGCTGGTTATTTCCCATCACCATACCTGTAAATGAATTTAACTGATAACATGGATCAGAACAGATTTCAATAAGACATGTATTGTCCAACTGATTATTATATTTATCAATTGGCTCATATTGAAGGGAAGATCTGAATGAGACACATCTAAATACATCAAATAAGTATTTTTGTATTTTTCTGTTCCACAATCTCATTGATTGTGTGGAAGAACAGTATATTCAGTAAAAGTGGACCAACAACTTAAGAGGTTTTAATGAGTTTGTGTCTTTTTTTCACTATTTGTAAAGACACTACGCTGCATTTTACATCTTTTAAAAAATGCCTTTATTGAATGTTTCTCATTTGAAAGATGCAGTCCTCTGCAGACCCTGTTAGCAGGTCAGCTTGTACAGTTTTTGTTATGTTGCCAAGTTTGCGGATATTCTTACACACTCAAACCCAGTAAGTCTTTTTTTTCTATTGTGTGTTTTTGTATGGATAAACTGTTAACAGGGATCAGCCAGGGAGCAGCTGTGTGTGTAAAGAATAAAAAACTATATGATGAAGCGTCACAGTTCCAGCAGTGGAGGAGGATCCTCCGACCCAAAGTGAGTAACTTTCCATCAGCACTAAAACAGAGGAAACAGAAAAATAATTAATAAAAAGAAGAAAGAAATATTACATATTGTTTAACTCACACACTCATTGTGAATGAACTCTAGGTTAAAGCGTGCAGGATCTCCAGAACCCAGCTGTGTGTCTATAAAGAGTGACCGGTCCATGCGTGACCCTCCTACATTCAGAAGAGGAAGAGAAGAGCCCAGCCGTGTGTCTATGAAGAGTGACCGGTCCATGCGTGACCCTCCTACATTCAGAAGAGGAAGAGAAGAGCCCAGCTGTGTGTCAATGAAGAGTGACCGGTCTATGCGTGACCCTCCCACATTAAGAAGACAAAGAGAAGAGCCCAGCTGTGTGTCTATGAAGAGAGACCGGTCCATGTGTGACCCTCCTACATTCAGAAGAGGAAGAGAAGAGCCCAGCTGTGTGTCAATGAAGAGTGACCGGTCTATGCGTGACCCTCCCACATTAAGAAGACAAAGAGAAGAGCCCAGCTGTGTGTCAATGAAGAGTGACCGGTGTATGTGTGACCCTCCTACATTCAGAAGAGGAAGGGAAGAGCCCAGCTGTGTGTCAATGAAGAGTGACCGGTCTATGCGTGACCCTCCCACATTCAGAAGACAAAGAGAAGAGCCCAGCTGTGTGTCAATGAAGAGTGACCGGTGTATGTGTGACCCTCCTACATTCAGAAGAGGAAGGGAAGAGCCCAGCTGTGTGTCAATGAAGAGTGACCAGTCTATGCGTGACCCTCCCACATTCAGAAGAGGAAGAGAAGAACCCAGCTGTGTGTCTTTGAAGAGTGACCGGTCCATGCGTGACCCTCCTATGTTCAGCGGTGGAGAAGAACCCAGCTGTGTGTCTATGAAGAGAGACCGGTCCATGTGTGACCCTCCTACATTCAGAAGAGAAAGAGAAGAGCCCAGCTGTGTGTCTATGAAGAGTGACCGGTCCATGCGTGACCCTCCCACATTCAGAAGAGAAAGAGAAGAGCCCAGCTGTGTGTCTATGAAGAGTGCCTGGTCCATGCGTGACCCTCCTACATTCAGAAGAGGAAGAGAAGAGCCCAGCTGTGTGTCTATGAAGAGTGCCCGGTCCATGTGTGACCCTCCTACATTCAGAAGAGGAAGAGAAGAGCCCAGCTGTGTGTCTATGAAGAGTGACCGGTCCATGCGTGACCCTCCTACATTCAGCAGAGGAGGAAGAGAACCCAACCATGTGTCTGTGAAGTGTAATGGTGTCATTGACAACCATCCTCATCTCAGCAGTGGAGCTGCACCTTCTGGTCCAGGGTGAGTTATTTCCCCTCGGTGTAACACTGATGAGTGGACATGCTGGTATTCTGTAATTTGGTGTAATATGATCTTAAATCCTACAGTAACATTATTGTGGATAGTTCAAAAGGACATCACTGTATATTAAAAGTTCCATTCTCAGCAGAGAGTTTATAGATAAGCAGAGCAGCTCTGGGTTCAGATCTCACTATGCTGTCACGTTTGGATAATGTTCTGATCATGTAAATATTGTCCCTCCTCTGCACAAAAAACACTGATGTAAACAATCACAGCATGCACAGCTACAGAACAGGAGGAGAGATCTCAGAACTTTTTGTTTGTATGTTTGCAAACACAAACTATGTGCTTATAAATTCTATTAAAGTGCAGAAAAGTGTACACATACACTAAACGTCCTTGGTGAACCTTGGTAAAAATATGATTTTGTTCAACAACCAGCAGATTGCTATCAGGCTAATCCATTAATAGTTAGAGTCAGGCTTTAAGTCTAAATGTTTCCTGAAGGACTTGTGGTACACCTGCAACATGCATAAGTCAAAAAACTTGGGTCATGTTCATAAAAGCTTGCCTGAAAAAAATTACAAAGAATCTTAAGACAACACTAAGAATGTTGTTAAATGTAATTCTAGAAAAATTAAGACGTGCTGAAACATTTTCTTCAAAAAGTCTTAATTATTTTCTAAAGATCTTCTTACAGTTAAGAATACAAGAAACATTCTGAAGCTTAATTAACTGTTAACTGGTAACTTTTGTTCAATTACAATTACAGTTATACAGTCACATGTCATATGTTGTTATTTTCAGGAGACCATGTGCTGCTCAGATATGTCATTACTTGAAATGTAAATGCTAGAATTTTGATATCTTTATGAATTTGTCCATTTTTGATCAAAATTTTCTTGTCACCTCCTAAATTTAGTACATTATCTTTTTATAAAATGGTTCTGGATCTGTGACCTGACAACACAAGAATTTTGATGTTAGGTCATTCTGTTACTTACTATTGATCAAAAATAAACGATTGGAATAAATTGACCATCTTTTTATTGATTTTCTGTACTCTTGGGTCCATGCTAAACACTAATAAACATCTAGCCATGCATTGGATTCGTTTCCTCAGAGCCAATATTATTATTATTATTATTAGTAGTAGTAGTAGTAGTAGTAGTAGTTTATTTATTATTGTTTACTGGTCAAATAATGTCATGAGGAGCACAGGGGGTGTGACCCTGCAAAGTGGCTCTCGGAGGAGGCCAGACACCTGGGTAAGAAGGATGCTCACTGTTGCTGTTATTAGTTTAGTTGTGTTGCTTAGAGGTAACTGTTTCCGAGAAGGTTGGGTACAATCAAATAAAACTACATGAAAGTGGCAAACAGTTTAAGCAGTTGATTATGGCCATTTATGTGATGGTGTTATCATTTCTGTGTTTTATCTTTTTAGGCTGAACTCAACAGAAACAGCACTAGAAATGGTGAGAACAGGACACCAGCAGCAGGATTCTCACCTAGGCAGAGATGATGTCCTGCACAGAACCTTAGAAAGGCACAAAATCAGCATGAAGAACAAGTACGAAAGGTTATTTGAGGGAATCAAAACAGAAAAGAATAAAACTCTCCTGAACAGGATTTACACACAACTCTACATCATAGAGGGAGAGAGTGAAGGAGTGAATGAAGAACATGAGGTTCTACAGATGGAGAAAACATCCAGGAGATGCTTACAAGACTCTCCAATCAACTGCTCAGATATCTTTAAACCTCTAGAAGGTCCTCAAGGAGAAACAGAAAAAGACAACATCACAGCTTGTGTGGCTGAAGGTCTCAGACACAAAGAAAGAAAAGATAACAGACCAGAAGAGCCAGAGCTAAGAGCTGTTCTGACTAAAGGCATCGCTGGAATTGGAAAAACTGTCTCTGTGCAGAAGTTCATTCTGGACTGGGCTGAAGGAAAAGCCAATCAAGATGTAGATTTCATGTTTGTGCTTCCGTTCCGGGAGCTGAACCTGATTAAAGATGATCAATACAGTCTTCATGGACTTCTGTGTGACTTCCATCCTGAGCTCAAAGATCTGGACCCAGAGATTTATGATCAGATCAAAGCTGTGTTTATATTTGATGGTCTGGATGAAAGCAGAATTCCACTGAACTTTGAACAGTGCGAGAAAGTATCTGACATCACCATGACATCATCAGTGGGTGTGTTGATGACAAACCTCATCAAAGGAGAGCTGCTTCCCTCTGCTCTAATCTGGATAACCTCCCGACCAGCAGCAGCCAATCAGATCCCTCCTAAATACATCAACCGTGTGACAGAGATTCAGGGGTTCAGTGACCCACAGAAGGAGGAGTACTTCAGGAAGAGGATCAGTGATGAAGACCAAGCCCAGAGAATCATCTCCCACATTAAGACAGCGAGGAGCCTCCACATCATGTGCCACATTCCAGTCTTCTGCTGGATCTCAGCCACTGTTCTTCAGAGAATCATGAAACGGCATCATACGGAAACCCTAAAACTCTGACTGAAATGTACTCACACTTCCTGATCACTCAGATAAACATGAAGAATGATAAATATGAGAAACACAATAAGAGAAACCCAAAGAACCTGCTGGAGTCCAACAGAACCATTACCCTGAAACTGGCTGAACTGGCTTTCAAACAGCTGATGAAGGGCAATGTGATGTTCTATGAAGAGGACCTGAGAGAGAGCGGCATTGATGTCACTGAGGCCTCAGTGTATTCTGGGATTTTCACTGAGATCTTTAGGGAGGAATGTGTGCTTTACCAGAGGAAGGTCTACTGCTTTGTTCATCTGAGCTTTCAGGAGTTCCTGGCTGCTGTTTATGTGTTCCACTGCTATAAAAATAAGAAAATGAAGGTACTGCACATTTTTACATCACTAAACAGAAAGTGGACTGTGAATGTCCCATTGGATGAGGTTCTGAAGGGAGCAGTGGAAAAAGCTGTAGAGAGTCAGAATGGACACCTGGATCTTTTCCTTCGCTTCCTGCTGGGCATCTCATTGGATTCCAATCAGAGACTCCTGCAGGGTCTACTGACACCAACACAGAGCAGTTTAGAGAAAACCAGAAAGTACATCAAAAGATTAATCAAAGGAGAACAGAAACAATGTAAAATCTCAACTGACAGATCCATTAATCTGTTCCTCTGTCTGCCTGAAATGAATGACCAGTCTCTCTCCAGAGAGCTTCAGGAGTATCTAAAATCAGAGAGACACCCAGAGGAGAAGCTCTCTCCTGGACAGTGTTCCGCACTAGCCTGCATGCTTCTGACTTCAGAAGAGCTTCTGGATGAGCTGGACCTGAAGAAATACAGCACTTCAGAGGAGGGTTATAGGAGACTTGTCCCAGCTGTGTCTGTCTGCAAAAAAGCTGTGTGAGTGTTACACCTAAATGAAATAATATATATATATATATATATATATATAATGTGTGTGTATATATATTGATTTGATGACTTACCAGTCAAAATATAAGTGTTTTATTTATTTAGTAAAAGCACTATGCAGTATGCATACTCCCTATCCACTTTATTAGAATAGAAACCCCCTCTTGTAGCTCCTCTTTGCTTTTGTTGTAATTTCTGACCACAGAGCCACTCTTGGTGGTTGAGCCACTTTCAACCTATCAGTGACAGTGCTGTGTAAAAACCCCAGCATCACTGCTGTGTCTGATACATGCATAACAGTATCACACACACACACACACTACAATGTCAGTGTCATTTCATTTTGACCTTCAGTCAAAACCTTACCTGTGATGAATGTGGTAGAAGGGTAAACTGAGAAACTGTTCTGCAACAAATAGACTGCAGTTTGTAACTGTACACATACAAAATTGTATTTTAATTTAATGCAGGTGGAGCTCATAAAATGGCAATGGTAGGGGTTTCAAATAAAATGGCAAGTCAGTGGAAGTATAAGGAGGGGTTTCTGATAAAGTGCAAAAAGAGTGTACAGTCTGAGTACACATAATACATGTGTAGGCCAACAGGTCTGATTATAGTTAAACTCACCACAAACTCATCATCATTACCTAGTAAATTGCATTGGTTATTTCTGTGTAACACTTGCAAGAGCCTTCTTCTCAACAGTACAATAAATTCACTCACAACAACTGAACTTAATTAATTTAGAAACATAAAGAAACAAATATTTCGAAACATAAATAACATAAAACAAAGTAAAGTTATTTGAAATGACTGCAAGACTTATTTTGTAACACACTGCATTGTTTACAAGAAAATAGTGACATTATTTATACACACACACACACACACATATATATATATATATATATAAACCTGTTAACAATAAACCTGTTTCTGGCAGTGTGAATTAGTGGTGTTAAATATTTAATAACACATTGTATATGGATCTTATATTTACTAATTTTGTTATGTTTCAGGAGTTGCTTTGTCAGTCAATGCTTTACTTTGCTTCCCACTTGCAAAAATGTATGATACAAGAATAATATTTACAATGAAAGATGCATGACACAAAGAGCTGAGCTGAGAACGAGTAAAGGTTAAAAGAAAAGCAGCTGACTACTCACTGGTTATGCAAGAACATTGACTAATGGGACCCAACCTGAATTCATATTCACCTGATGTGGTAACAAATGCTAGCAAATTGTCACATTTGTAAATGTTGTTTTTTTTTATTTTTAAATTTGCAAGAGCACAAAGTGAAACATTTATTCTTAATAACTACTACTTTCTTACCCTTAGTAGGTACTTACAAAAAGATTCCATGTTATAAACAAATGAAAATGAACATTAGCTCCCTGATTAATGATACAATAAATATAATCAAATACAGTAATTTAAGAAAACACTTATTGCAAATTGTATTGCAAATTACTGCAAAATTAGTTAATTCAATCATTCTATTTATGGAATGCCTTACTGTCACATACATTAAATACATTCATAAAACATTTCTAAGCTTGCTTATAAATAAAATATTTTCATTTGCTGGGACATTATTAGTCACTTGCTAATAGTTAATTAGATATTAAGAATCAGACCTTAAAATGAAGGGTTACCAATGTATGTACTGTTTTAAATATTTCTTTGCAGACTAGCTGGCTGTAATCTCAACAAGCATTCATATGAAGCCATCGGCTCTGCTTTACAATCAGCAAACTCCTCTCTCAAAGAGCTGGACCTCAGTAACAATAACCTGCAGAATTCAGGAGTGGAGCTGCTCTCTGCTGGACTGAAGAATCCACACTGTAAACTGGAGATACTCAGGTGAATTTTAGTGAATTAATTTCTGATTGGGAAAAAGGTTGAGGTACAACAACCTATAAATCAATATGTATAACTGCAACATTGATGAATATCAGTGTTTTCAGAATTCTCTTGAGAATATCTGACTCTAAGTATCCTAGTAATATAAAACACACAAATGAATGTGTAGCTTATTATGTACGTTGACATATTCTTTTCTTTTCTCATGGTGAAGTCCTCCTTTAAATATAGTGTAAGATATATAATAATGATGTATCCTTTGCAGACTAGCTCTCTGTAAACTTGGGGGGAAAGCTTGTGAAAGGCTGAGATCAGGTATACAATCAGTAAACTCCTCCCTGAAAGATTTGGACCTCAGTAACAATGACCTGCAGGATTCAGGAGTGGAGCTGCTCTCTGCTGGACTGAGGAGTTCACACTGCAAACTGGAGATACTCAGGTAAACTTTCTGTAAATTAGATATGAAACAGCAAATGTTAAACCTTGATATTTAATTATATTTCAAGGTGAAAACTTGTCAGAAGCTTCTTGATCTGATAAGACAGATCATTTTCATTTTCAACTATTCAGGAAGGGCAGGAACTATTTAGATATTTTAACATAGGGGGAGACATGGTGGGATTTAACAAGCTATGAACAAGTAAGAGAATACATTTATACCACTCAACTTTTGCAACTTCGAATTTTATCTCCAGTAGGAAGCTCTCTTTTTACAGCATCATTTTTGTTTGCTCATTGACTTTCCTTTAGCAAGTTCCCACACTGCTGTGCTTGCCTCATCCTCTACCGTCTTCCTCTTTACAACTTTCTACTAATTAAAAATCTATGAATTAGAGTATAGCATAACAGAATGCTATACTGTTGTATACTTTTGTACATATTGCAAACAGTACACTATGGTTCTTGTCCCAAAGAAACCCCTGCCCTATTGCCTCAATGACTGTTACCTGTAGCCCTGACCTCAGTTTTGACAAACTGATTTGAAATGTTAGTGGATCCATTACAGTTTGCATAGTACCCCAACTACTTAACAGATGGTGCCATCACACACCTATTGCACACAGCTCTGACCCATCTGGACACTAGGAGGAGTAATGTTCAAATGCAGCTTATATACTGTAGCTAAACTTTAATACTATAATCCATTACATACACAGCTGTGTCCTGAGCCCCTGCTGTATTCACTGTACATGTATGACTGTGTGGCCACTTCTAACTCTACCATTGTCAAATTTGTTAATGACACTGTTGTAGTGGGCTTGATCTCTGAGAATAACACAAAGGCCCATCAGGAGTAGATTAAGCACCCGGTGTCTGAAGACTTACTCTTTCACCTACTCTTTCAGTGGAAGGTCACTGTAGATGGATATTGTTACAGAAAAGCTTTTCTCTTCTTAATTGCTTGAACTCTATGATGGATTGTGGATGATAACCAGGGGTATTGGTTGGTTAGAGGTTGGTTAAGCTGTGATGGCATCCCTCCAGTATGAATCAACCATGCTTAGCCTCAATTTGCAGTACTTCCTGTTGCCAACATTAAAATATTTTTAACCTTGGTTCT
The DNA here is from genome assembly GCF_904425465.1 of Colossoma macropomum. Classification (NCBI taxonomy): domain Eukaryota; kingdom Metazoa; phylum Chordata; class Actinopteri; order Characiformes; family Serrasalmidae; genus Colossoma; species Colossoma macropomum. Next base: position 1,022,908 of record NW_023494792.1, on the reverse strand, counting down.
GGAGGTCCCCTTTTTGTCATATTTCTGTCATATCCTACTTTTTTCTCAGCTGCCAGTAGCTTAGCATCACAGTCCTGAGTGAAGGTTTTCAGACTTTCTGTTCTGCTCTTAGCTTCTTCAGTTTGGCCACAAATGTTTTTAAATTTCTTATCCAGAATTTGGGGAGCTGAAAACACAGGCAACCATTGTTGTCAGTGACTTTGGCTAAAATAGCAAGAGTTGTAACATGCAGAAAGAAGCAGTTAGTATCTTCAATTTCTTCTTTCTTCAGATCTCTGTTACATCTGAAGATATTACCACCAATGCTCATTTTATGATGACTCCTACAAGTATACCTTCTGCTTGTTTCATGTTTTTAGTGTCAGTGTTTAAAAGAACTGGTTATGTAGCAAGAGCACTACTATATACATTTGTTGTCTTAACCCAAATGTTGTGAATCTGATACTGGATATATATAATTTGTTGTTTTTTGTTTCTTCTTCTTTTTACTTATAACTAATTTTCTTTTTTAAATTTTATCTTCATACTGCAGTGCTGTCCAGACAAAAATGGTTTCTGCCTTGGAGTCTTGTCTCTTCTCAGAACTTTGTCCTTATCATATATCCTCTAGCTCAGAATCAGAATGAAATTTTAACATGTACTTAGTTGTGTGAACAGGTTGACAGTTTATTATACTTTTGTTATGTTTGGCTTTATATCAGTGTTTCACAGAATTTAGTGCTTGATGTTTTTATTCTCTACTGCAACTGGTTGTTGCTGTATGCAAGTGTCATCTGTCTCTCTTTTTCTTTCCTTTCTGCAGATTGTCTGGTTGTATGGTTACAGGTGAGGGCTGTGCTGCTCTGGCTTCAGCTCTGAAATCAAACCCCTCCCACCTGAGAGAACTGGATCTGACCTATAATAACCCAGGAGAGTCTGGAGTGAAGCTGCTTTCTGATCTAGTGGAGGATCCACACTGTGCACTGGAGAAAGTACAGTGAGTTACTGACTTACTGTTTCTGTATGCAGACAGACTGTAATTACACATATTATACACATTACTGACTGTAATGTTTTATGCTTTTACCTTTTCTTTAAGGAACCTTTTTAGCAACTGCAGTGCAATCATGATCAAATGACAGCACTCTGTTTCTGTCTGTCTTTCTGTTAGAGCTCATGAAAGTTCACCTCTGAGTAGCTTCTCTTTCAACATTAGTACTGAACTGTCTTCTGTATCCTCAGGAACACCAAATATTCATAGACTATTGCATCTAGATTTACAGTCATTCATCTTATTCACCAGTGCTTGTTGAAGCTCATTATTTACCTCAATACTCCAATTTTCCATGCTGTCAAATTCTGTCATTGCTTTGTCCATTTTCATGTTTTGCTGTTGTATTGTCTTTGGGTTAGCCGTTAACATTTGGTCAGTGTCCTGATGGAATGCTGCAAATAAATGTTCTTTATGAACTCATCTTTGAACATTTTAAGGTCTGCTTTGAGTTCTGTTTTGAGATCACTGATTTGTCTGCTTATGTTTCCAAGTCCAATGTAAAATGCCTCAGTTGCCTCACTCTCATCAGTGCCATCTTCTCTGGTTGCTTGCATGTTGTTCTCAATCTCGTCTATGTCACTGCAGTATAAATCTGTCTGCTGCTTTTCTTGTGGCCTTCTGCTTATTGATTTACCCACTCATCCCTTCAAGTAATACTGTAAATACACGTTGAAATACACGTTTGACTTTTTGTGTGTTCACAGGCTACTGAGAGAAACAGAGAAACAAGATATTTCTTTTCAACACATACTTCAGTTCACAGAAATACTCTCCAAATTCTTTTCAGAAATGTCACCTATGTAATATTTATCCTCTTAGACAGCTAAAAATATGAAAAAAAAAAAAACTTCTCTACAGTTTAATATTACGTACAGGTACCCAATGTACACTGTCATTTTAAAATGTATAGGTCACAAAACCCAGCTCAGGCTCTGACCACAACCAGTCCTGTCACATAATATGACAAGCAAACATTTTTGAAATATAGACACATGGTTGTACAATGTAACTGCATGCTGCAATAGGGATGATTTCCGTCTTGAAACATGTAACTACACGTGAATAAGAAGTTAGCCAATTGTGGTTAAATTGTCCTTTGACTGAAAAAAGCTGCACAATGTGCCACTGTATTTTATCTTTTGGAGCTGTATGTACTGGCCCAAACAATTCTGGAGTTTATCTCCAGTGCAAGATACATCAACTATCTTGCCATGCAGTGATACCTTGTTGTTTGCTTGTTTCAGACAGGATTGAGATGTAACAAAATACAAGTATTGGGAATACATATTCAGAATGCAGAAATTAAGTTTCTGTATTCAGTCCAAGTTAGATTATAGAATACAGTTACTTTGTACTTTTAATGCTCCCTTTTTGTGATTGCTGTGTTCTTTGGTTTTTAGCCTTGCCTGCTGTAGTTTCAGGTCTATTTGCCCTGAATTCTCAAGGAAAGACCAACTGAGTTTTATTTCAATCTGCAAGAATCCACTCAGTTTTGATTTTGTAACAAAATTACAGCAGAGTTTTCCCCATGTACTCTAATGTACAGGTATTCTAAATGTATCCTGAATGCATAACGTTTTATGTATTGTTATGGAATATGTTACTGAATACGTTTAGGACAGATTATTCCGTGTTCAGTCACTGCTTTTCCAAAGTATTTTGCCCAGTCACGGTTTCAGGTCATTTAGTGCAGTTTTTAGGAAGTACTTGGGTTAGAATCTGTTAGGAACTGACAACTCTGGAGAGTGACGCAACATTAAAATGTCCAGAATGAGAAGTGGTATTTTAAGAATTTCATGGGGAATGGACAGTATTAGGAAAAGAAGAACTGTGATATTGATGGAAAGATGCTAAAAAGTCAGTTGTCATAACATGCTGTGTCATTTCACACTCAAAAAGTGTTATGACAACAACATGTCACTTAGTTGACAAAAAAACAACTTTTATGAGAACTGAGGCTTGTAATAAGTCCGTACAAATGTTTATGCATGTTTATGTCAGTCTGTTATTTAGATGTAAGAATGCTGCCCTACAGCAATGTGTTATTGTGTGTTCTTCAGGGTGGATCATGGGGGGAAGATCAGGATCAAACCAGGACTAAATAAATGTGAGTTAAATTCACACACACACACACACACACACACACACACACATAGACTTTTTTTATATATATATATATACACACACTGTGTTTTCTCTAATCTGTATATATGTGTGTGTGCACAGATGTGTGTGATCTCACTCTGGATCCAAACACAATGAACAGAAATCTCTCTCTGTCTGAGAGGAAAAGAAAGGTGGAGTTTGTAGGAGAAGATCAGCATCATCCAGATCATCCAGACAGATTTGAACGCTATGCTCAAGTTCTGAGTGTGGAGAGTCTGACTGGACGCTGTTACTGGGAGGTTCAGTGGAGCGGACATGGAGCTGATATATCAGTATCATACAGAGGAATCAGTAGGGGAAGAGGCATTGACAGTATGTTTGGAAATAATAAACAGTCCTGGACTCTGATCTACTTTAATAACAGATACTCTGTCAGTCACAGTAAACAGAAAACTGACCTACCTGCCCACCTATCTCCCTCTAAGAGAGTAGGGGTGTATCTGGACTTGGCATCCAGCACTCTGTCCTTCTACACCATCTCCCCTGACACACACATACTGACCCACCTACACACATTCACCCCCACATTCACTGAACCGATCTACGCTGGGTTTAGGATTAATTCTGGCTCATTATTTCTGTGTTAGAATAACCTCTACGCACTCTGGGTTCTGCAGTAGTGAGTGGCTATTGGCATTAGTTTATGTGTGCATGTATGTTCATTTGTGTGTGTGGGAGGGGGTGTTTGTGTGTGTTTCCCGGAGAAAAAAAAAAAGATTTTTTACACTGATTAGTGTGAGGAGTCTCTGGGTTACCCTATACACTACATTGGCAAGGCAGATTGTACCTACACATTTTTAAAGTTTTTTAAAATGTCTCCTGGCATACCTTTCAAATCAGGTTATATGGTCGGCATGAAATGTGGGAACATGCATTCCAAAAAATGTTACGTCCATATTCTTCATTATATTGTTTTCTCATTGCCTCCCATTACCTACTGTTATCCTGCTGTTATTTCTACTGTTATTTAACATGGAGGCTCGGCTGCATGAGGCAGTGGAGGTGTCCTCACCTCCTCTGGACTTAATTGTTGGTCCATTTATACATAGGGATACTATCAACTAAGCCATTGACAACATGGTTCAAAAAGGAATAGTTTCACCTACAACTTCCTTTTGAGCTGTGCATCTTGTGCTTTAAAAGGATGGGGGAACTGGATTCTGCATGGACTATCACTGGCTCAAGGCAAAGACTAACTGGGATTGATATCCTATGGCAGTGTTTCTCAGCCCTGGTCCTGATGGCTGCCTGCCCTGCAGTTTTTAGTGTTTTTGCTTCTGCCAACACACCTGATCCAACTAATTAGTTCAATAATAATAATAATAATAATAATAATAATTATTATTATTATTATTATTATAACAACAACAACAACAATAATAATAATAATAATAATAATAATAAATGTCTTTATTTACATCTATATACCCTTTAACTGCACTCAGCACTTATGCACAATACAAGGTTTACAGGTATGACTGTTTGTGTGTGTGTGTGTGTGTGTGTGTGTGTGTGTGTGTGTGTGTGTGTTTGAATGTGGTAGGAATAATTGTTTTATTTTATTTTATTCACTACATGTAAATGTCTGTCTGTTACTTTGCTCTGTGAGCTCCTGTAATCAAAATCAAACTCCTTGTATATGTAAGCAAGCCTGGCCAATAAAGCTTGATTCTGATTCTGATTTATAGAGCACATACAGAGACAGGTGATCGAGTATTAATATTAAATCGTGTAAGGCAATAACAAATCATATTAAAAAGATAAATTCCAAAGAGATACAGAGTTTTAATTAAATATCTAATTCAAACTTAAAGGAATACATTTAAAAATGTTTATTAAAAGTAAGTTTGACTGTCTAATAAAAGCTGAACTGAGCTCCACAGTTTAGAAGCAGAATAACTGAAAGAGTCTCTCCACGTTTTCTGGGTTTTACTGAAGGTGTTTGAAGGTCAGAATCTGCAGATCTGAGATCATAAACAGACAGACATTCAGGAGCTTTAAGGTCATTTAGAGCTTTAAAACCTTAAACCTTAAACTCTCTCTAAAAGATCCAGGCGGTTAGTGCAGTGTGTAAACAGGGTGATATGAGCTCTCTGTGTTGGTGCTTTGAGGATCCATGCTGCTGGGTTCTGTATGGGTTCTAGAGGATGGACAGTAAGAACTCTGCTGAACAAACGCAGCTACAAGTTTCTCTGAGAAAAGACTGAACTTTAGATTTTCTCACATGATAAAAAGCTGCTTTAGTGACTGTATTTACATGCAGATTTAACAGAACTTAGAGTCTAAGATCACACCCAGGTTTCTACTGCAGGTTTGGTAGATGAAGATAAAGAGCCGAGATTCTCATAAAGCAACTTTCTCTGAGTTTCAGTACCAACAATCAGCATTTCAGTTTTTTCATGATTTAGTTGTAGAATTTTTTATCACATCCACTGAAAAATTTCTGGCACACAGCTGGTCAGCCTGTCTACAGAGTTTTGATTATCAAAAGGAATTGAAATTTATAATAGTGTGTCATCAATGCAGCTAAGAAATCTGATATCATGTCTCTTAAAGACATCACCTAGAGATAACCTGTACAAAGATAAAAGCAAAGGCCCTAAAACTGAACCTCTTGGGACTCCACAAGAATTGTTAAATCTCTTTGACGAATGATTTCCCACTGAAACCAAGAACTATCTGTTCATTAAATAGGATTTAAACCATTCTAAAATTGTGCCTGAGAGGCCGACCCAGCATTCAAGATGGTGGATTAAAATCTTGTGATCAACAGTATCAAACATTGCACTAAGATCCAATATGACCAAAATAGAGGAATTTGTGCATCAGAGCTGAGCCTGAGGTCCTTCACACATTTAAAATAATATCTAAAATCAGTGAGTAGCTCTGTCATCTCACAGCAAGGAGAGCCTGGGTTCGATTCCCCGGCTGGGCAACCAGCGTCCTTTCTGTATGGAGTCTGCATGTTCTCCCTGTGTCTGCATGAGTTTCCTCCTACAGTCCAAAGACATGCAGTCAGGCAAACTGGAATAGGCCCTAGGTGAATGTGTATGTCTGTGTGTCTGCCCTGTGATGGACTGGTGACCTGTAGAAAAGCTGGGGTTTATTAGTCAGTCTATGGTGGAAAAAAGGATTTTGGTATTATTTTAAGTCTATTAATTACACTGGAGAGGTATGACTGTCTGGATATTTTCATATCGTTATTATAGACTGAGATCTGATCTTTGAGAATATCATAATGTACCTGCAGTCTAGTTTTCACCATAAGCGCTCTGATTTACGACAATTTCTCTTAAGCTGAGTTATTTCAGCATTCATCCACAGATTTTTGTAGTATACAAGTTTTTCTTTCATTTGACTACAGCGAGAATGTCAAGGGTTTCCCCTAATCTAGCACTTAGATCAGAGACCAGATCATTACAGGATGGATTCAGAGCTGTATTCGCTGAACTATTATAAATGCTTTTAAACTTCTCAACAGTTTCTGAGTAATGCAGTGTAGTGATTCAAATATGATGATCCTGCACACCTTCACATGTTTTACATGATAAGTAGGAAACTGAGGATCTGAAAAAGAGAAGAGGAGCAGAGTTAGACATGCAGAATGATGAACAGAGCTGTAGGCTGATAAATCTCTAAAACAGCAAGTATGACATTGGAATAAAGGTAGTCAAATCTTGGGGGATAACATTAACATTAACATAAGTAACATATGGTGTAAATGTTAAGTGTGGAGAATGAACCAGGAATGAACAAGAAACAGACATGGCATGAAATGCATACTAGGGTAGCGAACAATAATTATAAGGCCAAAGTGAGATCACCAATAATATGATTATTTACACTATTACCAATAGTTACAAAAAGCAATTTTTTAAGACCTGCTGCTTACGTCAAGGGGAGTCTGGAGCTGAATGGCACGAGGGAAAAGCAACTATAAAAACAAACAATAAACAAAACATAGTACAATAAAATAAGTCCTCATCTCACAGCAAAACAAAAAAGCCTACATGCTCTGTTCTTACCTATACCAAAACGTAAACACAAAGATTGGCACTCACTGGTCAGCACTGGTTTATCTGCGCACCCACTATTCAAGCTGCACTGAAACACTTAAGTCCAAATGTAACATCCTGCAGCATTTCACAACTTTTCATCCAGTGCTACTTCTCTGCTGGAGTCAGGTCCATTACTGGAGCAGTTTAAGTACTGATGTTTGAGTATTAAGTATTATTTGTATTAGGTTTTATTTGCGTGCCTAAAACAAATAAAAAAATTGTTTTAAATAATATTTTCAGGTTATTTTGATGATTATTGGTTCCATACGACCTAACACTATTAATGTCAGAAGAACTGTTTTTCTGAGTATCCAGTAGATGGCACCAGAGTCAAGATAATTGACACCCCCTACTGTTCAGCTTTTGGGGCCCTTCCCCCCCCCATTTTATTCTCACTTTGTGATTGAAAGTAAATCTGTACTTCTACAGCAAGGGTTTGTCCTACTATAGTTACATTAAAGATGGTGATATTAAGTTATTAAATTCCTGTTTACCTTTGTTTACACTGACTTCAGCAAATTTGAAAAATAAAACTGTTCTTCATTCTCTAGAAGACATATGACTTATTGTTATTGTATAGTGAATAGTCAGCTAACTAATTCATTAATCATCAGTTAATAATGTACTACCCTAAATCACTATTAACTACCGAGTAATAAGTCAACACTCATTGGTAGTTAGCAGTAGTTACTAAGTGTTTAGGGAGCACTATTGATTCATCCCTGCTTAGACCCTGCATAGTTACCAATTAACTATGAAACAGTATTGTACAGTGTAACCAACCCATTTCATGAAGCTCCCAGCACACAGTTCTGATTCTGATGCTGCTTCCAGAGACAGTCTGGAACTCTGGACAGTCTGGAAGTGGAGCGACAGAGGACCAGCAATTTCATACCCTACATGCTTCAGAACTCAGCAGCCTCGCTCTGACTTTGTGAGATTTACCACTTCAGGCGAGCTTCAGTACGACACTCTACTGCAGGGACTGCAAGGATATGAGCTTAATTTTATCCACCTGTTAGCAATGGGTGCGGCTGAAACGCCTAAAAGTATTGGGTGTCCCAATGCTTTTAGCCATGTGGTATCATTAAAAGTGGCTTGTGCAAGTATTTTGCTTTTTATTAGTTAGATTTTTTGATAGTTAACTGTTTCTATATATACAAATTACTTTGTTCTGAGACATTCTCAGCAAGTCGCAAGTGCAGGAGAATCTTTATGTCTTGTTAATTTTTTTTGCGTACAAATTTATTTCAGACGTTTATATCATTTTTAAGCATTCTGAAACTAACAAGCTTTCACTGTGCTCTGGGTTTCAGTTTCATTCTCTACTGCTACTAAACTACTACAGGGTCATAACAGGTGTTTCTTGCAGTCAGTGTGTGGAGAGGGAAGCAAAGTAACGTGTGTGACATTCAGGGCAGATATTATTTCAGCAGGTTTTACATAAAGAGGCTGTGTGTCTTTTCTAAATGACAAGAAAGAATGGAGAGAATTGTCCAGCTTCACTGCAAACAGCTTTTATTGAAGCTCAGCAAGAAAATCCAGTTTAATAGAACATAAAACACAGAAACTTACCACAGCAACATCTTGTGGAAAAGCTTAAGCTAAGACCAAACCTAAAAGAAAAGCTATTAATATCTGAACAGTTTCTCTTTATGCTCTAATAGGAAGTTACTTTCATTAACATTCATTAACCATCATTACTCACACAAATATCCTGTCAGGGATGTTAGTCATGACGACAGAAACTTTCACCAAAAAGCAAATAAATATACAGCTTATTTAGTGTTTTCTTCACATTTAAAAGTGCTTCATAATGAGAGATCAAATCATCAAGTGACCAAAAAGTTGTAGGTGGTTAGAAGGGGACGCTTCATATGACTTGACTTGTGTTCACAGAAGCAGTTTAATTAATTACAGTTGTAATACATTAGTACAAATAGAAATAATAAAAATGCAGTGTTACTGTTCTGCTTAATAAAATGTGTAATGTATGCCTAGTATAGCATTAGTTAGCACAAACATTAATAGGTAAAATTAAGACTAAAACTTAACAGTATTTCTCCGCTGGAGTTTCTTCATGAACACACTGAATGCCTGCTTATAAAGTTTAGTGAGCTCAGAATTCAGCTCGTCAACAGTCATCTCCCTTTTGTCAAACTGGATATTTAGATAAGGGTTTATTTGTTGAGCAAGGTAGGCTTTGGAAATGTGTTCCTTTTTGTTGTTAACGCAAGAGAAGGCTGTCCAGTAATGACTGGGAATGTTAAGTCCATTTTTAATGCTTTTTTCCCTTATTTCTATGGGCAGCCATTTCTCTCCTGGAACCACCCCAGTCACAATATAAGCTGGATTGTTTAGCTTACACAGTTTTTTAATTTCTTTGAGCATTGGATTTTCCACCTGATTTGCCCATTCTTCATTGCTTTTTCCAGTTTGTGGTGCTGCGTTGGTGAGTGTAAAGCTGGACTCTGCCTGTTCCTGATCAACAGCATAACCGTTTGGAAACACATGGCCTTTAGTAAAGACTGAAGTATAGTCTTTTTCCTTAGCCTGGAAAAGAATCTTGTCTGCAATATCTGGTGTCATCACCTTCATCTCTTTGTTATTTTCCGTAGACGGTAGATCAAGCTGTTATGAAGAAAGAGAAAGGAAGTGTAAGTGAATAAAACATGATCTAGTGATTTAGTTACATACTGAGCCACAGTCGTGAAACTTAAAAAGGGAATTACAGTCAAGAGTCACGGTGTTGGGGGTGACAGGGAGGGGAGACAGCACACTGAGGCTCTGCTGAATCATCACACATCATGTGCTGAGCACTGAAGTTGTACAAAAGATTAAAGTCAGCTAGCAAATCCATGTCATTCCTGTGAGTACAGGATGGCTGGTCACCTTGTTCGATAATTCGATAATTAACAGACAGGTGCTGCTAATCAAATGCACTTCATTAGTTGATCATTAGTCTGATCACTTTTACAAAAGCAGGAATTTCAGAGAAGAGAAATACATCACCTAGTCCCTTCTTGACAAAACAACGTTGCAGCATGAATTGTGTTTGCAAAGCTGCTTCTGAACAAACCACAAGGTTTCTGGAACAATTTCAGATGAGACCAAAGTGGAGATGTATGATCATTTTGCATGACAGCATCTTTACTGAAAACCAAACACAGCATATCACACAACACTCCTTTCCAACTGTCAAGCATTGTGGTTGAGGGGTGATAATTTAACCTGGTTTTGCAGCCAAAGGGACCTTATCCTAACCCTACAACCATAAAGATGATGATCAGCTCCTCCTTGTACCAGAGTCATCTAGAGACAGATATGAGGTCATCTGTCTGACTTGGGTAAGTTTGCATCATGCAACAGGACAGCGAGCCCAACACCAATATACAGATAAACTGCTAAAAAGGAGAGAAGGAAGGTGTTGGAACACACATCTCAATTACATTGTGCTGCTGTGGTGGGACTTTAAGAGATTTTTGCATTAATAAACACCTTCAAACATAAATGGTGGATAGAAGAGTGAGCCAAAACTTCTCTAAAATGCTGAGAGAGACTGAGAAGAGAATCAGAGAATAGTTACTTACTGTACTAGTATTTCCCTCATGGCTTCTGCATCTTAAATGTTTCAATAATGGCATGGTGGAATTAAGTGTTTGTAATCCAACATGAATGTTTATAAAACCTTATTTCTATAGACATCACCTGTCATCTGTCAAAGGCTAGTTTAGCTAACTTCGATCAAAATTGGTAAATGTAACCTTTCTAGCAAATGACGCCTTTTGGAATAAGCACTTATGTAGAGTTATATTAGTTGTCATGACAAGCTTCTGTAGGTGTCATGTAGTCATATGAACAGTACCCTATAGTAAAGTATTACCAAATAAATTAATAAGTAAATACCAATTCCACAAACTTCATTGGTAGGTTCTGAATGCTTTCAATTCACCATCATTCAAATGAATGGTCACAGAATATGAATGGTGTACAGCAGCATGTTTGTATACCATGGATACTTAATGAAAGTATTCTAAATTATCCAAGTGCTTTTAGGTTTGCACAGATTTACTCACCTGAGGTTCTATCATCCACTCATCAGGTCGAATACTTTTGCCTTTACTAGTAAAAGTGTATGCGGAGTAGACTGGGATCCTGCTCAACCTGTCGTAGAGAGTGGCATATCTATACTGGCCTTTCCAGCGCTGGCAAATCTGCTTATACTGTTCTCCCTTGAAAACAGTAGGGGTGATCACTTCATTCTGATTATAGGGGTTTCGGATAAAGAACTCAGGGCAGGTTTCTTTAAAAGACTGCACGACCTCGGACACGGACAGCGAGGGAAAACCCAGCAGCAGGAGCAGAGTGTGGAGCTTCATCCTGAAAACCAGAGCTCTGTCTGAGGAGAGCAGAAAACAGGGGCAAATAAATAGAGAGCATCTCAAAGGAAGGAGTAGACATGTGATCTGCTGTAATCAGAAGGTAGGAGGTGGAGTTCCCAAATGCAGAATCACCTCAGCTGCCAGTATAGTGTCTTATCATTCAAGGCAATAACTTTAAATGTTTCACTTCATCCACCTGTATAAGAAATGTATTAGAAGGTGGGTTGTGCCATGTTTAAGAACGCTTTGTAATGCTTAAGAAAATAAAGAATTTGCTTATGAATGATTTTGTTTTCAAAAAAATTACATGAAAGCACATGTATTACAGTGACTAATGAGCAAAATGAATCAATGTTCAGGCATATTTGTTAGGACTTTTATTATATTTTTTACTGCTTGTCCCTGAAACCTACTCATTGATCCTTAATACAAAATTGTTGTTAGATAAGAAACACATGCTCTTTCATTTTTTCTGAGAATTACACATTGTGGGCATTATAACTGGCTGGATGAATGCAACAGTTTAAAACACCATGAGGTAGATCATTTAGGGGAGTCATGATCGGTAAGCTCTGAGGAAAACCACGGCATCACGAATACAGAAAAACAATATAATCAAGTAGGGCTAAATAGACAATAAATAAAGCAACACAAAATCCAAACATTTGTTCAATTGATGTCTTGTCAAAAACTGAAGCAGCCAAAATATTCTGATACGCTATATGTACATTACAGCTAAAATGTACTATATAACGGTATATTTTTGTCTCATGCTTGTCCCTTTACACAGATTTTTTTTTTTTTACTTTTGACAAGAGAAGACTCTGCTACTGCTTTTTTTATTGAACAGAAATCAACGGCAAGCAACACTGGAACTACAGAAAGCGAAATAGTGCAGGGAATGTTAAAGTTAAATGGCCGACTGTGTCAACCTTTCGTCCGTACAACCTTTCTCAAATGTTTTATTCCAGTATTACTTGCCATTGATTTTGTCCAGTGAGTGCGGCGCCAAGGGTTCGGTTTATGAAGAGGAACGTGAATTTGAGTAGGAACTGAATCAGATGTAACACCAGTAAGTGCTTTTGAACAGCTTACAGAGCGTAAAGATTTAGGGTCACTGCATCAAACACTGACTGACCGGTGATGCAGTCTGAGACCTTGATGTCAAACAGAGTGAAACTTCTCATCAAAACATTTTGACTTATCAGGAAGTTTGTGTGTGTGGCTAATACACACACACACACACACACACACACACACACACACACACACACACATTTAGCAATTGCTCCCAGGACAAGAGGTTACACTGTACACAGCTCTGTGAGGGCACAAAATGACAAACCATCCACCTACATGCACATACAAGGAAGCAACATAATTACTTTCACCATTAAATTCTTACTATGATTAATTGGATGTCTGTGGTTCTGCCTCCTTGTCCTAATTGGTTGGATGTCGGTGGCCCCACCTACTTGTGCTAATTTGTTGGAAGTTGGAAGTCCCACCTCCTTTTCCTGACTGGTTGGCTGTCAGTGGTCTCGACTTCTTGTCCTGACTGGTTGGTGTCGGTGTTCCCAACGTCTTGTTTTGATTGCTTTAATGTCAGCAGTCCCACCTCCTTGTCCTGATTGGTTGGATGTTAATGGTTCCAGCTGCCTGTCCTAATTTGATTAATGCCAAGGGTCCTGCCTTCATGTCCTGATTAGTTGAATGTCGGTGGTCCAAATCCCTTGTCCTGATTGGTTGGATGTTAGTGGTGCCACCTTCTTGTCCTGAGTGGTTTGATGTTGGTGGCACTGTCCCTTTTCCCGATTGGTTGGATGATGGTGGTCCTGCCTCTTTGACTTGATTGGTTGGATGTTGGTGATCCCACCTCTTTGTCCTGATTGGTTGGATGTTGGTGGCTGTGTCCCTTGTCCTGATTGGTGTGATGTCAGTTGTCCTCCCTCTTCACCCCAGTTGGTTGCATGTTGGTGGTTCTGCCTCCTTGTCCTCAATGACTGGATGTTGGTGGAGCCATCGCCTTGTCCTGATTGGCTAGACATTGGTGGCCCTGTTCCTTGTCCTGATTGGTTGGATGTTGGTGGTCCTCCCTTGTTGTTCCAATTGGTTGAAAGTTGGTGGTCCTGCCTTCTTGACCTAATTGGTTGGATTTGGTTGTCCTCCCTCCTTACCTTGATTGATTGGTGGTCCCACCTCCTTGTCCTGATTGGCTGGACATTGGTGATCCCACCTCCTTGTTCTGATTGGCTGGACAGTGGTGACCCCACCTCCTTGTCCTGATTGGCAGTACATTAGAGGTTCAGCCTTATTGTCTTGACTGATTCAATAGTGGTCGTCCCACTTTCTTGTTTTTTCTGAAGAGTGGAAACAAGAGTTCAATATTGCTAATTCATTATTGGTGTGGAGAGTAGAAACTAACAGTAGTTCAACACTGCTAGTTCATTACTGGAATTGCAAGCTGAAGCTAACAGTAGATGAACATTTCTAGTTCAGTACTGGTGTGAACAGTGGAAGCTAATGATGCAGCAACATTACTAGTTCAGTACTGACATGGTAAATGGAAGATAACAGTAGATCAACATCACAAGTTTAATACTGACATGGTAAATGGATGATAATGGTAGATCAACATCACTGGTTCAGTACTGACATGGTAAATGGAAGATAATCAAGTTTCAAGTTTATTTATTTGTCATATGCACAGCATGCCAGGACATTTATGCATTGAAATGCTTGTGGTGAGGCTCGGACAAACACTCTACAGAAAGTAAATAAGTAAAAATAAAATTACAAGAAAAACTAACTGAAATATATTAAATATACACAAAATATAGAGAAAATACAGATAAAAATATACACAAATATAGAGAAATGTACACAAATATACAGACAATATACATTTTAAAGTGACTAAGTGACTGTTATTGTTCTTAAAGTGGCTTAGTGTTAAGGTGTTATTGTCCATAGCAGAGATGACATGATGTAATAATAATACTGACAAAAAGACTGAGTGAAATGGTATTTAGTGAAGGACCCACAGCTTTACAGCTTGTTCAGAAGCCTGACAGCCTGTGGGTAGAAACTGTTCATTAACCTGGTTGTCCTAGCCTGTATGCTGCGAAATCTCCTGCCTGATGGCAGGATGGTGAACAGGCTGTGTGCTGGGTGGCTGCTCTCTGACCGGATCTTTTTGGTCTTCCTGAGGCAGCGGGACTGGTAGACATCCTCTAAGGCTGGTAGTTTGTTGCCTATGATGGCTTCTGCCGTCCTCACCACTCCTTTAAGGGCCTTGCGGTCAGGCAGTGCAGCTGCTGTACCAGACAGTGATGCAGCCCGTGAGGATGCTCTCTATGGTGCATCTGTAGAAGTTGGTGAGGATCTGAGGAGGCAGACCAAACTTCCTGAGCCTGCGCAGAAAGAAGAGACGCTGACGGGCAGATCTTACGATAGTGTTGGTGTGGAGGGACCAGGTGAGGTCATCAGTGAGGTGTACGCCGAGGAACTTCACACTGCTGACTCTCTCCACTTCGGCTCCATTGATGAACAGGGGAGAGTGACCACCCCTCTGCCGCTTCCTGTAGTCCACGATCATCTCCTTTGTTTTGCTGATGTGGAGACAGAGATTGCTGCCATGGCTCCACTCTGACAGAGCGCTGACCTCGTCTCTGTAGGCTGTTTCATCTCCATCAGTGATGAGGCCTAGGATGGTGGTGTCATCAGCAAACTTGAAGATGATGTTAGACGTGTGTTTGGCTACACAGTCATGTGTATACAGGGAGTACAGGAGGGGGCTGAGCACACATCCCTGGGGAGCCCCTGTGCTCAGAGTCAGTGTGGAAGAGAAGCTGTTCCCAACTTTCACCACCTGAGGTCTGCTCGTCAAGAAGTCCAGTATCCAGTTGCACAGATGAGAGTTCAGACCCAAGTCTGTGAGCTTAGGAATGAGTTTGGCAGGGATGATTGTGTTGAATGCTGAGCTGTAATCTATGAACAGCATTCTTACATATGTATTCTTTCTGTCCAAGTGTGTGAGAGCAGTGTGTACTGTTAGTGCAATGGCGTCGTCTGTGGATCTGTTGGAGCGGTATGCAAATTGGTGAGGGTCCATGGTGGCTGGAAGTGTTGAACAGATGTGAGCTTTGAGCAGCCGCTCAAAGCACTTCATAACTGTTGATGTCAGTGCAACAGGGCGGTAGTCATTCAGGCAGGTGACAGATGATTTCTTGGGGACTGGAACAACTGTGGTTTCCTTAAAGCACTTGGGAATCACTGACAGTCTTAAGGAGAGGTTAAAGACGTCAGTGAAAACCTCAGCCAGCTGGTTGGCACATGCTTTAAGTACACGGCTGTGGATGCCATCAGGACCGGGTGCCTTGCGTGGGTTAACTGCCCTGAAGGATCTCACCACCTCAGACAGGGGAATGGCTAGAGCGCAGCTCTCCTCATCTACTGGGAGTTTCTCAGCAGGTGAGGTGTTAGTTGCCTCAAAACGAGCATAATGAGCATTAAGTTCATCTGCAAGTGAGGAGAAAGAGCCGCTATCACAGATCACACCTTCTTTGTAGTCAGTGATGGTGCGCAGGCCACTCCACATACGTCTGAGATCAGAGCCAAGATAGTTAGATTCCACTCTGTCCCTATAGCTCCTTTTGGCCAGCCTGATGGTCCTCTGAAGGTCATTCTTGTAGCTAGCCGGGTCACCAGAGTTGTAGGCAGCAGCCTGAGCTCTTAGTTTGGCTCGAACCTCAGCATTGATCCAGGGTTTCTGGTTGGGAAATGTTCTGACATTGATTATTGGTACAATGTCTTCAGTGCATTTATTGATGTAGCTTGTGATGGAGTCAGTGTATTCATTGATGTCTGTGCCAGCCGCATCACGGAACATCTTCCAGTCTGTGGATTCAAAGCAGTCCTGAAGTGTGAAGATGGCCTCCTCACTCCATTGATAGACTGATCTGAGAACTGGTGTCGCCTGTTTAAGTCTTTGTTTGTATGCGGGCAGTAGAAGAATAGAGGTGTGATCAGCTTTGCCGAAGGCAGGGCGGGGGAGGGGTTTGTAACTGTCCTTGATTGCGGTGTAGCAGTGGTCAAGAGTCTGTTCTCCTCGGGTGGGAAATTTAATGTGCTGGTAGTATTTAGGCAGAACCTTCTTCAAGTTTGCCCTGTTAAAATCCCCAACCACAATAAAATCAGCCTCAGGGTGAACGTTCTCAAGTCCATTAATGATCTCGTACAAAACTTCCAAAGCACGTGACTTATCTGCCTGCGGTGAGATGTAGACTGTACTGAGAATGACTGAGCTGAAGTCCCTGGGCTAAAAAAGGGTCGAACTTTGACTGTTATGAGTTCAATGTCTGGAGAGCAGCGACTGGCTAGAACCGCCACATCTGTTCCCCATCGAGAGTTCACCATAACACATACCCCGCCGCCTCTGCCCTTACCAGAGTCCAGAGTCCTGTCCTGGCGGTAGGCAGTGAAGCCGGTGTGATGCCGTTGTTCGGTGTTCCCGCGGAGAGCCGCGGCTCTGAGCGCTAAAACGCAGCAGCTCTCGGTGTCGCGCTGAAACCCGATCCGCGCGTTCAGCTCGTCTATTTTGTTCTCCAGCGATTGACCGTTTCCGAGCAGAACACTTGGGAGCGGAGGGTTGAAGCTCCTTCTCCTTGTCCTGCATAAGACCCCGGCGCGTCGGCCCCTCTCGCGCTTCCTCCTGCTCCGCCGGCGCGCGTGTTGGTAAACAAAGGGGCAGAGAAGCAGCGAAGGGGCAGCCGTGCGCGTCCGAGCGCGTGTTTGTGTTGAAATCCGTCTTGAGCGATGATCGGATGTTCAAAAGAGTCTGTCGATCATACTGAATGATCCCAAAAGCGGTTTGTGCAAAAACACAAAGAAACAGCACAATAAAACAAAAACCTGTAGAGTTTACCCGCAGCTCATACTGGCTTTCAGACATCTGATTTGCATATTAAAACATCAGCATTTCAGTTCTTAAATGAGGACTTGTCAGTTATCTTTTTTCCATGGTGTGAATAACATGGTAAAAAAAAAAAACAAAACAATAAACAAACAAAAAACATATGGCATCACATTTGGTGTGCATGGTTTTGGTAGAAAATTATGTGACCTTTAATCTATCATTATGTTACACAAAACAGAACAGTTCTTCAGTTTGCCTTTTTTTAAAACGCCTTGTATTAATTCATTTTTGTCTTGTAATTATTTAATTATATACTTTATACTTTAACTAGACTAAAGTAACCTTCCCAACCTTGATTATATGACACAATGTAAAACTTTTGTTGTTTTTCTGTTATGTTTTGTGCTGTTTTGGTTACACTTTACAATGTCACTTTAATAAGTGTTGACTAACTAACTCACATTAATGCATATGTTAATATGAAAAACACATGAGGTACTACATTAACAGCAGTTAGCTAATAATAAGTACACACTTAACACATGTATTAGTTAGTTTTGTTACAAACTTCAGTTCCTATTTATATAAACTAATAATATTATTTGTTTACTTAATACTCCCCATCTGCTGTTAATGTAGTACCTCGTGTTGTGCATGTTAAGAAAAGCATGTTAGTTAACACTGTAAAATGTAGACCAGTTAAGTGCATATGAATGCATTTTTGAGAGTCAGGCCTTTCTGTTATACCTGCCTTTCTGAGCACTCACTCCCACATCCTCCACACTCCTCTGTTATCAGTTTAACATTGGCTCTATGGCTCTTTAACAGTCCAGAGAAACGAACTGACACACTGTTTCAAAGCAAACACTGGAACAGTAGTACATACGTCTTTGAGGGTATCAGCCTCTACTTTGCATTCTGTGCTTTGCATTGAGGGCTGCAAGGAGCTGATTATGAAGAGAAGCTTTAGTTATTCAAACCAGTGAGTAAATACACTGGGACTGTGTTGTACTCTACAGTCTTAGTTCTGGACCAGAGAGAAAAGAACTAATCTTTAAGTTTAAAAATCTCAAATACTAAAATTAATCCTAATAGGGTTTGTGCTCCAAAAGACCATGGTTTTAGAATAAAGAAAAAGGTGTGGAGAGCTGTCAAACACAAAAAAATCACATGAAAACATGACAATGAAGAACAGTTAATCCAGAACATTGTTTATACATTCAGTGAAAAGGTTTACTGCAGTGTTTCCCAGATCTGATCCAGGAGAACTCCATGTGAACATTAGATGACGTAAAAAATAAATAGAACGCAAACAGTAGAAGAAATGTTATGTATCCCCAGGTCTATAGAGGGAATACTACTTATGATATGGATCTGATGTCTAAAAATACAGGAGATTATTTAATGTTATAAGTTTCTCAGCAAATGTAAAGCTTTATAATGTTTTTTCTCCTCTCATTTCTTAATAAATTAGGGAGATAATGGTCATATCACAAGACCATAATACATCAGAAGCCCAAAATCTTGATGGTAAAAACAATAGAAGTTGGCTAACATCCATAAATTACAGTCTGTAAAAATGTCTACATTTTTACTTGGCTGTAAATCCATAGAAATATTTGTGTGTCCATACAAAATGTTTTTTTACTACAATACTAGTTTACTTTCATCACATTTCCTCCTAGTTATGAATATCTACATGCTACAGTTGTCAATTGACCAGAAAAGTTAATACTTTTCTACAACCTAGACTGAGTAAATCTTTTTTCACATTTAAACCTGTTCCATTGTATTTGGATCTGTAGCTTTCTAGCTAACACTACCTGGCATCTCTCTCCTAGTTAGCTTAGCTACTGAGATCCAAAGCAAGTTGTATTCAGGGTGATTAAGACTACTTTAAGTGTTCCAAAGACCATGTACACAAAATTAGACTGAATTATCAAAAAATAATCCACTGTTAAAGAACCTTTGTAGGCAATGTTACACGTTTAACTAACGTTAGCTAATAGGCTATTCAAATTATATGAGCTTTTGGAAGTTCTTAAATTTGTGACACCTGTAATGTGAACATTTCCACAGTGTATTCAGTTCTTACTGTGTAGATCTTTTCCACTCTGTGTTTCTGATTCGATTAGTTGTCACCTGAATGCAGATAATAATGTTTTATTTCTTTTTTCTCTTTTTTTCTTTCCTTCTAGTGGCCCAGCAGTCATGCAGATTTTGTGGCACTGTCTTCTGTAGAAGAACAGACCTCATGAAACATGGACTACAGCATGGCTGTCTAGCACAAACACTAATAACTGCTCACATTAATGTACTATTTTATGTAAATCTGTAAAACAGTGAAGATTATTTGATCTGTAGTTTTTTTTGATTTACATTGTAATTAGTTTATTCTATGGCTGATCAAGTAAACAATGCTGTAAAAAGTGAGAACAGCAGAAGTTGGTCTGAAGTGTTTATGAGTTCGGAATTGACGCAAAATATTGATTTTGTAAAATTCTAAACTAAATTACACTAAAATTGTGCAATATGGTATCTTGGAGGAAGCTACAAATGAAGCTACAAATGAAGCAGAGATGTTGATTTTCTTGCTACACCCTGATGTGAAGACTTACTGCGGTGAACACCAGTCTCAGAGTGCTGAAAGCATTCTAGCACCTCCTGCTGGTCAAACTAAAGAACCTCATCTCGGGTCACTACATCTAAAATTGTGCTTTACATTGTTTAATTGAAAGTATTTATTCAAATTGAGGAAAACCAGTTAAACTACTTGCTACACAAACATCAGAACAACATTACAGAACAAAATGACAAATATGCATTGTATAGGAACAAGTATAGATAAAAATCCAGAACAATAAGGAAAATAACAACAAACAAATCACAGGTACCTGATTTGCATAATTGGGCCACATGTTCTCTCTGATCTGCATCACTCTTAATGTGCTTTATCGTTTATACATGTTTGAATAAGCACTTGACTGTAATTTAATGCCTGGTACAATGTGAACAAAATAATTCTAGAAGTTGAGCTGACTTCAGCTCAGATGGGAATCAGCTGTGATCTGTGTAACTGTCTACAAAATATACAGTTTTATTATGATCAGTATTATATTTCATACAGACAATAAGTGCATTTCTAACTGTTTTCAACTAAGAATGTAACATTTCACTTTATTAACAACACATACATAAATCCCATTTCCCAAATTATAGTCAATTACTCTGAAATAAAAACAGAATCTTCGTCTTTTCACTCAGCACAGTGCTGTATGCTTTACTGAGCACAAGTGCTGCTGAAGGTGAATCTGTAACTATCGTTGTCAGGATACATTTACTTTGTTCGAGGGCGTTTTACAGTGAACACTTTGATTTCTCTTTTGTACAGTGCACTCAGAGCTTTCTGAAATGTACTCATGTCATTGTATTTAGTTTCATCATCTTCTTTACCCATAATGTAGCCACCAAATGAACAATTATTATTATCCCCAAAATATGCAGTCCAGAAGTGGCTTGGCACATTGACCCCGTGCTCATCCTTCAGTGTCTCTCTGTCACTCGGCACAACTCCTGTCACTATGTAAGCTGTTTTTTGGGGGCAGTTTTTCAGAGTTTCTCTCACTCTGTTTTCCACTCTGTGATACCACATCTTGTTGAAGTCACATTTCTGAGGTGCTGCGTTGGTGAGGGCGAAGGTGCTCTCCGCAGCCTCTTGATTGGGAGCGTGGCAGACAGGATACAGGTGACCTCTCTCATACCTGGAGTTTTCATAGTCATTGTTGGAGGCCTGCTCATTAAATCCAAGCTGTAAAAAAATGTAGAGAAAGCCATACAATTACTTTTTTTTATAATTAAATTGATAGAAAAGTTGCTATCTGTGGGAACACAATAAAAGAGTTGAATGTATATCGCTCTTTAAAATGTACTGAGGATTTAAAATCTGCTCAGAACAATTTTAAAGCATTACAAAAATAATCTTAGTCTGTGTTCAGACTGCAGGCGAATCGGATTTGTTTCTCAGATTAGATCTTTTCAGTCGACTGTCCGCTCTGTTATTGCTATTAAGTGATCAGATCAGATTTGTGTGTCCAGGCATCACCAGTCTATCTGCATGGGTTGCTTGGTAACTACGTAGCTATGCTGGTGACACGGATTTCAAACATGGATGCAGGTGAGATGAAAGAGCATCATCTCCCCTCCAAACTCTCAGAATTCTCTTCATCATCATGAATCTTTGGAGCTCTTCTTGAATCCCAGCACTTCATCACTCTGGATTCGACATCGTCGCTGTTCGTCATGTTGCGAGTGATGCAAAATCCAATTTGGGCGTCCAGAGTGTCCAGACTGAGACACATCTGTGAAAATCTGACTGGAGTCACATTGCAAACCACTTCCAAATGTGGTTTGGATCCGATTTGTTTTTTTTTTCTGTTCAGACTATCAAAATTCAATCTGGTTATAATCTGGATATACCAAAGATCAGATTTGGGCTGGCAGTCTGGACAAGGCCAGACATTGCTGTATAGCTGTAAAGGTATTTTTTTTTGAATAATTATGACATAAGGCCTGATTTGCTAAAGTTTGTGCAAGATTTAATGTATTTTGCACATGCAAAATGACTCAGCTGATTTAACAATGCATGAACAGAAGCATTTTGTGAATATGCACTTCAGGGTGTGGCATTGTTTAGGTGCAAAATTTACTAAATTAATTTTTTAAGGCTGACTGGAAAAAGCTGTGTGTTTTTTTAATGCTAAGGACAAAGAGATGCAGTTACTGTGAAAAGTAGGCTGCTGCACTGAAAGTGTCAGAAAAGACAGATAATATAAAAATTCTCTTATTATATTTTCACTTAATAAAGCATACCACTCTACTAATTTCTTAGGATTAAATCTGTTTCTGCCCATTTAGCAGGTTTCTTTCATTGTGCCTTTCACTTTGTCTTTGGACTGAGTATTACACTTTCCCATTTGATAAAAAAATAGTCATGTATTTGGACAAATATGTTTAGTGCACCTTTGAAATAAATTTAAGACACCCATACAGTGTTGGCTTTTAGAAGTCCTGGGTTGCAATATTCGTTTAAAATTCACTAGATAAAAAAAGTTTTATCTAGTGTGACAGTGATAGTGTTTTAAGCTAAGCTAAACTAAGCTAAGCTCAGTCTAAACTAAGCTAAGCTCAGTCTTTTAAAAGTCAGAATTTCTCTTTTCTCTGTTTTCCTCTTTATGGCCGAAATACAATCTGAGTATATCTGTATTTTAGCACCTCTGGTATTCAAATACTGCACTTTGCAAGTCATGTCATTCAAACAGTAGGAAATAGTGAATCAGACACAAGCTAGAGCTCAGCGTTTGATAAATTTTAGTGCACTCCTTAGTAAATCTGACCCCTTCATTAATTGATTCTTTCTTTGTACATTACATATACATTATCAGTCATTGCAATCTTAAAATAATTCAAATATGTAGAAACAGAATGGAAAAAAGGAAACACAAAAAATTGTTAGATTCTGTAATTTCCTACCTCAGTCTCAGTCCTCCATGTGTTACGCCTTTTAATATTGCATTCTGTTGAACCTGTATACTTATAGGCAGAATACACAGGAATCTTTCTTACAGTATCATACAGTGTTGCAAAACGATATACGTTTTTGAATGCCTGACAAATGGTCTTGTGATTATCTGATGGGAGAATCTGTTGAGGTCCATTGTTAGATCCACTGGAAAACAATGGTGGTTGATCATTCAAAAAGAACTCTGTGCAGCCTTTAAAGTCCTTCACCACCTCCCCCACAGCCCCCAGAGTGAGGAGCATCAGCACAACAGCCAACAGCTTCATCTTCTATGAGAAAAAGAGGAGGACGTTCACTCTTCTCTTCAAATAGTGGCCTCACAGCTTCAGATGGAGATTATATATCCTCACTCTGGGAGGAGCTCATAAACCAAACACTGGATTATACTGTCAGTGATTCATTCATTGTGTCTCTTTTATCTGATTAAACTCTACCTCTCCAAAGTAATTGATGAGTGTGTCCATTTTGATCAGTCTGTAAGCTACCATGTTTCCTGTCAATATATAAGAGAAGCCCCATGCTGCTCTTATTGTTGGATGAACTGTGATAGTATCTGAGCCACATTCAGAAGGGAAATGGTTATTACTGTTCCCTTTACAGTATTTATTTGAGCCAAATAAAAAGAGTTAAACTGCTTGTTACCACATATTACTTTCTTTTAAACTGAATATACAACCCCAATTACAAAAAAAAGTTGGGACACTGTATAAAATGTAAATAAATGTAAATATAAACAGGATGCAATGATTTGCAAATCTCAGACACATATTTTATTCACAATAGAACATTTCATGAAAAATATTAACTCATTTAGACCTTGATGGCAGCAATGCATCTCAAAAAGTTGGGACAGGGCCGCGTCCAACATTGTGTAGCATCCCCTCTTCTTTTAATAGCAGTCTGTACACGTCTGGGAAGTGAGGAAACTGATTGTTGGAGGTTTGGGAGAGGAATGTCATCCCATTCTTGTCTGATGTAGGATTCTAGCTGTGCCACAGTTCTGGGTCTTCTTTGGGTCTTCTTTGCTGGACTTTTCATTTTATAATGCACCAAATGTTTTCCATTGGTAAAAGGTCTGGACTGCAGGCGGGTCAGTTCAGCACCCGGAGTCTTCTTCTGCGAAGCCATGCTGTTGTAATGGATGCAGTATGTGGTTTATTGTCTTGCTGAAATATTTTAGGCCTTCCCTGAAAGAGACGCTGTCTGGATGGAGTATATGTTGTTCTAAAACCTCTATATACTGTTCAGCATTGATAGAGCCTTTCCAGATGTGTAAGCTGCCCATGCCATAGGCACTAATGCAACCCCAAACCATCAGAGAGGCAGGCTTTTGAACTGTGCGCTGATAACAAGCTGTACAGTCCATCTCCTCTTGAGTCCACAGGACATGGCGTCCGTGGTCTCCAAAAAGAATTTAAAATTTTGATTTATCTGACAACAGTTTTCCATTTTGCCTCAGTCCATTTTAAATGAGCTTTGGCCCAGAGAAGACGGTGGCGTTTCTGGATCGTGTTGACATATGACTTCTTCTTTGCATGATACAGCTTTAATTTGTATTTGTGGATTGCACGGCGAGCTGCGTTCACAGACACTGATTTCTGGAAGTGTTTCATGCCTGTTTTTAATGTAGTGCCACCTGAGGACCCGAATATTACGAGCATCCAATATCGACCATTGGCCTTGTTCCTTGCGTACAGGGATTTCTCCAGATTCTCTGAATTTTTTGATGATGATCATGTGAGTTAGTTGCAAATTGCTCATCCAGCTGTTTTTTATTAGTACCACTTACTTTTCCAGCCTTCTGTTGTCCCTGTCCCAACTTTTTTGAGATGCATTGCTGCCATTAAGTTCTAAATGAGTTAATGTTTTTCATGAAATGGTAAAATGTCTCACTTTCATCGTCTGATATGTGTTCTATGTTCTACTGAGAATAAAATATGGGTCTGTGAGATTTGCAAATCATTGATTTCTGTTTATTTATGTGTTTATTTATTTATTTACATTTCATATTACTTAAATAATATTAACATTAATAATAAAACACTATTTAAACAATATTAAGAATATCAAGTGTCATATGTCTAATGTGACTTATCTGTCTACTACTGATGTTGAATTGAAACATACATAATAGGATATTCTTTTTGATGGATGGAAGAGCAATGCTGGTGTATTCTGTACTGAAACCAAAGCAAGGTTGTGTGGCACCCCCGTCCACACCCCTATGATCTAAATTAATTCAATGATTACTTAATTAATTAATTAATTATTAAACTTGTAATAGGGTTGTAATGCATGACATACACAGTAGTGTGCATAAATCAAAGCTGTGATCATGTCCTAGCAGTTTTTTTTCCTCACAGAGTCAGAATTAGGCAGTAATGTAAAATGAGTGGTGTCCAAAAGGAAACAGGACAATTAATCAAACTACTTGTTGCCTTTGTTTGACCAGGAAAGTCCTGTTAGAGCAAGTAAACAGTGTCTGCAGACGGAACAGGAACAAAAGAAGACTTTAGTTCATGCAAAGCAGTTAAACAAAGGCTGCTCTTTACACAGATCCAGTGATCTCAGCACAATAAATAACACTCACTACACCAGCGTCACTGATCACTCTCAAAGGTTTTCAGGTAGACGTACACAGCATGGTTTTAGCATGATATTACAGATTTCCACAATCATAAGGTTGATATGGTAGATGGGTAAAAAAGATCTCTGGAGGCCATCTGATATTTTTATGATGTTTGATGTAACTGAGCAAGTGATTCAGGCAGAAGCCAATCAGAGTGCTGGGTGAAAGAAAATGTATATGTGTGTCACATGAGCAGTGGACATAGAGGAGCTGCTCACTATATGTGAGCAAAGCATTTCAAATCTACCTTTCATTGGAAAAATACTTGAAAATTGTCTTCAAGCAACTTACTGTCCTTCTGTCCTCAAATAGCTGCCTCTAGGTAAAATAAACTCCAGTACCTTACCCACTGATTCCTGTTCTTCATGCACTCTACAAACACCAGATGATTATGATCTGTGTAGACATTGTCTGAACCAACAGAAACTCAAATAGTCCTCAAAATGTTGTGCAGACAGGATCAGAGCAAGCATTTCCTTCTCCACTGATGACCAGCTGATGTTGATTAAACACACTGAGTGTTCAATTCTATCTGACCCTGCCTGAACTAGAACAGCTCTCATCCCAGAATTACTGGCATCTACAGCAAGACATTCACCAAATTAAGCAAGTCAACACTGGAGGACTCCAGTAAAGCATCAATGGCGTTTACCAAGATGCCATGTTGGAGTGGCCATTTGGACATGTAGGGTCAGCAACTATATTCAACTGCAAAAGTGGTCAGCAGCAGCTCCAAAACATTAGTGTGTGTCTCTGGAGTGCCGAATACGTTTATGAGAAAACAGATATTCTGACAAAATAAAAAGGTTGTACATACACAATAGAAAGAATGTTAATCTTTTGGAATTTCAGAACTTGTGAGATTTTAGATGCAAAGCCCCTGTGGATGTGGCCTGTAGCTCTTTCGCTCACTCATACAAAAAAACTGTTTATTTTCTTGAGTCTTTAGAAGAGCAGGAGAAATGGAACAGCAGGAGAGGAAAGAAGATGATAACAAACAGAACAACACTAAACTTACATTTAGAGGCAAAGGAAACTGAACTCATGGGAACAATGAGGGACAGGTCATCAAAAGGCAAACCTAACATGATGATGGTGAGCACTTAAAACACACTGGTAAAGCTGGAAAGAACACAATAAAATAGAGCCAAGTTGTAACACATAACCTATTAACCCAGTGAATTTAAATAAAGCTGTGCAGTAGCTAGCTTACATAAGAAACAAAAGAAAAGCAAATAAAATCACTAACTTTAATTCCTAATTAAAGCAATCCGGGATAAAACAAAGGCAAACATGAATAACCCTCTCTCCCCAATAGAGCGACTGTATATGAGAGTTACGCATCTGAGCAGCTACATTAGCTCAGTGTTTACAGTACACTTCATTAAAGTCCTTTATCAACACACTGTAAACTATCTTTATGAAAATCTCAACAGGTAAAGCAAAAAAGCAACAATAAGCTGAACACTAACATTCAAGCTCTTACAAAGATACGGCTCTATAGCTGAAGTTCTTTCAATGATTCGTCAGGGAACCAGGATCGCAACGCAAACCGCTTCAGAAGCAAGGCACCGCCACTTCCTCCTGAAAGCACGCGTTTTACAGACGCCTCCCCCTGGTGGTGACTTAGTGCACCTCCTCTCTGATAGTTTCACTGAGGGTGACCTTCATTTACAATATAGCTGAGCATGTGGCAGGGCAGGTTTATTTGTATTGCATTTTCACACTCAGTGGTGATTCAAAGTGCTTTACATAAAGAAAAGTAAAAGCATTCGAACATTCCTAAGATCCAGAACCTCAGAAAGGCTTTTGCAAGGATAATTACAATAAAAAAAAGTTGCAAAAAAATCATAACAAAGAACATGGAATTGAAAAGAGTAATAAGCAGGAAATTAAAGAGTGGGCCAGACAACCCAATCATTAGCATATTGTACTGCTGCTATATTTACTACTGTTGTTTTTTATGACTCTGTTATTGTGTGTTACATGTTCTTCTCACTGCAGTATTGTGTGTGTATAACAACAATACAGTTGCACAGCGTATATAAAAGTATTTCAGTAGATTTTTGTGGGTCAGGCAGAACATCACACTCCAACAGGCTAAACGACTCCTCTGTTATCTGTTTGTGAAGCAATAACTGGATCCGTATTACACGGATATATGTGACAATGTCAGCAGGTGAGTTTCATACTATAGTTTACACTGAGGGCTGTATGAAGTGCTTTGCATGTACAAATATTTTTTAGTTTTATTATCTACACATCTCCTCTCAAATATACTGCTGACAGAGAAATGATTCAACTATACTTTTTATATATTTACTGATACTTTAAAATGGTTAATCAGTAAAAATGTTCTCAAAAGCAAACTAGAAACAATATTAACTAACTAACCGTTCTATTCGGGTAATGTTAATTTAGATGTTAATCAACCCGACCCAAGCCTGACAGGGCTCAATTAAATATCTGGTTTCTGTACAGTTTTTCATGTATGAAATTGGGCTTGAATAGGACTTGTTTTCTAGTGACTGTCTTTATAGAGAAAATAACCTTTTTACAGAAATTTCAAGCAGTTTGTTCATAATGTTCAGATCTTTAGCTATGTTGGGAATAGCTCCTGAGTTTGAGGAGTGGTTGAATATGAGAACGTTCCAGACTGGTTAAAAAAATATCTGGGGCTGCAGTCCTGGAGGCCTGGGCCAGGCAAAGCCTCTGCCATACTGCCTTCCTACATGTCGCTATAGAGCTCCAGACAACAATTCATTTGGCTACATTTTTGGAAGACCCACATAATGTCAGTCTTTCATGTTTTTACAGTCACTCTGCTAGCCTTTCTGTCACGCCCCCTATGTGTTGGCTAGGATAAACCTTGCTTCACCTTCTGTGAGCTTCTTATACCCTGAATAAAAATTTAAAAATGATGCCTCATTCTCATGATTCTTGGTCCAGGAGAACTAAATGTGAACATTAGATGAAGTAATAAATAAATAAAATAAAATGCAAACAGTAGAAGAAACAGCTCTGGTTTTCCCCACAGTAGACAGAGTGATAGACGCACAAAGAAACTGAAATAAATGCAAATGAAGGTAAATTTCAGCTGGGTGGGACTAAACTTGGTGTCAGATCTGCCAAAGCACCAGTCAGAGTTATCAATGTGTGCACATCAGCTACTCGGGTTCCTCTCCTCACACACCAGCAAATACAGAGCTCTAACTGAGTGTACGCATCACAGAACCGCTCAGTGTAAATAAAACAGTTTATCAGACTCGTTCCAGTGATCGGATCAGCTTTCAGGTGCCGAGAGCTTTTACTGAACTGGAAAAATCTGCTTTTAGCTGGAATTTATTACAGGAATCTCTGAAGCTTCACTCACCTCAGTCACGTAAACATTTTAAACTGTTAATCCCAAACCACCTCCGATCAGCCTGACAATGTTTTGCAATGTATGTTTTAGCTATTGTTTCACTTGTATAATTTTTTACATTTATTTTATTGTTGCCTAGTCATTGTTATATGTATTTTAAATGTATATTATTATTATTATTATTATTATTATGCTTTTACTATCTAATTTTTCAATCCCTGTTTTCTGTTTTATCTCGGCTTCATTGAAAATGAGGGTAATGTACTTTAATGTACTCTGAGTTTAAATAAAGGTTGGTCTGAGTCTCAGCAAGCAGCTTATTTAAGCTTTTTCAAATCTGTTATGAAGGTTTATTATAGCTTTGTTTGTAGCGTATCTCAACGCTGCTTCCGACTTGTGTTAGCCACCTGCTGCAGGATTTTACTATAAGAGATTAACTTCAGGTACAAGAGCACATTGGCTAGAGGTCTACCTTAAATGTAGGAACAAACAGCTTTTTCTATGTCAAGTGAGGACCTCAGAATCTGAAGGAACTGAAGAGGTTCTGTATGGAGGAACGGTCTCAGATCCTTTGCCATGTGTTCTCCTCGAGATTTGAGAAACATTTACTTTATGAGAAAATTTAGCTTTTTTCTTTCAATCATTGTACGTAAAATAAAGGTTGCATTTTTGTTAATATTTTGAATCAAAGATCAAAAGGATAAAACATAAAAATGTCTTTACAGCCTGTTTTGCTCATGTTTACCAGGGGTGCCGTGTTTGAGGAGGACACTGTATACGTTACTGATATTAGCGATGGACTTTTTCTAAACAGTCCCATGACCCTTATATCAAACCATCACATAAGACAAAAGTACATGGTAAGGTGAATAATAATTTAGTTATCCATATCAAAGTAAATCAAACAGTGCCGGAGTGGATAATCAGGAGAGTAGTAATTTAGGGCCTGTACAGCTCCTACTGACTGTAGCTCATACAGTGGGTAGAGATTAGACGAAGCTGAAGTTCTGATTTCCTGTTCCACCTTAAATGATGGCGCTAGTTTGTAATTGCTGCACTACTTAAGGTGGAATGGGAATTGGAATAGGCCGCTAACACCAGCCTCGAGAAATTATCAAATGAAGTGAGACAGTGAGGTGCTGCCAACACAGCAGACAGCATTTATAAATAGTTTATTACTGTATTCACACTTTTCATACATGATTTATGTAAAGATGGACAGCAGCAGCAAGAGCTGAAGGTATGAAAAGGCTAGTTAAGTAGGATGAGGAGATTTCTGAGCAGGTGGGCAGCGAGAAATGTTGACAGGACATTAAATAAGACAAAAGGTTTTATCAGTTCATGTTATCACTATTTAGCCACCTTGTTTATCGCAGTATAGCATATAAATAATAGAGTAAGAAAAGAAGATGAAAATGCACAGATTTTAGAAAAAAACTATTGCTGCACAAAGTGAATGCTGGGTGTGTGTAGCAGGAAAAATATAGTTAGAGTTTAAGGTGGGCTGGTCCTCATCATATAACTCCTGATCTGAAAACCTGAACAGAGAAAGAAACTGAATCCTGAAAAGAGCTTGTGGTGGACTTCCAGGAAACAAAGTCTCCTCCGGCTCCTGTCACCATGCAGGGTGAGAACACTGAGGTGGTTAAAACCCACAAGTACCTGGCTGTGAACATGGACAAGCTGTACATGAAGGGCCAGAGCCAGCTCTACTTTCTGAGGAGGCTCAGGTCCTCAGACCAGCTGCTGAGAACTTTCTGAGAGTCTGCGGTGTCCAGTTCCATTTTCTGTTCTGCTGTGTGCTGGGGTAAAGAACACTAACAGACTGAACTAGATCATTAGATCGTCCAGCTCAGTCCTGGGGACCAAACTGGAACCAGTGGAGATGGTGGTGGAGAGGAGGATGCTGAGGAGGCGTCAGTGATCATAATGAACCTCTCCCACCCCTTGTGGTGTTTTGTATATTTATACTGTACAGTTATAGCTATATTATATAGTATTGAATAGTATTACATACAATACAGTTCCTTATTCTGTTCTACTGCTTTTACCTTACTAATGTGTATTCTATGTTGGTCTTATGCTGCTGGAACACTCTAATTTCCCTTTGGGGTTAATAAAGTATTATCTTAAAACAAGTCGCACTCCTGCCCTGACATCAGCTTACAGGATCTGTACATACATGACTATGGTCAATGTATTTAGGTAGAAGAAACATCCCAGACAGACCCAAGTGATTGTGCTTTTTCAGTGTCCATGGTAAAAAAATTCAGACAATAAAAAACCCAAAATGCAGAATGGCTCTGCAAAGAAACTCTTCAATATCAAAAGTATTACTCTGCATGTAGTTCCTCAGTTCAGTACATGGCAGTATTACTTTGTGTAGTTATTCAGTTCAGCATTAGATGACAGTACTATTCTGTGCGTAGTTCTTCAGTTCTGCACTGGATGGCAGTATATCTCTGTGTGTGGTTCTTTCAGATTTCTATTTAAGTGACCCTTATTTGTGCCACAATGGGGAAATTTCACCTCTGCCTTTAACCCATCTGTGCAGTGAAACACCACATACACACTAGTGAAAGCACATACACTAGGGGGCAGTGAACACACCTGCCCAGAGCGGCGCCTGGGGAGCAGTTGGGGGTTTGGTGTTTTGCTCAAGGGCCCGTACTGTCGGCTCAGGGGATCAAACCGATGACCTTCCGGTCAAAAGGCTGGTTCCCTAATCTCCAGCCCACGACTGCCCCCTCCTCTGCTTACTGTTTGGGTTTTTGGTCTCCCTACAGAAAAGGGGTTCCAAACTTTTTGCCACTCATGGCAAATCTTAACCTACTGAATTTCACTTGACACTTCACTTAATTACCCAACATAACAACTCACAAAACTGTGATCTGTTTGGTGTAGCAGCGACTGGAGGTTGTTACATGGATGAGTTTGACAATGTCAGCCTGCAATTTTTATATTATAGTTTACATTGAGGGCTCTATGAGCTACTTGTACAAATATTTAATTACATTTTTTTATTCTCAAAAAGGAACTAGACTTTCCATGTAAAAGGGAAAAATATAAAAAGGAACATGTTTCTCTTCAAAAACCCAGTGTGTAATATCTAGAATGAAATAAATAGTAGTGAGAATGATCACATGCACTGAAAAACACCAACGCATTGCCACTCCCTCACCATCTTCCTGATTATCCATTTACATTTAAGCATTTAGCAGATGCTTGTAGACCGACTTACAGTAGGTGAATGTAGCCTTGTCCAAGGACTCTTATTGGTGTGGCATCATGAATTAAACCCCTTTCTGCTACATGGAAGGCAGCACTATTTCCCATTATGCCATATTCCCCACTACCCCATCCAGTGTGGCTGTACTATGGCCTTACATTTGCAGGGGTGGGAAACCACAAATTAGTTTAGCGTCCCCACCTTCTGGAGAGGTTTAAGAGAAGCACTGCCTGTTTCTATCACCCTGTAAGTTGGGTGCTCATTAGCTTGTATAGTGATCTCCACCTAGGTCATTCATCCTGACTTCCAGATATTTTTCCATCTCATCCTGCACCATCCTGGGGTTCTCCAAATCCTCTATGCTCATTGATTGATTAAGAGGTTCTGTCCGACTTTATGAGGAACATGTGACACTTCCTAGGCTGAACCCTAAGCGCAGTCTTCTCACAGACCATCCAGGATAGTCAGGTTACCACACTTCACAGAAATCACTGATCAACACCAGATCAACTTGGGAATGCCTCTTCCAGTATCTCATAGCCCTTCCAAGTTCCACTTGGACTCCTCTTGGCTCTGCCCACTCACACCACACTACACACACCTGTGACTCATCCTAGGACTCATTTTGTTTGGTTTGGTTGTTTGTTAAGTCTCTGTGTGTCTTGAGTTCCAAGCTGTGTTTATGCATGTTTTGACCCCTGCCTTTCGTCTTTCTGCTTTTTGGATATGGATTTGTCTCCGCTGTGTCTGATCACACTGCACACAATAATCAGTACAGCTTACTGCGATAAACTAGTCTACTGAGCAAACTGGTGAGAACACAGGTTAAAACCTTAATGATGGTCTTGTTCATTTTAGTTAATGAGGCTGCAAACATTTTTTTACATTAGGTTTTATACTGTGGTACTGCACAGGTGAAGAATCAGGAGATGTCATGTTCTGCTTAGAAAAATGCTCTTTCATTCTAGAACAAGCACAGAAGTGTGTGTGTGTGTAGATTCCTCTTAGGTGAATCCAGTGTGAAATACATTCGTGCTAAATGTAGGTCAGCTTGTCACCCAAACAAAGACTGTTTTCTCATTAATAAGGTGTAGGGAGGATAACCTAACTGAGCAACTTCTATGGCCTAAAATATTAATGTTAATGCACAAAAAAATACATATAATTTAATTGAGTCAAATGTGAGCATAATGTCTTCATGAACAAATAACTGCTGTTTTATTTTTTTCCTTTGCTACCTCAATAATTTCAACTCAAGTTAAATCAACAGCTGAGTCACCTCAGTAAGAGAATGTCTGCAGGGGAAACTCTATGTGGCTGCAGAACAACCATAGCTACACCCTGCCCACATGCCTCAGCTCAGCCAATCGGTCCATGAGTGTCAAATATCAGATGTAAAACCCACAAAGACAGAGAGAGAGAAAGAAAGAAAGGAAGAGAAAAAGGCCTCACCATCCTCTTCTGTATATTTACGGAGGGTGTTTGCTGAAGGTCAACATCTGCAGATCTAACATCACATGTTGAATCACATTCTTCTTTAGTTGCAGGTGAGTAAAAATGACTTTATTAAGCAGTAACAGAGATTTCAAACGAATGTTTATGAACAGCTGGAACAGTTCAGGTTGATAATGCTTTCACTTTCGTTTTGCCAAAAAAGAACCCAAACATATCTGTAGTCCTGTTCAAATGTTTTCAAGTTTAAAGCAGTTGAAAAAAACTTTTGAATTAACGAATTCATGAGTTGTGTTTTCATCAACCTCTGTTATGTGCAAATCCTGTAGTGAAATTGTTTGTCAGGTATTATTTCGTGTTGCACTTACAGTGAACTCATTATCCTACAGTAAAGCTCTGATTCACTAAGATCTGAAATGTGAGGCCAGTCATAAACTAGAAATCTGCTGAAGGTAAATAAACACACTTGCTTTACCGATGGTAAACAAATGCATCATCTGTATCTTTCACGTAGCAAAATGAATGGCATGAGTCTGACTCTGTGTGATGTCTGCAGATCTGTGTTGTGATCGGTCTGTCTTTCTCGAGGGACGGAGCAATATGGAGTGATTTTGGAAAGTGA
Organism: Colossoma macropomum; assembly: GCF_904425465.1. Taxonomy (NCBI): domain Eukaryota; kingdom Metazoa; phylum Chordata; class Actinopteri; order Characiformes; family Serrasalmidae; genus Colossoma; species Colossoma macropomum. The sequence goes on along the minus strand of NW_023494792.1, from coordinate 988,478 downwards.
GAGAACACCGACGTTCTGACTTTCCGAAAAGCAGCTTCACCCTCCGAGCAAAATACCGCTGCTCTACTCTCACATAGTAGGAGACTGTGCGAGCAGTTAGTGGGGTTTTTTCTTGGGTCATTCATAAAACAATAATAACTCAGATGAAGACACAACCAAAAAGAAATCTGAAAAGCAAATGAGGCTTTATGTGTGCTAACTGTTCTTGAAAGCTGTGACAGGTTCAGATCTGAGAGGTGTTAGCTGAAGTGTAAGTATGTAAAACAGATACAGGGAAAAAGAAAATAATAGTCAATGGTGTGGTAAAACAAAAATGAGAAAGTTAGGAGAAAGACAAGAATTAAGATGAAGAATAATAGAAAATATAGCATACAATACTACTTGGGTAAATAAAATCAGGTTCATTTATAGGATACCAACATCAGAACTACTGAGATGCAGGATTTACGTTAGTTTTTTATTTAATTACCCTGTATGAAGTGCAGTTATCAAGGAGAGTTGCTTAAAATACGATGAAAGAGCACAACACAACCCTGTTCCAGGATATTTTTTGCTTTCTGAACCTATAGTCTACTTTATAAAAGCGTATATTGATTACCTTTCAGTTCTATACATTTGACTGTTTGATTTGAATATTTTCTCTCACGGGACACTTTCAGCTGCACATTTATTAATTCACTAATTATTTCTAGTCACTGCATTTTGGTGAGTGAGTGAATATGAATATTGGAGCTGTAAGGATTGGGGCATGCAATAATAATACTACCACTAATAATAATCTTTATTTATATAGCACTTTTCATGCAGGTGGCAGCTCAAAGTGCTTTACAGACAGGTGAAAAAAAACAGTTATACCAGAAACAGTAGGTCTTAATTTAGAATCATAAGAAAATCACACTGATTAAATTGGAAGATAAATACCATGAGACATAGAGTTTTAATTAAATATCAAGTTAAAGAGCTGCATTTTCAGGTGTTTATTAAAAGTGAGCTCTGAGCTCGACTGTCTAATAAAAGCTGAACTGAGCTCCACAGTTTAGAAGCAGAATAACTGAAAGAGTCTCTCCACGTTTTCTGTGTTTTACTGAAGGAGTTCAGAAGGTCAGAATCTGCAGATCTGAGATCATAAACACACAGACACACACACTGTTCTCAAAATGACATTCAGGCTTAATAAATCACAACAGAGGTGATAAACTCATCTATTTGTAATGATAATACACTGTATTTTACATCTTCTGAAAAAAGGCCTCTATTGAATGTTTCTTATTTGAAAGATGCTGTCCTCTGCAGACCCTGTTAGCAGATCAGCTTGTACAGTTTTTGGTTGTCACGTCTCCCTTTGGCCTGGCTGAGGCTGCAGCCAACGGGGCCGCCCAGGACTCCAATTCTCAGAACCACTTGCTGCATCACATGACCATGGACTCACTGATCCACCTATCAGCGCTCTCCATCTCCGGACTCCTGATTACACTCACACTCACACCTATTCCTTATTTCCTTTGTCAGTTAGTTTAGTATTTAAGCCCCAGCTTTAGGACAGGTCCTTTGCAAAGTATCGCCACTTCTATGTGTGTACCGAGCGTTTCTCCAGTGTTTCTGACTGCTTTCCTGTGTATGACCCGTTGTCCGTTTATAAGCTTGATTCTTGCTGTATCCTTTTGTTCTGTGTTGGTGTTCTGGTTTTCGACTTTTTGCTTTGGTTTATCGACTGTGAATTTGGTCAGCCCCTTTGGCATTAAAGATCTTAACTCAAGCCTCTGCTGCGAGCGTCTGGTTCCATCTGCCACTGTTACATTGGTTATGTTGTCAAGTTTGCACATATTTTTACACACACAAACTCAGCAAGTCTTTCATACTGTATGTGTTTTGTATAGATTAACTGCTCACAGGGAGCAGTCCAGCTGTGTGTGAAGAATTAAAAACTCTACGATGAAGCGTCACAGTTCCAGCAGTGGAGGAGGATCCTCCGACCCAAAGTAAGTAACTTTCCATCAGCACTAAAACTGAGGAAACAGAAAAAAATGAATGAAAAGAGATAAAGATTAAATATTGTGCAAAACATCCAGACTAAGTGGGTTTTAGTGAATAATAATAATAGCTCAACACTTTACTCTCATTGTGAATGAACTTCTCTCAGGTTAAAGTGTGCAGGATCTCCAGAACCCAGCTGTGTGTCTATGAAGAGTGACCAGTCCATGCGTGACCCTCCTTCATTCAACAGAGGAGGGGAGCCCAGCTGTGTGTCTATGAAGAGTGACCAGTCCATGCGTGAGCCTCTTTATTTCAGCAGAGGAGGAAGAGAACCCAGCTGTGTGCCTATGAAGAGTGACCAGTCCATGCCTGACCCTCCTTCATTCAGCAGAGGAGGGGAGCCCAGCTGTGTGTCTATGAAGAGTGACCAGTCCATGCGTGAGCCTCTTTATTTCAGCAGAGGAGGAAGAGAACCCAGCTGTGTGCCTATGAAGAGAGACCAGTCCATGCCTGACCCTCCTTCATTCAGCAGAGGAGGGGAGCCCAGCTGTGTGTCTATGAAGAGTGCTGGCGTCATGGACAGCCATCCTCGTCTCAGCAGTGGAGCTACACCTTCTGATCCAGGGTGAGTTATTACCCCACAGTGTAGCACTGATGAATAGACATGCTGGTATTCTGTAATTTGATGATCTTAAACCCCACACAGCACAGTACCACGTGCCATTACTGAATATTAAAGTTTGCATTCTCAGCAGAGTTTTCTTTTAGGTTAGCTGAAAAAAAGCAGCTCTGGTTTCAGCTCCCACTATGATGTCATGATTGGTTAATGTTCTAATTATGTGGTATTGTCCCTCCTCTGAATAGACCTAAAACGCTTGTAAACAATCACAGCATGCACAGCTACAGAACAGAAGTAGGTGGCCAGTAGATGCTAGGTAGTAACTTTTTCTTCCTCAAAAAAGGTGAAAACTCGTGTCCCATACAGCTTGGGGGAGGACAAAATAACTCTGACTCATAAATACATGTATGTTTGCCACCACAAACTTTGTTTATAAGTTACTGTAAAATGCCCCAAAGCGTAACTATAAATATAAATATCCTTGGTAAACCTTTGCAAGAATATGATTTTGTTTACCAACCAGCTCAGCAGTTAGCTAACAGGCTAATCCAGTAATATTCAGAATTAGGCTTTATGTCTAAATGTTTGCTGAAGGATTTGCCACACAGCTGCAATATGCAAAAAAGTAAAAAACTGGGGTAATGTTAATAAAAGCTTTCCTAAGGGAAAAAAAGGAAGATAACACTAGAACTGTTCTTAAATGCAATTCTGGACAAAAAATTAATGCTAATTATTGCTGAAATATTTTCTTAAGAAAGACTTGATTATTTTGTAAAGATCTACATACAATTGCCTATACAAGAAACATTTTGAAACTTAACTGTTAACTGGTATTTTCATCAATAATAATTACAGATATATAACATTTACATGAGACAGTCACATGTTATTTTCAGGAGACGTTGGGCTACTCAGATATGTAATTATTTGACATGTAAATGCTAACAGAATTTTGATATCTTTAAGAATTTGGCCATTTTTTGATCAAAAATATACTTGCCACCTCCTAAAACTTTTACATTTTTGCTTACACAGACTTTAAAAACAATTCCGCTCAAGTATCTTTTCATAAAATGTTAGTGTCTGTGACCTGAAAATGCAAGTATTTTGATATTGGTTTATGCTATTGCGTATTATTGATCAAAAATAAATGATTAGCCTAACATGTACATGTTTTTGATGATTTTCTGTCCTCTTGAATCCATGCTAAGTGCTAAAACTCTGACAAACAGCAAACCATGCCTTGAATGTTTTTTCTCAGAGCCAAGATAATTACTTCTTAAATGATTATTATTATTATTTTTATTTTTAATTTCATATTCAGTTGAATTTTGCCATTAGCTGTTTTTTAATACTTGAAATCAATAAAATTAATAGAAAAAGATAGAAGTGATGATGATGATGATGATAATGATAATGATAATGATTATTATTATTATTATTATTATTATTATTATTAGTTTATTTATTATTATTTATCTGGTTAAATATTACCATGAGGAGCAGAGGGGGTGTGACCCTGCAAAGTGGCTCTCAGAGCAGGGCAGACTCCTGGGTAAGAAAGATGCTCACTGTTGCTGTTATTAGTGTAGTTGTGTTGCTTGGAGTTAACTGTTTCCGAGAAGGTTGGGCTTTGCAGTTAACCAGCAGTTAGAAGTGTCTACCCTCCTTGAACATTGTGTCATTCTGTGTTACCTCCTCCCTGTGTTCTGTGTTGGGGTTAGCGCTGAACTGGGCTTTTCTTGCTGTTTGTTGAAGTGCCTGTTCAAAATAAAAGAGCATTTGCCTAAATGTTTTCCCACATCTTGAGTGAACCACTGCTGATTCAGGTTGGTTTTGCCTAAGAAACATTTATTTATTTAATGTTTCAGCTCTTTGAGTAGTAGTTATCAAGAACACTTAGCACATGCAAAAGCCTCAGTTACATATTTTATTTCACCTGAAATGCTGACATTTCCCATGTCCATGCTCGTGAAATCCATTATGCTGCTCATGCAAATTAGATCAAAATGGCGTCACGTGAGCGGCAGCCTGCTGCAGCAGCTCCAGCTCACTTTAAGCTTTTTTCTTACTTTTTGTAGTTTTCTCCTTTTCTTTTTTTAAGTATTTGTACTTTTTGATTGTTTGCCAAGGGTTTTTGCACTATGGACACCAAACTTGTAGAGTTTGTCCTTGTCCTCACTCTACTGTTTTCTCTGTTTACGACCATGTCTGGAGATCCCGTACGGATCTCTACTGTTTATAGAAGGAATCAGCTTTTAGCGCTAGGCAACACACCGGCGCTGCCGGGTGACAGACCCGATATCCCCCACGAGCTGAAGAGGAAGAGACAGGGGAGTCATGCTGGAGCTATGCATCATGCCAAGAGGAGACCTGTTCTTCCCTCAGTCGTCATGGGAAATGTAAGACCTCTTCTCAAAAAGATGGGCGAGCTGACGGCGCCAATTCAACATCAGAGGGAGTGTAGCGTCATGCCGTTTACGGAGTCATGGCTAACTACGCTAACTCCGGACATGGATTGTGGATTGGATGGCTTCCAGCTCATATGAGTGGACGGGACATCAGATAGCATTAAGAGGAAAGGAGGGGGGCTGGCAGTACGCTGGGCACATCACTATTAAGGTGCAAATCTGGACATGGAACTGTTAGTTGTTAGCATGAGGCTGTTCTATGGAAATTCTTGCTTGTTACTGCGACAGCTGCATATGAACTGTGTGATCCTTATGATGAGTACATTAACAGTGTCACACACTGCATAACTGACTATATAAACTTTTGCGTGGAGAATACTGGACTCACCAAGACTGTTTGGTGTTTCTCCAACAACAAACCGTGGATCAACCCTAATTTAAAGGTTCTCCTGAAGAAGTAAAAGAGGGCTTTTAGATCAGGAGACAAGGAGGAGCTAAGAGATGTGCAGAGGGAACTGAGGACAAAAATCAGGGAGGGAAAAGCCAGCTACAGGAAGAAGATGGAGGAAAAGCTGCCTAAAAACAATGTCAGTGGGGTCTGGAAAAGCCTAAAAACAATCTCTGGGCACAAAGAAACCCGACCTCCTGGCTGCAGGAGGCCAAAAGTGGGTGAACAATCTCAATCTGTTTTTCAATAGATTTGATCACTCTTCTCCCCCTACATAGTTACCCCTGCTGCAACCCCCCTTTTCTGGACTCCCACTGCACTGACCTGCCCCCTCTCCCACAATTACCCCCCTCTTCACAATTCTCATCTCACCACCACCCCGACTAGTTTCTAAGTCTCAACCCCCCTACCTGCACACTGCAGCATCTAGCCCCCCTGCTCCTATCTGTGCCTTAGAACACCCCAGGTGAGAAAGGAACTCAGAAAGATCAAAATGAGGGAAGCTGCAGGTCCAGATGCCAACAGTGCCAGGCTCCTTAAGTCCTGCGCAGATCAGCTGTGTGGGATAGTTGAACACATGTTCAACATGAGCCTGAAGCTCAGGAGGGTCCCATAACTGTGAAAAACATCTTGTGTGGTACCAGTACCAAAGATGCAGCAACCAAAGGACCTCAGGACAGTATGTGAGGGTACGGAACTGTTTGTTCTGTTTGTTTGAACTGTTTGAACTGTTTGTAACATGGTGGTCAGCAGCACAGAGGCCCTGCAGGGTACACTGCAGACTTCATGTACAGCTCACCAAACTGCCATCTACAGAAGTTCTCTGATGACTCAGCAATCATCGGACTCATTACAGATGAGGATGACAGAGAATACAGAGAACTGACCCAGGACTTTGTGGACTGGTGTCTGAGGAACCACCTCCTGATTAATGCGGGGAAAAGCAAAGAGATGGTGGTGGATTCTTGCAGATGCAGTCACCTCCTTCCACCTGTGAACATCCAGGGAATGAACATTAAGAGAGTGGACTCTTATAAGTATCTGGGTTTTCACCTCAACAGTAGACTGGACTGCTCAGAAAACACTAGTGCACTTTATAGGAAAGGCCAGAGCAGACTGCTTCACTCCAAGTGTGTGAAGGAGTGCCATCACAGGTCCTTCCTTCCTGCTGCTGATAGACTGTACAACCAGGACTGCTTCCAGTAGAACCTCCTCCACCCCCCATTAGACCTCACACACCTACAGAACATAAACTGTGAAATTCATCACCATTTCCGGTGTGCAATATAATCAACACTCCATGTGCAGTACTTGTAAAATATGCCTATAGTGTAAAGATTTTTTGCTTTTCTATTTATGTTTATATTGTTAACTCCTCACCATCACACGCATAATATAAATCAGTACCTCATACAATACTCTGTGCAATTCGGGTAAAAGTATACTCACAGTGTAAATATTTTTGCTTTTATTTATTTATAATTCTCCATATTGGGAAGAATAGAGTGCATCTTATGATATACTTTTAGTATTATATATTGTCTATATAGTAACAAGTAACTAACAAGGTTAATTACTTGCTTGTTAATTCTCTTCTTGTTACTTTTTTTCTTGAGTGCTTTGCTATCCCTTTGCTGCTGTAGCACTGGGACTAGTCAATGATTATCTTATCTTATCCTATTTTATCTTATCCTATCTTATCTTATCTTATCTTTTATCATTTTAGGCAGAACTCCACAGCAACAGCACTGCAGGTGAACACTCTGATGGTGAGCAGTGGACAACAGCAGCAGGATTCTCACCTAGGAGTCTTAGAGAGACACAAAACCAACATGAAAAATAAGTATGAGAGCTTATTTGAAGGAATCAAAAAAGAAAAAAATAAAAGCCTCCTAAACAGGATCTACACACAGCTCTACATCATAGAGGGAGAGAGTGAAGGAGTTAATGAAGAACATGAGATTCTACAGATGGAGAAAACATCCTGGACACAATTACAAGACACTCCAATTAACTGCTTAGATATTTTTAAGCCTCTAAAAACTCCTAAAGAAGAAACAGAAAAAGAGAACATCACAGCTGGCGTGACAAAAGGCCTCAGACTCAAAGAAATAAACAAAGAAAGAAAAGAAGAAAAAGAACCAAAAGTCCTGGAGTTCAGAAGTGTGCTGACTAAAGGCATCGCTGGCATTGGAAAAACTGTCTCTGTGCAGAAGTTCATTCTGGACTGGGCTGAAGGAAAAGCCAATCAGGATGTAGAGCTCATGTTTGTGCTTCCGTTCCGGGACCTGAACTTGATTAAAGATGATCAATACAGTCTTCATGGACTTCTGTGTGACTTCCATCCTGAGCTCAAAGATCTGGACCCAGAGATTTATGATCAGATCAAAGCTGTGTTTATATTTGATGGTCTGGATGAAAGCAGAATTCCACTGGACTTTGAACAGTGCGAGAAAGTATCTGACATCACCATGACATCATCAGTGGGTGTGTTGATGACAAACCTCATCAAAGGAGAGCTGCTTCCCTCTGCTCTGATCTGGATAACCTCCCGACCAGCAGCAGCCAATCAGATCCCTCCTAAATACATCGACCGTGTGACAGAAATTCAGGGGTTCAGTGACCCACAGAAGGAGGAGTACTTCAGGAAGAGGATCAGTGATGAAGACCAAGCCCAGAGAATCATCTCCCACATTAAGACAGTGAGGAGCCTCCACATCATGTGCCACATTCCAGTCTTCTGCTGGATCTCAGCCACTGTTCTTCAGCAAATCATGAAACAGCGTCATACAGAAATCCCTAAAACTCTGACTGAAATGTACTCACACTTCTTGATCACTCAGACCAACATGAAGAATGAGAAGTATGAGGAGAAAGATCAGAGAGACCCAAAGAACCTGCTGGAGTCCAACAGAACCATGATACTGAAACTGGCTGAACTGGCTTTCAAACAGCTGATGAAGGGCAATGTGATGTTCTATGAAGAGGACCTGAGAGAGAGCAGCATTGATGTCACTGAGGCCTCAGTGTATTCTGGGATTTTCACTGAGATCTTTAGGGAGGAATGTGTGCTTTACCAGAGGAAGGTCTACTGCTTTGTTCATCTGAGCTTTCAGGAGTTCCTGGCTGCTGTTTATGTGCTTCACTGCTATGAGATCAAGAACATGAAGGCACTACAGGTCATTACTCCACTAAACAGAGAGTGGTGTGAGAATGTCCCACTGGATGAGCTGCTAAAGGGAGCTGTAGGTAGAGCTGTAGAGAGTCAGAATGGACACCTGAATCTATTCCTTCGTTTTCTGCTGGGCATCTCACTGGAGTCCAATCAGAAACTCCTTCAGGGTCTACTGACATCAACACAGAACAGCTCAGAGAAAACCACAGAGTACATCAAGAAATTAATCAAAGGAGAGCACAAACAATATCACATCTCAACTGATAGATCTATCAATCTTTTCCTTTGTCTGTCTGAAATAAATGACTCGTCTCTCTCCAGAGAGCTTTAGGAGTATCTAAAATCACAGAAACACTCAGGAAAGAAGCTTTCTCCTGGACAGTGTTCAGCACTAGCCTGCATGCTTCTGATTTCAGAGGAGATGCTGGATGAGCTTGACCTGAGGAAATACAACACATCTGAGGAAGGTTACAGGAGACTGATCCCAGTGGTGATGGTCTCCAGAAAAGCTCTGTGAGTATAACACCTAAATTAATACAAAAATATATATTTAAATATTGATGATAGAATATGACTATTGACAGCATATCAGTCAGGAGAAAAAAGCAGTATGTAATGTCCAGGCCTTCTGCTAGTTAGGAGCTGCACCTGGCTGATTAGGGCTGACTGTTTTCAGCTGTGAAGCACCTTACTTAAGGAGAGCTCACCCACAGCTCTCTGTTCAGTTTTGAGTTCATGCTGTCACAAGCAAGTACTTCTCATACAAGCCGGCAACTCTTGGTATTGTTCCCCCTCAAACTCTGCACCTTCCAAGCTTAAGCTCAGAGTATAAGTGTAAAAAAAAAAAGTTTAAAATTCTTGTGTCTGTATTCTCTCCCAGCGATCTGACAGGGAAATTTAAAAAACAAAACAAATGAAAGAAAGTAGTGAATAAATGTTCCCCCCAATGTTCCCTCGGTCTGCCCTGACCTCTCACATGTTCTGGCAAACTACCATGATCTAGTGGAGGTTTTTAGCAATTACAAGGGAAGCTGTTCTCTCTTTTCTCGAGTGAACAGCCATGGATGAACACATCTGGGAGGCACTGACACTAGGCTTTATCTGGCCTTCCACTTCAACAACTGGAGCTGGGTTTTGTTTGTGGGGAAGAAGGATAGAGGCATTCATCTCTGCGTTGATTACTGGTGTCTCAACAAAATAACCATCAGGACCGTTATCCCTTGCTGCTTACCACATTGGCCTTGGCACTGTAGCAAGCCTCAGTTTTCACTAAGCTAGACTTGTGCAGTGCCTATAACCTCGTTAGGGTGCGACAAATGGAAGATTGCATTCATTACTTCCTCAGGCCACTACAAGTACTACGTGATGCCACACCAGCTGTCTTCTGGTGCTTCATTAATGAAGTCCTGGAGAAAGCCCTGAAACACTATGTGTTCAACTACCTTGACGACATTCTCATTTACACCTGGTCAGTAGATGAACACAGCCCATGTCTGACAGGTTCTCCAGCTTCTGCTTAAGAAACATCTATAAGCTTATAATTCTTGCTGTTGTTCTCCCTTGAGCTCTGTGTCTTTAATTCTTGGTCCTTCTGAGGTCAAGATCACAGAGAAAGTATAAAAAATCCAAATGGCATACTGTTCGCTAAACTGAGAGATTAACAGTTTGATCCCTCATGGCTTAGATTTATCACAAGCTTTCTGTTTCTCTCCCCCTTGAGTTAGTGATTCTAAACAATCATCTGCTCACGCCAAGAACTACACTTGTTCATTTTCTTGGGTCAATTACTACCATGTATTGAGCCTCTACTCCTCTGCAGTTGAATCCACCTCTGTGCTAGGCAGGTGGATTACCTTATAGCGTTTTGCTCTCTCAAAAAGAAGAGCACCCATTTGATTCCTATGCAGGATAAACCAGCCACCACATTAAGCAGTATGTTTACTCCCCATCCATTTCATAATAAACCCATCTCTTGTAGTTCCACCTTACTTTTGTTGAAGTTTCTGACCACAGAGCCACTCTTGTAGTAACCTAGCAGTGACACAGACATGTGTAAAATACCCAGCAACACTGCTGTGTCTGATACACTCATACTAGCATCACACTCACTACCATGTTACTGCTGTGCTGAAAATGTACTACCACCTACATAATGCCTGGACAGCTTCAACCCTGTGGTCAGAAACTGACCAATGACGAATGAGGTAGAAGGGTAAACTGATAAACTGTGTGGCAACATATGGACTACAGTATGTAACTGTACCAATGCAAAGAGATGGCAATAGGGCTTTCAAATAAAATGGTAATGATAAAAAACACTGCATTGCATAAATTTGGAATTCCATCACCAGCAGACCTGATTTAAAACAACCATGGAAAGAAGGAACTCTTGGCTGCTATCTCTGAAATAGACCTATAGAGATATTCAAATATAGCTGAAAAAGAGGCAAGCACTTTGCTCAGGTTTTAACCATCACCAGATAAATGCAGCATTAGCAAGGCAGACTTCTATCAAAACATCAAAATACAATACTTAAGCTGCTATACATAAACCCCTTGTTACAAAGTAAATTACTATTTGAAAATTCAATGCTGTAAAACCCCTCAGCATTGGCCTGTGACTGAAGTGCCCTTGAACTGCTCCATGGGTGCCATGGTTAGGGCTGGCCACCGCTCCGGGCAGGTGTGCTCACTGCCCCCTAATGTGTGTGTATGTGTTCACTAGTGTGTATGTGGTGTTTCACTGTATAGATGGGTTAGAATGCAGAGGTGAAATTTCTAATAAGGGCCACTTAAATATCTACTACAACACAACACTAATGTAAAGCAGGTTCAATACTTAACAACATGCTTAAGGAAGTTATACATTGGAGGATGGTTGGTCCAATCAGCATGTTGGAAGTAGAAGGGAAGACCCTCTATTTTTAGCTGCCATGTCCACAAATCAACATGAATGTCATCAGTTAATTAGGCGGATCCATGCACTGACCATCAGCAACCTGCAGTAAAAGTTAATGAGCAAGAAAGAAAAAAATAATAAAGAAAAAATAGGAAAGAGAAACAGAAAAAAAAATGTTATTATACCCCATCCTTTACATCAAATACCACTCTGGGACACACCTAATAATCTGCCATACATGGTGCATGAGACAGTGTCAGCAACCACATTTTCAAAGCTCTTTTGATAATGGATTTTCAAGTTAAAACACTGAATCAGAAGAGACCAACACATTGACCTATGGCTTAAATTCACTTGAATTCACCTGTTAAAAATATAATCACCCAATAATGATATAATCACCCAATATGATAACCATGGTGTCACTGCCTCCATTGCGGCCAAACACCCCTAGTGCAGATCATCCAATGGCTGTGGTGAGCTTGAGTTCCATCGGAAACTCTATCAAAGAGGACACAACCCCAAACTAAAACACAGGATACCATACTCAAGACAAACTGTCAGTAATCATTTTGTCTCTACCTCACACTTGGTTAATTTCAAAGGATAAGTCTCCAAAATCAGACTCTGGAGTCCCCTTGTTCAGATTTTGTATCCAGTCAATGAACACCAATGGATTATGATATCTGTACAAAGAATTGGGGCTAATCATTGAGCCCAAATGCATCCCAAAAAGTTGAACAGCCAGGATTAGGGAAAGTGCCACAATACACAGTACAATTAGCTTACTTATGGGTGTTGAACTTAGAAACAGAATAACTCAGATGTTCCATCACATGCAATGAATTCAAAATAATGAAAAGTTTCTTTAGAAAACATCCACTCACATCAGTAGTATGTATCATACACTGTCTTTCAAATGTATGATTTATGACCCTGATTTATGACCTGATTTATGACCCTTCTGATTTATGACCCATCTGATTTATGGTTCTGTGATGGACAGATTGGTAGGATTAACAAGGGGGCCCTCTCTCCACTTTAACCCACCCACACCTCCCCTCACCTCCCTCATCACCCGCACCCCACCCCTCACTCCAAAGATTTATGACCCCCCCCTCTCTGTGACAGGCCAGTTTATGACCCCTCTCTGTGACAGGCCAGTTTGAGGGACAGGCAGCCTGGGGTGTGTGTTTTACGACACCCCCCTCACCCCAACCCCACTGCTGGGTTGGGTGAATGAAAGGTGTGAGTTTTGTGAATCAACATGTCTGAAGGTATTTTCCTAAACTCGTTAATGTAAAAATATATCCAGAACCAGCCCACAGTGTGTCTTCAAAGAAACACAGAAGGTATGCCCCCCAAAGGACCACCAGACGGTGTGTCTCCAAAGATTTTACTGCTTTGTGAGTTTTAAAGTGTTTAATACACTTTTAGGTCTAATTTCAACTTTAAACTTTAGACCATATAGATGTTTTTTAAAAAAGTGTTTAATACACTTTTAGGCCTAATTTCAACTTTAAAACTGGTAAGACGGTGTTGTGTGTGTGTGTGTCGGGTGGGCGGATCGGCTTGGGAGGGTGTGTCTCATATGACACCATCATTACAGCTACCCAACCAAACCAATCAAACACAAAGGTATTCAACAGGTCATAGTAAGGGGAGTGCCTTGAGTAAATGATGTATAAAAACGGATCACAAAGACCCAGCATTCACCCCGTTTACTGTTGACGGCTTTGCTGTGTACGTGTTGTATTTCGGGAACGAGAAATGGACGCCAGCTTTCTCTGTAAGTATGTACCATGCTACAGACCTTTTGCCTAATTTTCCGTTTATAGTAATAACTAAAAGACTGCTACAATTTGTATTTAACAGGAATGTTCTTGGTCTAGGTAACTCTGAGCTTGAAACAATCGAAGCCATCAGAAGCATTGAAGGTTTATCGCAACTGTTTGATGGTATGTCACTGTTTGTTTATAGCATTATTTACTTATTTATTTATTTGCAACTCTTGATGTTCATTAAAAAATATTTCTTACATTTCTACAGGACCTGGTAGCGCATCAGTTTGTGAAAACCCTCTTGGTAAGACAAAGTTTATGTTTTGATTTTTGATTTTGTAGCAAAATGATACGTTATACTGATACAGACTATTTGTTTTCTGTAGCAGGTTTGAAGCGTTTGGCTGAGTTGGCTGGTCTCCTAACACCACCTGGATTTGACGCTGCCCCAAGTACGTCTAAAGCAATTGAACACCGTGTTGCAGTACATAACGATTTCGAATTGGTTGGATTTAACCCAGCGCTACAAGCAGCCCCGGTGAATCATCGCGGGGGCAAAAGAACAAGGCTCTTCTGTGTGTAGACGAGCCAAATACAAAACAACGCAGACTTGTGGAAATCCAGAAATCAACAGGTAAGAAAATACAAATTAAACACTATTTACAATATTTTAACATTAGTGACTATATGTAAATGTATTTTTACTTGATCTGTCTACAGATTTGGTGTGTGCGAATACGGTTTTACCCAGAGTTGATCCTCTAAAGTTGGAACTCTAAATAAACCAAGAGACACTGATTTGCGGTCAAATCAAGAACATGAAGCCCAAGACCAGGTAGGCCGCTGTACCATATGTAATAATTCTGGGGATAATATAACATTGGGGCAGCTTAATCAAGAGATAAAAAGATTGTCAATTGAACAACATAGACAAGCCGCTCTTCTTCGTCGCTGTGATAAAGACAAGGTGAACCTAAATGAAGAAGTTTCTGAATTAGAAAAGGCGGTTCAGGAGCGTGACATAATAAGCGTGTCACCCATTAAACAATTGCAGTGTCTAAATGATGAGTATGTGACTGGTATTGATAAGCTCATTAATGAACAGCAAGACACGGACACCTTACATAACATACTTAGTAGTTTACAAATTACACTTGACAATTGGTTGCCAAATACAAGTCATACAGCACAATCCCCACCAACAAAACGTTGTAGATTTGATGATAGTTGCTGCAATTTTGTGTATAACAACCCTGTATATGAAACTTGGGACATGTTCACCATCGAGCAAATACATAGTCTAAACGATGAAATTGTGACGGCTATAGCATCCCTAGAAAGCAACACACAAAATAATACACAACACATAAACACAGAACAGACATGCAAACACACAGTTCCCTGTCACTTGATCTAACGGCTCCTAACTTTGGTTTATCAGATGATGATATTGCACAGTTAGTAAGAAATGGGGGAGTTGTTGATGATTATACTGTAGTGCCTGGAAGTAGATTTAACAGCGTTGTGCTACACAGGACTTTGAACTTTCTTAATGCTCCATCTACAGATATGGCTTCATATGCAACTTATATGCACAATATGTTGTCAGACATTGTATCTTTCTCCAGAGTGTTGGGTGGTGATGTTAGTATTATTGATATAACACTAAGAAGTAGTAGTTTAACATCTGATGTAAATGCTTTGTTATCTTCAAGAGATGGTTACAGTGTTGACAGATTTTCAGACGCTATTGAAAGGGTTATACAGAGTAACAGTAGCACTAAAACAGATGATAGTTTGATTTTGACTGTTTCTATTGTAATGAGTAAAAGCGGTGGTGTTCATCGTAAGGTGCGTGACCTTGCACACGATTAGGTAATTGATAGGAATAGACTGAATCTTTTCTGCCCAACAAACATCTCAAATAACCTGCGTTTTGCAATCTGTCTCGCTCATTTTCTAAATCCACAAGGACCCCACATTAGAACCTATAGCCGAATAAATACAGACAAATGCTGGCTACACATGTGACCACCAGGTTTGGTTTAATGATATTGGCTGTTTCAAATACAAGTATGATGTTAAAATAGTTGTTTTCCACAAAGGTAGTTCAGGTCAAAAATTTGAAAGCATTCATGGGTGTCCCATATGTTGGTGAGTTTTGTTTTGTTATAAGGGTTACACCAGTGCCAGAGATCAAAGTTGTAAATACAGTTGCGATGTGTGTCAGGATGTGTTGTGTTACAAGAACCCCAGGCGTTTCAAATATTGCGACGACTGTTCACGCTACTGCAAGTCCGAATATTGTTATATTCAACATAAGAAACAGAAACAACAACAGGAGTAATGAGATGTGATTTGACCAAGTATTGTAAAAAATGCGGCCGCCGTTATCATGTTAGTTTAACAAAGCCAAAACCCCACAGATGTGTGTCAGGACGTTGTGTTCATTGTGGAGAAGAGTTCAAATCGGGCACCACACATGAATGTTACATACAACCAATCAAATTAAAAAAACCCTGCAATTCATAATCTTTTTTGACTTTGAGACACTATTTGAAAATGGTAAACATGAGGCTAATTTTGTCTGTGCTATTACATTTGACGGTAGAGAGTTCACAGCTGAAGGGTCTGACTGTATAGAGCGACTTGTTAAGGAGTTTAGAAGACCTAAATACCAGGGGATACACATGGTGGCGCATAATCCTGCTGGATTTGACAATTTCCTGTTACTGGAATATTTTTCTAAAGTGGGGATAGCTGTCAAAATTACCATGATGGGGTGCAGGCTGATCTCCATGTATGACGAAGCATTCAAACAATACTACATAGACTCATACTCGTTTATTCCAATGCAATTGGCTAAAACAGCATCAGCGTTAAATCTAACATGTTCGGAGAAAGGTTACTTTCCACACAAATCTGAAGAAAATTAAAGCTATGTGGGCGAGTATCCTGACAAAAACAGAAAACAGTTTGGCTGGAATGATGTCGTTTTACTACGCGAAGCGTGTATTAAGTATCGTGACGAGTTCATTCAATGTACAAAGTTGGATCCGTTTAACTATACAACACTAGCATCGTGTTTCATGGCTGTGTACAAAACACATTTTCTACCCAAAGACGTGTGACGCTGACACATAACAACACATACGTTAACCAACACAAGACATTCTCAAATGTTTCTATTGAATGGCTTGAGTATGTTAAAAGTACAAGAGATGTCGATGTACACCACGCACTTTCTCATGGAGAAATGAAGTTTGGTGCATTTTATGTTGATGGGTATTATGAAAAAGATGGTGTACGTAAAGCTTTAGAATTTAATGGTGGCATGCATCATGGTCATGAATGTCGCCACAGTCCGAACCAGGCCCATCCGATGTCAAAGGTGTTGTATGGTGAACTGAGGAAACACCAAGGTAGAGATACTTTGACAGCAAGGTAGGGATACTTGTTCGTGCATACAATCTAGAAAGTGGAAGTAATGTGGGAATGTCTGTGGGCGCATGCTAACGATGCTAAATGATGATGCCCTACTACCGCCTGACAGAAATAATTTGTTAATTATTGACAATGTTGTGAAAGATGCCAGGAATAATTCTGAGGTGGAAAAGGTATTTACACAATATGTACATCGCCAAAATTTAAGTGCCATTTACCTAACACAGAATTTGTTTTTTTCAAGGAAAATCTAGTAGGACTATTAGTTTAAACACAAATGACCTCATATTATTTAAGAACCTTAGAGATACCAATCAGGTTGGTGTATTAGGTAGACAAATGTACCCTGGTAATAAAAAGTTTTTTATGGAGTGTTTTCAAAATGCTGTAAGCAGACCATTCCTGCACCTAATGATTGATTATAAAGCAAAGACTCCTGAAGACTTTCGTCTCAGAATGGATCTGCTTTCAAACGGTCCTGTTGTATATGTTCAGAAAAAACGCAGCTAGATCAATATGTCTGACCGGCTATATAGAAACCTACCACTTCTTAAACTTTTATTTAATGCTAAACCATCACAGGGACGTGTTATTTTGCAGGCTGCATCTGATGAACTCATCTTAACCCTGTGTGAAATAGCTCTTAATGTGCTTACTGGTGAAATACCTCTTACACCAATGCAACATTGTAGGTTAAAGAAGAAGATGACCATAAAAATATTTGCTGATAAAAAGAGCAGAGTTTCACAAAAGAGGAAAGTACTTAATCAGACCATCTACCATTGCTAAGCAGAAGTAAATGGCTAAATTTCTAAGTCTTTTTTTTGTGTGTGTGTCTATGTGTATCTTGATTGTTCACAATGTTGTGTACATATTTGTTGACATGTTTTAGAATTGTATTATTTTGTTAACAACGTGCTGAATACTGATGTTGAATACTGTGTTGTATTTTGTAAATAAATGACACAATGCTGAAATACATTTTTGTCTGTTTTTATTTTAACCACAACAACAACAACAAAGTGGGGTGGGTTCACAAACTACACATTAAACATTTGTCCTGATTGAACATGCTGGACACATTTAAACAACTTGTTCTTATAAATACATGGATAAAATTTCTTTACAAATGTCAAAACCATAATGTCATTTTTTTATCAAATCTAAACAGTATTTAGGCATTGCAGCTTCATAACTTAACCCTTTGGTGATGTCGTTTAAAAAAAACACAGTGTTGCCTGCAAGTATTTGAAGCAAAGTCTTGTACTTGTCTAGTTGAGTACTGCTGTGTTATGCATGATGTTTTAAGAAAGTCACTAATCATTTCAGGGAACCTCTCTGGTGGGTTTCCAAAACTGTTAAAAAAGCATCCAACACGATCTTCAGTTATGTAGACAGCAAGCCAGTGTTCATCCGGAAGGTCTGATGTATGCGTATTTATAATAGCCATTGTTGGTAATTTCCTGATGACGTTTGTTGGCAAATGGTCACATGCTCACACCCCGAGAAAATGTGTGCTGACAGCTACTTTGTCGATGACAGCATTTAACTCTGAAGTATTCATTAGTAAAAATCCACCAAAACTTGTCTTCGATTAGACACTTCAATGATACTGTCAAAAACAGCATATACAATCAAATTTATGGTGTGTGGAAGGGGTTGCCTGAAACGAGCCTCCAGTCTTATATTCCCAGATTTGACCAAAGACACATGTTGACTACATTCTTCATCAGGTGTAAGATGAAATGCATACAGAGTGTAGCCCTGTAGGAAATCCATTCTATCAAACGGCATTGCCTGGTTTTTCAGATGTCTACCAGATGCTAAAGCCAACTGATAAAATTCACGCACAGCAGAACCAGACTGGAAATCGGGTTGATGTGGTTTAGCTGGATACTGTTGCCCATCTTCATAGACAGCGAGAAACTCTAAATCATAATGTTTGATTGCATATGGGTTTTTATTGTATGCACCTGTGAAAGCATCATTGTCAACCATTGCTATTATCATAGACTTTGGTAGTGTTCCCAAGAACAAATTCTCTTGATTAGAAACTCTCATCCCTGCTGGTATAGAGAAATTTTTTAGACACACTCTGTCAATCGGGTATTTAGCAGTTGTTGACAGCAACGCCTGTGCATGACCCAGCCTTACAGCTGGTGATACAGGCACTTTGTTGACAAATAAAGATGCCGAGAGAATATTTACTTTGTAAGCTAACACATCATGTCGCATTAGACAGAATTCATCCTTACTACGGGTCATGCAGATTTTTATGTCAACGCCGTTAAGCATCAATTTCTCCTGAAATAATATGTCACTATGAATCGGTGCCAGCAGTTCCACCACATTACTAGCATTTGTAAATGCAGCCCTCTTTGTCAAGCCTAGATTGTTTCTAATGGGGTTTGTCTCATCCATATGTCCAGCAGTGTCCAGATAAAAGAGTCCAGCAGAAAAAGCTGTTTCCAAGGTATCCCGACCATAATTGGCAAGACATTCTATGATAACTCTGTGATATTAGTTGATCACCTAGGGACACATCGACCTGTGAAAATATTGTGGCTCCTGGATAGTTTATCAACCCACAGCAGCACCGTCATCGATGTCACTTCCGTCAGGTTTTGTGATTTTAACACGAAGGTACAAGAGGATGTTATTCAGATCCGTGTAATCTTCACCATGGCCGGCTATAAAAAATTCCAAAGGGGCTGTGTCCGATATTGCTGAAAGCGGTGGAATTTCTACATAAGTGTTTTTCTCAGTACATGTTTGTGTTAAAGACACTGTGACCAAATCTAGTTCTGACTTGATACATTCTTCAGACATGCGATGAAGTAGAGCCATGTTCAGAAAATAGTACTGATAGCCTTTCTTCAGGGTGGTCGTTTGGTCTGTTTCCCTTTTCTCTTCCTTTTTGAATCTATGCATTTTTTCAACTCATGCTCGGTTTTCTTAGCAGGTTGACCACGCCTCTTTCCAGGGGGTCATTTCACAGATTTTTGTGCCATTACTAGCATGCATGATCCATCCTGGTTGTTTCGCATTACTTGTGTAAGACCACTGCTGACAATATCGCTTACAATGTTTTAGCAGCTGTTTTTAGATGTGGTTTAGCTATATTAAACCCTGTTTTAAACAATGGTATTGCCATGCGAAACAAATTTTTAAAAATTCCGCCAAATCCGGCTCTGTACATAGCTGGACTACCTGCATAACCAGGCATGATACCGCCCGCTTGATTTTGTTAGTAAGAAACATAGCGTTCAGGGTCCATAGCGTGTGCATTGCATGCATCCATTTTAAAACCTGATTGGTTGTTTTACAGGTCTAAAATGTAGTTTGCAACCCCTTTCCCATATGAAAAATTGACGTGTTTGTTTTGATCAGTTTTCACCTCTATTGTAATGTCGCTAATGTGGGTCTTAGTTGCCGACACGTAGTGCGGCTTGTTGTATCGAACAGTGACAACATCATGGATGTCCCCTGATATATGTACACATCTTAACAGAGGCACAAAGGAGTCTCCAACTGTTTGGTATTCGATGATGTCTGTGTAAACATACAGTGTGTAGAAACCCCCATAGATGTCGAGTGGGTGCTGTGCGTATGAATGTGATGATGGTGTAAAATTGATCTCATCAATCAACATGGGTATGTCTTTATAATATCTGACAGGTAATTTTATTTTTGTTATTTTTGAAGCGTTTTTATCGATCACCATAATTGTTGCGTCATCTTCATCAAATGTTTTCCACGTCTGCGGGTACTGAAACTCTAAAACACCCACTTCCCAGTCACCTTTTAAATCAATTGGTTTTGGCAGTTTTGTTCTGTAATTAGAAATTTGATTGTCGGGGTATACCGACATTGATGAATTGCATGGCAAGTAATGCAAAAACCATTGTCACCCAAGTTTGTCATTTGTTCTAATGAATGCATTCATAAAAGCGACACATCTTTTCAGGAATCCAGCTGTTGAATTCGGGAGGCCATCCCAGCCATTTCCACCAAAATCATATTTCCAGGCACATTTATTTTGTGCAACTCTTCTTCATAGAAGCTACCTTGTATAACATCACCATCATAATCTTTCAATCTATAAACAGGTGGTTGACGAGGGATACACTCTGAAATAGTGAAAAATTCATGTGTGTAGTTCTGCTCGTAACCCTTTGCAAATGGACCCCTGACTTTAGAAATTCTCACAACATTGCCCACCTTGTACACAGTCTTCTTGCTTAGCCCGTCTCTCACGCCATACAACGTTTTAAACACAATAGTTTCATTGTCTTTGGACACATCAGCTGGTTTAATTTTTATACTTCTGTGGTGATTGTTGTTGTAACCGCACACTATGTCTTGTAAAACATTATTGTGCCCTTTGGAATTTATAGCCGTTAGATATCACCACATACGACTTTTTAGAGTTCTATTAAAACGCTCTACAACACTAGCCTTTAGTTCACTACCTGTAGCAAAATGCACAATTTTGTTTTTTGGCATCAGGTTTTGAAAGTGTTTGTTAAAAAGCTCTTTTCCCCTGTCAGACTGTAATTTTTGAGGCACTCTACCCTCGGCTAGTATGGACACAAATGCGTTAGTGACTTCCAAACCTGACTTATTGTTTAACAGCTGGACCCAGGCATATTTGCTAAATACGTCAATACATGTCAACATATATTTATAACCATTGTTTTCCTTAGAATATGCATTCATATCAACAAGATCGGGTGAGTCAATACTGTATACAATAACCCTGTTTCTTTTGTAATTATGCCGTATGGGTTTGTGAAGCGTGTATGCATCCTCACCAGCTAACCAATCTGAAACCTGTTGATCAGACAGATGCACACCTTTTTCCTCTAAAACAGCCTGTTTCAAATGATTTTTACCACCTAATGAACCAGAATTTGAAGGTGTGTAATAAGCTGCTCTCATAAGATCTGACATGTTCACAGATGCCATCACTAAAAAAAATTACCAAAAATTTTGTTTGATTTACTGTTTTATTCACAACTCACAATGCATCAATGTAATCTAATAATTTCACACACATGTCCACATTTCTCTCAACCAAATATTCGACAATTGTTTCAACCACTTAACAAACATTAATCGGTTTCTTTGTTCAAAGTTTTGTCACACATGTATGTACAAAGGCAAAGCACATGGCTGATTTTCACTGTATTGTTACTCTTAGGCATAAAAGACAGAATCCTACTGATTGTCTCATAGTTTGATTCATTAGAATCTATACATATCCGCATCAAGTGCCCCCATTCACCTGACACTGATTTGACAACATCCATTTGATCCTTGAAATATTGTAAATGTTTAGCATCAACATCATGCATGCTATTAAAGAGTCTAAAATCAACCACACAATCCTCAATGCATTTATACAACAAATTTGTCAATTCATAGTTCACACGGTGTTTCAACACATGGTCTGACAGACCCTGGAATCCACAAACATTCCCCATTGGTCTTAAACAGTACTGCTAGTCTTTGAACTCGTTTGCCAACAATCAACAGCGTCAGCGACAAATTGTCCAGATATGTGATCAACCAGGTTTTCTCTTATTTCCTGCAACTTTTCCACAATCTATGGCTTGTTCTGTAATTCAGACAACTGTTTCAGCACACCCTTGAATTTTCAGAAGAGGTAGCTCTATTCCAAAACACTTCAGAAGACCAGCTATGGCTTGTTTCAACCCAGGCGTAAACTATGCCCATGTTATATCGTCATAGTATTTTTCAAAGAAGAAGATATCTGGCTCACACAGACATGAATGTCGAAGTTGACTGGGGTGGTCCACTTCACAATCAAGTTTTTTATTCATTCTTTGCAGACTAGCTGGTTGTAATCTCACCAAGGACTCATGTGAAGCCCTCAGCTCTGCTCTACAGTCAGCAAACTCTTCTCTGAAAGAACTGGACCTCAGTAACAATAATCTGCAGGATTCAGGAGTGGAGCTGCTCTCTGTCGGAATGAAGAGTCCACACTGCAAATTGGAGATACTTAGGTAAACTTTTAGTTAATCCATTCCTGATTAGGAAAAAATTAAGAAGGCTCAATCACATATAAACCAATATTTTAACAGCCACCTTTATGATTTCATTGTTTTTAGAATTATATTGAGAATATCTCACTCTAAGCATCACAGTGATATAAAAATCACAAATGAATGTGTAGTTTATTATCTAAGTAAAATGATACAATTTTTCCATTCAGAAATCCTACTTTGAATATACTGCAAGATATGTAATGTTTTTCCCTTTGCAGACTAGCTCGCTCTAAACTTGGGGGGAAAGCTTGTGTAAATCTGAGATCAACTCTACAGTCAGTAAACTCTCTGAAAGAGCTAGACCTCAGTAAAAATGACCTGAAGTATTCAGGAGTGGAGCTGCTGTCTGCTGGACTGAAAAGTTCATGCTGTAAACTGGAGACACTCAAGTGAGCTTTCAGTGATTTTATATCTGACTGGAAAAATAATGCTGAGACACCATCATGAGCTGTAAAATCAACATAAATGTATTATTTTTTCAGTTCCGTTCTATTTATTAGACACTATAACCAAACATAAATGAATTGTCAATGTGTAGTCTAAACAAGATGATGCATTCTTTCTTATTCTATTCAAAAATACTTTCCTGAAAATGTTGTAATATATATGTTATAATGTTTCTCTTTAAAGACTAGCTCTCTGTAAACTTGGGGGAGAAGCTTGTGAAAGTCTGAGATCATGTCTACAATCAGTAAACTCCTCCTTGAAAGATCTGGACCTTAGTGACAATGACCTGCAGGATTCAGGAGTGAAGTTTCTCTCTGCTGGACTAAAGAATTTACACTGTAAACTGGAGATACTCAGGTGAACTTTCTATGAATTAGATCTGAAAGAGCACATGTTAAACCTGTGATATTTAATTATATTTAGAGATGAAAACTTGTCGGAAGCTTCCTGAGCTGATAAGACAGACATATTTCAGACTCTTCAGGAAGTGCAGGAACTATATAGATATTTTAACATGATAGGATGCATGGTGGGATCTAACAAACTGTGAAATAGTATGAGAATACATTTGCACTACCAACTTTGCATTTTGTCCCCTGTAGGATGGTTATACCCCTCTCTTCTCACAGCTTTTTTTTATTTTGTTGTTTTAAGTTCTTCTGCTTTTGATTTTCCTTTAACAAATTCCCACACTGATGTGCATGCCTGATCCTCTGTTCCCCTCTTCCTCTTTGCAACTTTCTACTAATTAGGAACCTGTACATTATAGAATATATCATCATAACAGAATGATTTTATACATGTATCTCCAAAAATAGTGATTGGGTTTATTTTATTAGTCATTCCAAACTTTTTATGGTGATTAAAAATCTTTGAACGATAGTGTACATCTAAATCTATCTCTATTAAAATCTAAAAAATCTTAAAATTTTAGAGACCTATAATAATAACTGGATGTAATTTTATTTTAATCTCCAATATTTTCTCAATTTCTTTTTGAATTTGAGACCAATATATTGGATTGTAGGACCATAAACTAAGAGTAAAACTGCCGTTTACATTTTATATTTCAGGCTTAAAAGAGAGAGTTTTTTGCGTATCTGATATAGGATAATATGTATTCTACAAACCCAATTCCAAAAAAGTTGGTACAATTGGTAAAAGATAAATAAAAACAGAAAGCATTGATCTACTTTGACCACTACTTTGAATGAAATCAAAATTGATCAGAAACAGAATGATAATTAATCCTTTCTTTTTAACCTTTTTTTAAATGCACACTTATTCTGAGATTGATGCCTGCTTGAAAAAAAGTGGGCACAGGAAATTTTATACTAGAAACATTGTGAAATGTTCAAGAGGTGATGCAGTCATGCTAGGGTATAAAAGGATATCCAGCACAGGCCCAGTCTGTGTTCTGCATACCAAAGACGAAAAGGACCATCCAAACAGTTACCAGTGTAATGCTCAAAATGTCTGCCATGGTATGGGAATTTAGTGGGTCAATGTGAAGGCACCATTAACACAAAACATTTAGATGCTGCTTTCTGTAAGTAAGTCTTTTTCAGGGATATCCCTGCTCATTCAATATGAAAACACCAAGCCACATTTGAACTTTACAGCAGTACAGCTGCATAATATAAACTTTTATAACAGAAGAATGACAAACTGGTGTGTATTATAAGTGTAAATGATTATTCCTTAATATTCCTTAATATAACTTTCTTTGGTGTACTGAAAGTGTCTGTGGATTCTCTGTCCAGAGACTCTTGTGTGTTCAAAGCAGTTCTGAAGTGTTGAGATGGCCCTCTTAGACAAGGCTCTCACTTGTATCAGGACTGGCTATTTGTAATTTTGAGTTGCTAATAATTCTGCAATTTTTTTTCAATCTCCTGAGTGGAGGTTTTCAGAGTCTCAGCTTCTGCAGTTTGGCCACAAAGATTTTTAAATTCCTTATCCAGAACTTGGAGAGCTGAAAACACAGGCAACCACTGCTGTCAGTGACTTTAACTTTATTGTCATTTACATCTTAAAAAAACGTTTTGCCTGGCTGGGTGAAGGTTGCTAGTGGTAGCCTGCACTCAGCTAGCAAGGGTTGCTGCATGCAGAGAGAAGCAGTTAGTGTCTTCAGTTTCTTCTTTTTTCAGATTTCTGCTAGACATGCAAATATAATTATACATGCTTGTTTTACACTCTTTTAAAAGTAAAAGTAAACCTTTTACTCATTTCATGTTTTCAAACAGTGTTTAAATTAAGCGGTTAAGTAGCAAGAACATTACAATATGCATCTGTTTTCTAAACTACCATCTTTAAATCTAATTTCTTGTTTTCTTCTTTTGTTCTCTTATTATGACTAATTTTCATACAAATTTCTGTATCTGATTATTGGTATGTGATTTTGTCCATGTCTCCTTTATTTATATATTCTGCTGCAGTGTTCTAAAGCTGAAAATAGTTTCTGCTATTGAGTATGGAGTTCTCCTCTCAGATTTTTTTCCTAATCATATCTCCTCCAGCTCAGAATCAGAATGACATTTTAAATATGTATTTAGTAATATAAACATGCTGAATTAGTTTATTATATTTTTGTGATGTCGTATTTTATATCAGTATTTGGCATCCTATTTTCTATAAATTTTACAAAATTGGATGCTTGTGTTTATTCTGTACTGCAACTTTTTTTTTGCTGTATGTAAATGCCATCTGTCCCTCTTTTTCTTTTTTTTTCTGCAGATTGTCTGGTTGTATGGTTACAGATGATGGCTGTTATTCTCTGGCTTCAGCTTTGAACTCAAACCCCTCCCACCTGAGAGAACTGGATCTGACTTATAATCACCCAGGAGAGTCTGGAGTTAAGCTGCTCTCTGATCTACTGGAGGATCCACAATGCACACTAGAGAAAGTACAGTGAGTTATTGACTTACTGTCTCTGTACACCTGACTGCAGTTATAATATAAATTATAATACCTCATCCACAAACAACTTTCATCTATATTTTATTCAAACATAAGCTATTAATTAGTCACAAATATTCAGCTTAAAACAACGTTAAAACAGGTTAAAATAAGTTTAAACAAGTTCTCCTATATTAACAAGGAACTTGATTTATATGTTATTGCAGGCTATTTTTCTATCATCTAGTCATCTGTAGTAACACATTTAACAAAATCACATCAAAAGCAGTTACAGTGACTGTTGATTTATTTTAGAAAGGACAAATATCCTCACAGTTATGTTTGTTCCATCATATTATAGATTTCACCTTATTCTTCATTCGCTTATACATTGTTATTCCATGCTGGCAAACAGTTTTAAAATTCAGGTGACTGGTATTTGTGCCATTGATCAAAAAACAGATACCTTTTCTTTAAGGAATCTTTTTAATGATTGCTTATGCTTTTTGCTGTTGCACTACAGCACTCTTTCTGTGTGTTTCTGTCTGTCTCTGTGCTAGAGCTCTATGAGCTTGCTGAATTTGTAAATCAGTGTCTTTGGGTAGTAAAGGTTTGTCTCTGATTTAGCTATTTTAGTACTAAATGGCCTTCTGTATCCATGTATTCCATCTGGATCCTGATTTTGAGTCACTCAGCTTATCCACCAGGGTTTGTTGAAGCTCATTATTTACCTCAAGATTCAAGATGTGTCACTTTTGAACACCTCTTTGAACATTTTAAGGTCTTTGAGTTCTGTTTTGAGATCACTGATATGTCTGCTTATGTTTCTGAGACCCACTGAAATTGCTGCAGTTGTCTCACTCTCATTAGCGCCATCTTTTCTGGTTGCTTGCATGTTGTCCCCATACTTCTCCATGTCATTACAGTTTACATCTCTCCACTGCCTTTCTTGCAGCCTTCTACTTTTTTATTTAGCAATGCCTCCAAGTCATGCTGTAGATAGTTGCAATGCAGGTATGTTTTTTGTGTGTGTGTGTGTACACAGGCTACTGAGAGCTCAAGGCCTAACCAGCGATCTTGCTTAGTCCCTATATCATCAGATTGAGTAAAAATAGAAATAAGAGGTTTCTTGTCAACACATAATTCATGTAGTGGGTTTTGCAATTTAATGTTACTATTGCTAGAACCACAGATAAGGGTTTATATGAAGTCTACAGACCCGGGCAAGAGAGAGAAATGCTCTCACCAAGGATGCTTCAATAAAAGGGAATTTATTGGCTAAATATCAAACTACATTTGGACTACTTTCAATGACAAACGACAGAAAATTGTCTTATAGCTAAGCTCCCATCCTTGTGTTCAAACTTGATGTCCATTATAGACAATCCGTGCCTAGCACCAAGTCCAATAATAATTAGCACCAAAGCACCATACCTAGCCATAACAACTCACCATTCGAGTTTAGATTGGGCAGGCCATTCTACTGGATCACCCCTCTCCAGGTCGCCCAGTCATTGCCAACATGAGCACTGAAGCAAGACTATGGCGTCTGCAGGCGGAGGCCCTTTCCAGAACCCCACTCACTTACTCCAAGAAGGCTGAATACTCTGAACTGTTGTTTGGTGCATCACACAACAGTCAGAGTTTTCCCTTATGTGATTTTAATTCACATTGAGGCGACACCTCTCATCCACCAGGACAAACTCCAACTGCATGGCAGCCAGCCAGGGAAACAGAGCACCATTCCCCCATGCTAGACCTCGCGGGTAGTGGGCCCACATGTTCCCCGTACTTTGCCTTTTCAGGCTGAGCCTGGCTGGGTTATGTGGGCTACCTGGCCACCAGGCACTCGCTGAGGAACACTACCCCCAGGATAGATCCCAGTAACCCTTTTTTGGGCAGGGGCTTGTGTTTTTTTGGTTTCACATGGTTGCTCCCTTTATTTTGGTTTTTCTTTGGTTTTGAGTCTTGCCTGCTGTGACTGTGTCTATTATTTTTGCCCTGAATTCTCCAGGAAAGACAAACAGTTTTTTTTTTATTTGCAACCATGTTCTTTGTTTTGATTTTGTAACTAAATTGCAGCATGTTTCCCCTGTACTTTAATGTATATGTATTATAAAGGTATTCTGAATACACACTTTTTATGGAATATGTTACTGAATACATTTAGTCATTAGTCATCTCTGCTTTTTCAAAGTATTTTGCCCAGCCAGGGTTTCAGGCCATTTTGTTCATTTTTAGTAAGTACTTGGGTTAGAATCTATTAAGAACTCCGGAGAGTGATGCAACATTAAAATGTCCAGGATAAGAAGTGGTATTTTAAGAATTTCATGGGGAATGGACAGTACTAAGAAAAGAAGAACTGTGATATTGATGCAAATTTGCTTAAAAGTCTGTTGTCAGAATGTGCTGTTATTTCAGAAAATGTTGTGACAAAAAATCTGTCACTTGATATAGGTGTTATGTCAGCTAGACATCTAAGTTCACAAAAGCAGCTTTTAAGAGATCTGAGGCTTGTAATAAGTCTTAATAAATGTTTATGTAAGTTCATGTCATTGTTATG
The DNA here is from genome assembly GCF_904425465.1 of Colossoma macropomum. Taxonomy (NCBI): domain Eukaryota; kingdom Metazoa; phylum Chordata; class Actinopteri; order Characiformes; family Serrasalmidae; genus Colossoma; species Colossoma macropomum. Next base: position 959,751 of record NW_023494792.1, on the reverse strand, counting down.
TAGATATAAGAATATTGCCCTACAGTAAAGCGTACTGTTTGTTTTTTAGGGTGGATCATGGAGGGAAGATCAGGTTGAAACCAGGACTAAAGAAATGTAAGTTAAATACACACACACACACACACACACACACACACACACACACACACACACATTGTGTCTTCCCTAATCTGTGTGTGTGTACAGATGCTGTTAATCTCACCCTGGATCCAAACACAGTGAACAGAAATCTCTCTCTGTCTGAGAAGAAGAGAAAGGTGGAGTTTGTGAGAGAGGCTCAGTCGTATCCAGATCATCCAGACAGATTTGAGTACTGTGCTCAGGTTCTGACTGTGGAGAGTCTGACTGGACGCTGTTACTGGGAGGTTCAGTGGAGCGGACATGGAGCTGATATATCAGTATCATACAGAGGAATCAGGAGAAGAGGAGGCAGTGACTGTATGTTTGGGAAAAACAGACACTCCTGGACTCTGATCTGCTTTAGTAACAGATACTCTGTCAGTCACAATAAACAGAAAACTGACCTACCTGCTCCTCCCTCCCCCTCTAACAAGGTAGGAGTGTATTTGGACTGGGGGTCTGGCACTCTGTCCTTCTACACCATCTCCCCTAATGCACACACATTGACCCACTTACACACATTCACCACCACATTCACTGAACCACTCTACGCTGGGTTTAGGATTAATTCTGGCTCAATAAGTGTGCGTGAGATACAATACGTCTACACAATTTGAAGTCTGGAGTAATGAGTGGTCTGTGTGTGTGTGTGTATGTGCCTGTGTATATGTGTGTGTGTGTTCATGTGTGTTTGTTTGTCTATGTATGTATTTATGTATGTGTGTGGGGGATGTTGGTGTGTGTGTGTTTATGTGGGTTTGTTTATGTGTGTGTGTGTCTGTGTGTGTATGTGTCTATGCATATGTCTTCCCTGTAGGAAAACTGATATACAGAAGTTCAATATGAGAAGTTAAACATTGTCAAACTTAAACACACAGTTGTTTTAAAATGTTGGTTTATTCAAATCTTTCTAAAAATTAAAGAATGGTGACATTTTATTTTGTCCATGTATTTTTTATTGTGTATTTTTTTGTATTTTCTGTTAAAATATGATTCATTGTTTGTTGAAATCTTTTAGAGTTACTTTTTAGAGGCATATGTGAGGTGCTGCACCTGTTAGCTTGTAGTGTTTTTAGCATCCACATTACTATAGCTTTTCTTTTTACACTTTTGTTTCACCAAAAAAGAAAGAAGAATAAAACCATCAGGTTGTACATGTACAGCATTGTCCCTTTTTTGTTTTGGTTTGGTTCTGTTTAGGGTGCTGTAGAGGAGAATGAGCACACTAGTATATATATATATATATATATATATATATATATATATAGTAAGACAGGAAGTGGTAGATTGAGAGTTTCAGTTTTAACTGTAAAAAGTTTGTCTTGTATGGTTTACGGGTTATATGGTTGGTGGAATAATATAACTCAAACTCTGTATGCGTTGTTAAACTACTTACAGCCCACTTAGTTGTCTCTGGGTTACCTTTTACACTACATTGGTAAGGCAGATTGTACCTACACATTTTTAAAATTTTCCTACATTTTTGACAGGCCAATCCCTCTTGGCATACCCTTTATATCAGGTTATGTGACTGGCACCAAATGTGGGAACATGCATTTTAAAAACACTTATTTCCATATTCTTCTTTATATTGTTTTCTGATTGCCTGCTACTACCTCCTGTTATCCTACTGTTGTTCCTACTGGTATCTAACATGGAGGCTTGGCTGCTTGAGGCCATGGGGGGAGGGGAGTCCTCACCTCCTCTGGACTTCATCGCCGGTCCATTTATGATACATAGCAATACCATCAATGATGCCATAGACAGCTTGAGTCGGTTTTAGGTAGAATAAGATGAATAGTCTCTGTGGGCAAACAAGGACATCTTTGAGAATGGTTTTTACAACTCTCACTACTCCTACCTCAGGAACCATTGGTGGGTACAAACAAACTTGGGCATACAGCCTTGGGCATAAGTCCCTGAACACCAGAGTCTCTAGGAAGAATCAATAAGCCATTGATGACATTGTTCAAAAAGAAATAGTTTCACCTACTACTTCCTTTTGAGCTGTGCATCTTGTACTTTAAAAGGATGGCGGAATTAGATCCTGCATGTACTATCACAGGCTCAAAGCAAAGACTAACTAAGACTAAATCGATATTAACAGTAATATCTTTGTTTCTAGAATACGTACAGGAACAGATGATCAAGCTTAGCAGTAACATAAAAAATGAGTATTCATTTTAAATCATATAAGGCAATGAGATCAAATTAAAAAGATAAATTCCAAAGAGATACAGAATTTTAATTAATTATTTAATTCAAATTTAAATCATAACATTTTAAAATATTTATTACATTTATTATACATTTTTAGTATATGTTTGACTGTCTAATAAAAGGTGAACTGAGCTCCACAGTTAGAATAACAGAAAGAGTCTCTCCATGTTTTCTGTATTTTATGGAAGGTGTTTGCAGAAGGTCAGAATCTGCAGATCTGAGATCATAAACAGACAGACATTCAGGAGCTTTAAGGTCATTTAGAGCTTTAAAAACCAGCAGCAGAGCTTTAAACTCTATAAAAGACCCAGGCGGTCAGTGCAGTGTGTAGACGGGGTGATATGAGCTCTCTTTTTTTGGTGCTGTGAGGATCCGTGCTGCTGCGTTCTGTACGGGTTCTAGAGGATGGACTGTTTTCTCTTGTAAGAAGATCATTACAGTGATCAACTCTGCTGAACAAATGCAGCAGCAAGTTTCTCTGCGTTGCTCTGAGAGAGAAAAGGCCAAACTTTAGCAATATTTCTCAAATGATAAAAAGCTGCTTTAGTGACTGTGTTTACATTCTGATAAAACAGAGCTCAGAGTCTAAGATTACACCCTGGTTTCTACTGCAGGTTTGGTCTATAATAATAAAGAGCTAAGATTTTTAGTACCAACATTCAGTATTTCAGGTTTCTTGATTTTTTCTTGAAAGGTTTCTAGGAAATGTTGTGACATCCACTGAGAAATATCTGACACACAGCTGGTTAGTCTGTCCACAGATATAGCCATGAAAATTGATTTCATGAAAAATCATGTCTCTTATGTCATTTTCCTCCCACAGTCCAAAGACATACAGTCAGGCAAATAGGAGATGCTAAATTGGCTCTAGGTAAATGTGTATGACTGTGTGTCTTCCCTACAATGGACTGGCAGCCTGTCCAGGGTGTTTCCTGCCTTCCATCCAATGAGTAGGGGCTTCACTAGGTCAATATATCCATCTGGAAAAGCACTTGTTGACAGGGAACACTTTACAATAGTTAAAACATAATTTTGAAAACAATCAAAAGTCATCTTAAGGAGGGAAGAAGGAAAAGGGTCATAATCACATGTCGATAAATCTAATATATACATTTAAAACAGTTGTAAGCTGCTGAGGTGGCTTATCTGACTAAAATGAATAGCAAGCTCCATGTAAATTTTAGAAGATAAATCATCTGTATGCAGTTGCTGCTGCAGCCACTTTCAGGGGAACAGTTTTAATTTTTTCCCTCAGAACTGTCAGCGTCTGAGAGATCAAGTGCTCGGCAGGGAGTAGATGTTCATTCACTGGAGCCAGTGTTTGTGGAAAATGTCTGTAGTGGTGCTATGGACCATCACGACTGGACACACCCCCTGCTGACATGCACACATGTTTAGATTTTTGCCAACTACTTTATTGTTAGCAAGCTGATTCAACATCTCCAATGCAGCTTATATAACGTTTTGGTTGTAGTTATTTTAACCTATTCATTGACTGATCACTCAGTAGATGTTAGCTGAACAAGAAGAAACCTTGAGAGGAACCAAGACTCTGAAGGGGAACCCATCCTCCTCTGGTCGACACCGGATACTAAACATTGTTAGTATAAAGTATTGTAGTACAAAAATGGGGAAAACAGGTGGAGCAAATGATTAATTTGATTAGTATAGTTTATGCAGCAGCAGCAGCAGCAGCATCAGCATCAGTGGGGTCAGGTCTGTGTGTTTATTTTTCTTTGCCAAGTTGAACAGCTGCCCATCCTGTGCGTCTGCCTTGATTGGGTGCCACTGCTCGCCTGTTTCCCGGTCCAGTCTGACCACCATGAAGCTTCCTCCTGTACAACGCTGTGCAAACCTCATCTGAATGAACTGACCTTTCTCAGGATGCTGCTGCATTAAATCATAGACATCACTACTCCTGCTTTTGCTTTCTTTCCGTATCTTCTATTAATGGTCAAATCTCATTTTCTTCTGTTATTGTTTACTATCCGGTGTCGACCAGAGGAGGATGGGTTCCCCTTTTGAGTCTTGGTTCCTCTAAAGGTCTCTTCCTGTTTCTCTTAGGGAGTTTTTCCTAACCACTGTTGCCACTGGCGACACTCATGGGGGCTCGGACCCGGATTTCTTTCTGTAATGCTGATTTCCTTGTAAAGCTGCTTTGTGACAACACCTGTTGGAAAAAGCGCTATATAAATAAACTTTGACTTGACTTACTTATGCTTAACCGAGCTGTATTTAGTTTTAAAAACAGTAAGTAAAGGTTTTGGTTAAGCAAGCAAAGTTTAGTAAAGTTTATTTATATAGCGCTTTTTACAACAGGTGTTGTCACAAAGCAGCTTTACAAGGAGAAACGGAGAAACAAGAGAAGAGAAACAGGAAGAAACCTTGAGATGAACCAAGACTGAGAAGGGGAACCCATCCTCTTCGGGGCGACACCGGATAGTAAACATTGTTAGTACAAAAACTGGGAAAACACGTGGAGCAATAATTAATTTGATTAGTTTAGTTCACGCAGCAGCAGCAGCAGCATCAGTGGGCTCAGGTTGTGAGGGTGAGGTTTGCACGGCAAGCAGTGGCACCCGATCAAGGCAGAAGAGGCAGCAGCATCAGACGCACAGGATGGGCAGCTGTTCAACTCAGCAAAGGAAAGAGAGGAAAAACACACAGAGAGTCAGTTCTGCAATGGGTGATTGATTAATTTGACTAGTTTAAATGATTGATTAGTTCAAATGATTAATTTTGAATAGTTGATGTAGCAACAGCAGTAGTATCAGTGGGGTCAGGTTGTGAGGGTGAGGTTTGCACAGCGTTGTACAGCAGGAGGTTCAATGGGGGTCAAGCTGGTCCAGAGGGCTGGCCAGCAGTGGCACCCGATCAAGGCAGAAGAGGCAGCAGCATCAGACGCACAGGATGGGCAGCTGTTCAACTCGGCAAAAAGAAAGGAAAACACACAGAGAGTCAGTTCTGTAATGGGTGTCAGTTCTGTAATGGGTGTCAGTTCTGTAATGGGTGACTGATCACAGATTGCAGTGTTAGCAGAGCAGCAGAGACTCTGGCCGGTATAGAACTGACAGGGAAAACTAATTACCAAAGGCTTGACTATACAAGTAAGGTTTTAGCCTAGACTTAAACACTGAGGCTGTGTCTGAGTCCCGAACATTAACAGGAAGACTATTCCAAAGCTGGGGGGCTTTGTATGAGAAAGCTCTCCCCCCTGATGTAACTTTATTAATTCTAGGTACTAATAGTGAGCAGCACCTTGTGATCTAAGTAGGCGGGATGGTTCATAGTGAGAGAGAAGTTCACTCAGGTACTGAGGGGCGAGTCTGTTTAGTGCTTTATAAGTCAGTAAGAGAATTTTATAATCAATGTGAAATTTAACTGGTAACCAGTATAAGGTTGATAAAACTGGGCTGATATGGTCGAACTTTCTGGTTCTAGTAAGAACTCTGTCTGCAGCGTTCTGGACTAAAGTAATCCAAGTTAGTGTTTACTGTTTATACAAACTTTTGAGCAGATTCTTTGTTCCGAGAGTGTGAGTTCCCATCACCCAGGATTGTGTCCTCATTCATGAGCCCCAGGTGGGATTCTATAGCAGGATAATGCTGTGCTAGAGGTTTGAAGACCACATTTCCTTCCTCCACAAATAAGAGTGATTTTCCTCTCTTGTACGCTGACTGGCAAGTTCCTTCTAATAAGGCTTTGCTATGGACATGAACTTCATAAATCTAGTGCTCTCAGTCAAGTTCAGAGCAGAATAAAGAGAAACAATATGCCAAAGTGATGATTCGGAGAAAAAAGTACAGGTGCAGAAAGAGGACAGAACACATCTGTACTCCCATCAGCCATATAGAACAATGAAGAACTCTCAATGTAACGTTAAAGAAGGGATTTTCTGTGATATAAATAAAAATAAAACAAATACATACATTAAATAATATCTGCTTCTTTAGTAAACTATATATCATGTCACATTTATTGAAAAGGAACAACTTAGTTAACAAAGTATTCACAGCAGTTTCCATTGACAATTTGTCTATTTTTACCTGAAAACATATCTGTGACTGACTGCTGGAGACTCAAACATGGTGGAATCCACTGGTGATATTTGTAGAAACAGAATAAAATTTAATAATGATTATATAAAAGTGATGTATCAAATTGACTTGTGAGGCAATCTTGAAAATGGTCCTTGAGTAAAAATTATACTAGGTCATTATACAGATACCGCCCAGTAAAGAAGGAGAGTCTGCAGTGTAAATGTCTGCCTTCTTGTTTTCTACTGTCTCATGTTCCCAAGGTTCACTAATTAGTGGGGTATAAGGTGATGTAGATAAAGTCAGCTAAATCACAAGTGAAAGTGCATTCAGACGTCCTCATCAGCTCGTAACACTCAAAGTGTCACATCTGCCAACTGTAACTACCAGCTATTGTTTGAGTGGTAATCAATAACCAGTGTCTTCAGGGAAAAGTACAAGATTGTGTAAGTTTTTATGTGTGAGATACATCTGGAATACACTGATTAATTGCAAAATGTATTCTCAACCCTAAAATTCATTAAACAAAAATATTTTAAAGGTATGTTCATAAGTATCTGAAGAATACACTTGTATTTATCAGTCACTAAAAATCTTTTATTTTTGCTGCTAACTATTAAATGCAGGTTGGCAAGTTAATTTCAAATAAGTTACATTTTGTAAGTTTATTTTATTTGTCCTTTTGGTAGACACAATTAAAACATCTGTAGTTTTTGTTTATTTTTAAATAGAGATTGTCATAGTTTCTGTAAATTTGTAATTTTTTATAGATGACCTTATTCAAGTGTGTCAGCAATTCACTATTTGGCCACCAGAGGGCTCACTCTCCCGAGTACCCCTGTTCCCAAATCAAACCACCTGTACCTTATCTCCTTAATCAGTCACACCTTTAATACTCCTCCCATTCAGCCAGTCAGTGCAAAGTAATGCCAGTTCCTTTGTGTCTGACTACTGAGCGTTTGTTTTGTTTGTTTTGCTGGTATTTTAAACCTATGCCTGATCTTTTGGGATCTGCTTTTGCCTTTTGTCCCTTTTGCTCTGTCTGCCTGGCTTTTTTGGACTGATTTCTCCATTACGTCCTTTTTTGCTTTGCCTTTCGACATTGAGTTTTGGATTGCCCTGTTGTCAATAAATCTGCACATGGATCCTTCTCAAGTTTCAGAGTCTGCTTTGTCACAAAGTGATTTGTCAGCTAAACGTTTATACAGTGAGACATATAAAAATATTTGTATTTCATTATTATTATTATTATTATTTTTTACTACTTATTTTTGTATGTTATAATACAGCACTGACCCCTGAATGTTTCAAATACAGTGCTGACCCCTGAATGTTTCAAATACAGTGCTGATCCGTGGATGTTTCAAATACAGTGCTGATCCGTGGATGTTTCAAATACAGTGTTGACCCCTGAATGTTTCAAATACAGTGCTGATCCCTGGATGTTTCAAATACAGTGCTGATCCCTGGATGTTTCAAATACAGTGCTGATCCCTGGATGTTCATTGATTCTATTTGTGTCCAGTATAATGTGTGTTCACTGCAGACAAATAATAGTCATTCTGAACAGATTTGAATTGGAGTGAATGTATTTTGAATAAAAACTCATGTTTATCATGTTTATTATTCATGCAGATAGTAAAAACATTTCAGCCGTCTTCTAGTCAGAATGTAACACTGTCAGAAGAAAACCTTGTATTTCCATTTTTGTCGTTTTTCAGTTTTAGACATAATTTGAAAATGCTTTACATTGTGTGTAAATTTCATGATGAATGCACTAAAAGAAATGACCAAAAATGACTTGGAAAAAGTCTGGTTCCATTGACTTACATTAAAAGTAAAGTATGTTTTTTCCTTCTCCTGTAAAATTACCATTTTGGAGATACGAGGTTTTGTTCCGACAACAGCAATATTATTCACACATACATAATATAACTATATCCCATTTCCTAACTTACAGAGAATCAGTTATTCTTAAAAACAACATCTCTGTGATGTCTTTCACCACAATGTTATATACTTTACTGAGCACAAGTGCTGCTGAAGGTGATTCTGTAATTGCTGTTGACTGGATTTATTTACTGTATTCGCCGTCGTTTTTCTCCAGTAATGTATTTTTCATTGAACACTTTCATAGTCATCGGTTTATATAATTCATCTAGATCTTTATGAAAGTCAATGAGTTCTTCATCTTCGTAGTTTGTGGGTTCATCAGCTTCTTTATGCATAATGTAGGCACCAAATTTACATTTACTATTATTATCACAGCAGCAATACGCAGTCCAGAAGTGACTGGGCACATTAACCGTGCTGCCCTTCTTCAGTGTTTGTTTTTCTTTACTTGGCACAACTCCTGTTACTACATACGCTCTTTTTGAAGCATTCAGGCAGTCTGTTAAGTTTTTTCTCACTCTGTATTCCACTTTGCTGTACCACATCTTGTTGAAGTCACATCTCTGAGGTGCTGCATTGGTGAGGGTGAAGGTGCTCTCTGCAGCTTCATCAGAGTTAGTGTGGCAGAAAGGAAACAGGTGACCTTTATCATACCTGGAGTCTTCGTACTCTGAGTTGTAGGCTTGTCGGTTAATTTTCATCTGCTTTTGCAAGATCATCTCACCACCATTATTGTTGTTCTCAAGCTGTAACAGTATTAAGAGTAAGCTGGACCATTAACATTGTTCTCTGTGGTTACAGAACAAGGCATTAAATGCATGCATTTTTTCACAAATACACTGATTTAAGATCAGAAAAATCTTTAAATCTGAGTGCCAAGTTTCCATTTTATTATTTCTTCCCACTCATTTCTACTGTAGCTGTATATTTATATTGTGAATAAGTGTGATGTATTGGCTGCTGGTTAGCTAGATTAATGAAAGTCCTGTAAGGTTGAATGATGAGAGCACTTACGTTGTAAACATGCTGCCTTGACAACTGAAATGAAAACTTAAAAAGACTTCTCCAGCAGATGGTTTTATTAGATTAAATAAGATTATTTATTTAAACAAGCAACATTATCTACCAGCACAGTAAGAATGTCTGCACTAAACATACAATCTCTAAAAGTCTGTAGGAATTGGTTGAGCTGCGTTTCTCCACACCTGTCTGTCTGCCCGAACAGGTTTGTATATGTAATAACATTAAAGCCCTCTCGCTTGCAGAAGCCTGATCTGCTGTGTTCTCTGAGAGGGTTAACAGCTTCATTCTGTCACTATACTCTTAAAATATTCTTATGATAATGTCATTAAAAGAAATATTAGCTGTAGTGACTTATATTAGATATTTTGACTATATTGTGCTATGAAAAAAGCAGGTAAGGAAGAAAATGAAATCTTGGTGAAATCATAAATCAGAAATATTCTAAATCATGCATGTTCTTACCTGGGGTTCAATCATCCATGTTAAAACAGGCCTTTTTCCTGTACAGTCTGGTGTCCTTTCATACCGATATGCAGAATACACAGGAATCTTTTCTGCGGTGTCATACAGAGTCGCATAATGATACTTATTTTTGTATCTCTGACAGATCGGCACATAGCGACCCTGTGAGGCTGTTCCAATTTGTGTTCCAATTTTAAACTCTGGTGGTTCACCATTCAGAAAGAATTTTCCACAATCTACTACTTTTGTAAAGTTCTCCACCACCTCCCCCACAGCTCCCAGAGTGAGGAGCATCAGCACTGAAACCGACAGCTTCATCTTCAGAGAGAACCAGAGGAGAATGTTCACTCTTCCCTAACAGTCTGGTCTTCAGAGAGTGTCCTCTCCCAGCTTCAGATTGAGGTTATATATCCTCACTCTGGGAGGAGCTCAGGATAAACCAAACACTGAGGACTAACCTTATGAAACTTGCCATATCATCAGTGATCCATTCCTGGTGTCTGTGTGAGTCTCCTTCAATTGATTTAACTAATTGAGCGTGCATGTCCACAGGTGGTCAGTAACATGGATCAGTATGTGGAACTGGAGCTTTCCATGTGCTACCATGTTTCCTATCACTGTATAAAAAAACTCCATGCTACCTTTATTGTTGGATGCACTGACATACACTATATTTGAGTGACATCCCATTCTTAATCCATAGGGTTTAATATGATGTCGGCCCACCCTTTGCAGCTATAACAGCTTCAACTCTTCTGGGAATGCTTTGCACAAGGTTTAGGAGTGTTTATGGGAATTTTTGACCATTCTTCCAGAAGCGCATTTGTGAGGTCAGACACTGATGTTGGACGAGAAGGCCTGGCTCGCAGTCTCCGCTCTAATTCATCCCAGAGGTGTTCTATTGGGTTGAGGTCAGGACTCTGTGCAGGCCAGTCAAGTTCTTCCACACCAAACTCGCTCATCCATGTCTTTATGGAGCTGCTTTGTGCACTGGTGTGCAGTCATGTTGGAACAGGAAGGGGCCGTCCCCAAACTGTTCCCACAAAGTTGGGAGCATGAAATTGTCCAAAATCTCTTGGTGCTGAAGCATTAAGAGTTCCTTTCACTGGAACTAAGGGGCCGAGCCCAACTCCTGAAAAACAACCCCACACCATAATCCCCCCTCCACCAAAATTTACACTTGGCACGATGCAGTCAGACAAGTACCGTCTCCTGGAAACCGCCAAACCCAGACTCGTCCATCGGATTGCCAGACGGAGAAGCGTGATTCTTCACTCCAGAGAACACGTCTACACTGCTCTAGAGTCCAGTGGTGGCGCTTTACACCACTGCATTCGACGCTTTGCATTGCGCTTGGTGATGTAAGACTTGGATGCAGCTGCTCGGTCATGGAAACCCATTCCATGAAGCTCTCTACGCTGTTCTTCACCTAATCTGAAGGCCACATGAAGTTTGGAGGTCGGTAGCGATTGACTCTGGCGACCTCTGCGCACTATGCGCCTCAGCATCCGCTGACCCCGCTCTGTCATTTTAGGTGGCCTACCACTTCGTGGCTGAGTTGCTGTCGTTCCCACTCACTTCCACTTTGTTATAATGGACTCCTATCACGGTACCACGCTGGAATTCACTGAGCTCCTGAGAGTGACAGGCAAGGCAATTTTCTGACTGCAAGTGACAGAGAGCACGTCACTGCGAGTGACAGAAAGCAGCATAGCTTAGAGCTTCAGATCGAGCATCATTGTAAATGAAATTATTACCGATCACGATTTTGATGCTCTGTGCCTCACAGAAACGTGGATTAGACCCGATGAATACCTTAGTCTAAATGAAGCCACCCCCACAGGCTACAGCTATGTGCATAGCCCTCGTTTAAGTGGCCAGGGTGGAGGTATAGCAACCATCCATACTAAAGCTTTAGGCATGAGCCAGAAAGTAGGCTATAAATTCTCTTCTTTTGAAGTTCTTTTACTTAATATACTTGATCAAGGAACAAATAAAAATTCCTTTCTATCAAGTTTCTATCGAGTTTCTATCAAGTTTAATAACGTTTTCAAGTAAAATAATTATTGTCGGAGATTTTAATATCCACTTTGACAATCCTCAAGATGCACTAAGTAAGGCATTTATATCTATCATAGACTCTGTAGGTTTCACCCAAATCATAAAGGGGCCCACACACTACCACAACCACACTCTAGACTTAATACTGACCTTTGGTGTAGACATAGATAACTTAGCCATTCTCCCCCAGAGCACAGCAGTCTCAGATCATTACTTAATCTCATATGAAATTCGCTTTAGTGGTAATATGCGTTCATCACCATGTTATTGTGTTAAGCGGACAATAACTCCCTCCACAGATGGTAGCTTTATTAGAAACCTTCCCCAATTATCAGCTTCTGTCAGCTGTCTGTCTAATCCTACCGAGTTAGATACTATGACCAAGTTCTTAGAGGATACTTTTCAATCTACTCTAGATAGTGTGGCCCCATTAAAAAGTAAAATAGTAGGCAGAAAAAAATAGGCAGAAAAAACTCACCCCTTGGTATAATGAACATACTCGAGCTTTGAAAACAGACTGCCAGACAACTAGAGCAGAAATGGTGCCTGACTAAACTAGAAGTGTTCCAGTCCGCCTGGAGGGATTATAGCCTTATAGACTATAGAAGAACACTTACTGCAGCACGCTCAGCCTCTCTCTCCTCTCTCATAGAAAATAACAAGCATAATCCTAGATTATTATTTGGCACAATATCTAAAATAATGCAGAACAAATCAGTTACTGAACCCCAGATACCATTAGCCTATAGCAGCAATGATTTTATGAACTTTTTTAGTGATAAAATTGAAAAACATTAGACAGAAAATTCAGAATACACAGTTAAACTCTACAAACCTGCTTCCCCTTAATGCCAGCCTCAATCTTGAAAATATTATAATCCCTGCAGAGAGGCTGGAATCATTTACCTTACTTCAAGAAAATGAACTAGTTAAAATTGTTTCTTCCGCAAAATCATCTACTTGTATGTTAGATCCGATTCCTACAGGTTTACTCAAGGAAATTTAGCCAGAAATAACCAAGCCTATTCTCGTCAATAATAAACTCTTCTCTTAGCCTTGGATACATCCCAAAATCTCTTAAACTAGCAGTAATTAGACCGCTGATTAAGAAGGCTAACCTCGATCCCTGCGACCTATCTCGAATCTCCCCTTTATATCTAAGATCTTGGAAAAAGCTGTAGCAAACAATTAAGCTCCTATTTGCATAGAAATCATATACATGAAAAATTTCAATCTGGCTTTAGGCCACATCATAGTACAGAGACAGCACTAGTAAAAATTGTAAATGACCTTTTTTATTATTCTCTGACCAAGGAAATGTGTCTCTGCTAGTCCTCCTCAATCTTAGTGCGGCATTTGACAAATAGACCATGCTATCTTACTAGATAGGCTAGAAAACCTTCTAGGGGTAACAGAAATTGCTCTTTCCTGGTTCAGGTCCTTCCTCACTAATCGCTATCAGTTTGTTAATGTAAACGGAAAAGTAAAGTATGGGGGTTCCACAAGGCTCTGTTTTAGGACCTATGTTATTCACAATATATATGCTACCACTGGGCACCATTATTAGTAAACACGGCATACATTTCCACTGTTATACCGTTGAGACTGAGTTTTATATATCCAAGCGAATCAGATGATAAAATTAAACAAGATTGAGGACTGTATAAAAGACATAAAAGACTGGATGTGGAGTAACTTTCTCCTACTTAACTTGGATAAAACAGAAGTCCTGCTTCTTCGTCCAAAGCCTGCTAGAAACAAACTGTCTAACTTAACACTTAACAATTTCTCAGTTGCATCAAGCTCAAGTAAAAATATTGGTGTCATTATAGACCCTAATCTGTGCTTCGACACACATATAACTAATACTACTAGAACAGCCTTCCTGCATCTCTGCAATATTGCTAAATTGAGAAATGCATTCTCTCTACAGGATGCAGAAAAGTTAGTTCATGCATTTATTACTTCAAGGCTAGATTACTGTAATGCCCTGCTGGCTGGATGTCCCAGCAAAAACCTTAACAAACTTCAGCTGGTCCAGAACGCTGCAGCCAGAGTTCTTACTAGAACCAGCAAGTTTGACCATATCAGCCCAGTTTTATCAGCCTTACACTGGTTACCAGTAAAATTTCGCATTGATTATAAAATTCTCTTATTGACTTATAAAGCTGTAAACGGACTCGCCCCTCAGTACCTGAGTGAACTTCTCTCTCACTATGAACCATCACGCCTACTTAGATCACAAGGTGCTGCTCACTATTAGTACCAAGAATTAATAAAGCTACATCAGGGGGCGGAGCTTCTCATACAAAGCCCCCCAGCTTTGGAATAATCTTCCAGGCAGTGTTCAGGACTCAGACACAGCCTCAGTCTTTAAGTCTAAGCTAAAACCCACTTGTTTAGTGGAGCCTTTGGTAATTAGTTTTCCCTGTCAGATCCAGACCTGCCGGAGTCTCTGCTGCTCTGTAACACTGTAATCTGTGATCAGTCACTCTTTACAGAACTGACTCTCTGTGTTTTCCTTTCTTTGCTGAGTTGAACAGCTGCCCATCCTGTGCGTCTGATGCTGTTGCTGTTGCTGCTTCTGCCTTGATCGGGTGCCCACTTCTGGACTGGCTTGACCCCCATTGAGCTTCATGCTGTACAACGCTGTGCAAACCTCACCTGCATGAACTGACCCTTCCGATGATGCTGCTGCCTAAACTAAAACTAATCTAATTAACCATTTGCTCCACCTGTTTTCCCAGTTTTGTACTACAATACTTTATACTAGTGCTGTTTGCTATCCGGTGTCAACCAGAGGAGGATGGGTTCCCCTTTTGGTTCCTCTCAGTGTTTCTTCCTCTTGCTCTTAGTGAGGTTTTTCCTTGCCACTGTCACCATTGGCGACGCTCATGGGGGCTCGGACCCGGATTTTTCTGTAAAGCTGCTTTGTGACAACACCTGTTGTGAAAAGCGCTATATAAATAAACTTTGACTTGACTTAATGTGTTAATGTCTTCATACCAAGGTTCCAATGAAACGTCACAGTATGCAAATCAGTCAAACAACGTTACCGCCCCCTGACGACGCCCTACTAGCACCACACTCATAAATATGAAAGCACAGGAACCGAGAGTGAGGAGAGAACCACACTCACGCTGAACTAAATACCCACAGCACCACCTCACAAAGACAGCGATATGCCAGCTGTCTGTACCAGCTGTAAATAACCCAGTTAATCTGAGCTTAGCTTGTAATAAACATGTTGGACCAATTGTGAGGAAAAAAGCTGCTGGTGTTCGATTCACGTTTCCCTTCTTAACTCAGACCCTCGAGCATGACTTTCTGAACAGAAATCAATGGCAAGCAACACTGGAATGACAAAAAGCGAAAGAGTACAAGAAAGGTTAACGTTAAATGGTCATTGTTACTACCTGTGTCAACCTTTCTCTATCTCGAAATTTTTCCCGCTTTCCGTAGTTCCAGTGCTGCTTGCCGTTGATTTCTGTTCAGTGAGTGTGGCACCAAGGGTTAGGTTTATACAGGGGAATGTGAATTTGAGTGGGAACTGAATCGGATGTAACACCAGTAAGTGCCATGAACAGCTTACAAAATGTACAGATTTAGGGCCACTGCAGCAAATCCTGGCTGACCGGTGATGCAGTCTGCGATCTCAAACTGAATGAAACTAAGACAGATATCAAAGAAATTCACTTTCTTTGTTCGGAATTCAGGGCATCTAAGAAATCAGGACTCTAGTTATATCAAATATGGACCTGCTGAACAGATAATTAGAAGCAAGCTGTCGTGGTTTTAGGGAATGTTCTACTTCATTTTCTACTACATGTTAACTCTTCGGCGGCTTGAGTCAGTGGCTCACACTGTTAAGGCTCAAGACACACTGCCTGATCAGAAACACCCCTCGTCAAAGATGGGGATGGTACTGGAGAAAGGCCTTGTAAGCCTAGGCCTAGTAAGACTCCCAGTTACAATAGTGCCGTTTGTATCTGTTACTCTCCATGTTTTCTAGTAGCTAACTTATGCTAGCTCTAAACCTCCTTGTTCTGAATGGTTGGGTGTTGGTGGTCCCACTTCTTTGTTTTCAATGGCCAGACGTTGGTCAACCCACCTCCTTGTACTAATTCTAGCTCAGTACTACAAGGAACATTGAAGATTATGATAGATCAACATCACTAGTTCAGTACTGACATGGTCCATTGAAGATAACGGTAGATCAGCATCACTAGTTCAGTATTGACATGGTAAATGGAAGATAACGGTAGATCAACATCCCCATCTGCTGTTAATGTAGTACCTCGTGTTGTGCATGTTAAGAAAAGCATGTTAGTTAACACTGTAAAATGTAGACCAGTTAAGTGCATATGAATGCATTTTTGAGAGTCAGGCCTTTCTGTTATACCTGCCTTTCTGAGCACTCACTCCCACATCCTCCACACTCCTCTGTTATCAGTTTAACATTGGCTCTATGGCTCTTTAACGGTCCAGAGAGACAGTAAACTAACGGACACACTGTTTCAAAGCAAACACTGGAACAGTCGTACATACGTCTTTTGAGGGTATCACCCTCTACTTTGCATTCTGTGCTTTGCATTGAGGGCTGCAAGGAGCTGATTATGAAGAGAAGCTTTAGTCTTTCAAACCAGTGAGTAAATACACTGGGACTGTGTTGTACTCTACAGTCTTAGTTCTGGACCAGTTCAGTACTAACATGGTAAATGGAAGATAACGGTAGATCAACATCGCTAGCCTGCTCAAGAACTGGCTTTCACAGTTCTTAAATGAGGACTTGTCAGTTATCTTTTTTCGATGGTACGAATAACATGGTGAAAAAAAATGAAACAAACAAACAAAAAAAAAACATGGCATCACGTTTGGTGTGCATGGTTTTGGTAGAAAATTATAAGTGACCTTCAATCTATCATTATGTTACACAAAACAGAACAGTTCTTTAGTTTGCCTTGTTTAAAAAGGCCTTGTTTTAATTTATTTTTGTCTTATAATTATTTAATTATACAACTTTCAAATAGACTAAAGTAACCTTCCCATCCTTGATTATATGAGACAATGTACAACTTTTGTTCTTTTCCTTTTATGTTATTTTGTGCTGTTTTCGTTACACTTTACTATAAAGTTTTGACTAACATTAATGCATATGTTAACATGAACAACACATAAGTACTACATTAATAGCATTTAGCTAATACTAAATACACAATTAACATGTGCATTAGTTAATGATGTAACAAACTTCACTTTCTATTTATATAAACTAATAATATTATTTGTTTACTTAATACTCCCCATCTGCTGTTAATGTAGTACCTCGTGTTGTGCATGTTAAGAAAAGCATGTTAGTTAACACTGTAAAATGTAGACCAGTTAAGTGCATATGAATGCATTTTTGAGAGTCAGGCCTTTCTGTTATACCTGCCTTTCTGAGCACTCACTCCCACATCCTCCACACTCCTCTGTTATCAGTTTAACATTGGCTCTATGGTTCTTTAACAGCCCAGAGAAACGAACTGACACACTGTTTCAAAGCAAACACTGGGACAGTCGTACATACGTCTTTGAGGGTATCACCCTCTACTTTGCATTCTGTGCTTTTCATTGAGGGCTGTAAGGAGCTGATTATGAAGAGAAGCTTTAGTCATTCAAACCAGTGTGTAAATACACTGGGACTGTGTTGTACTCTACAGTCTTAGTTCTGGACCAGAGAGAAAAGAACTAATCTTTAAGTTTAAAAATCTCATACTAAAATGAATCCTAATAGGGTTTGTGCTCCAAAAGACCAAGGTTTAATGTCTAGAATAAAGAAAAAGGTGTGGAGAGCTGTCAAACACAAAAAAATCACATGAAAACATGACAATGAAAAACAGTTAATCCAGAATATTGTTTATACATTCAGTGTAATTAATAAAGTAAAAAAAAATAGAACGCAAACAGTAGAAGAAATGTTTTGTATCCTCAGGTCTATAGAGGGAATACTACTTATGATATGGACCTGATATCTAAAAATACAGTAGGTTACTGCATGTTTATAAGTCTCAAAGCAAACGTAAAGCATTTCTTAACAAATTACAAATTTGGGGTTTTCGCAAGCCATAATCCATCAGAAGCCCAAAATCTTGATGGTAAAAACTGTAGAAGTTGGCTAACATCCATAAATTACAGTCTGTAAAAATGTCTACATTTTTACTTGGCCGTAAATCCATAGAAATATTTGTGTGTCTATAAAAAAATGTTCTTTTACTACAATACTAGTTTACTTTCATCACATTTCCTCCTAGTTATGAATATCTACATGCTACAGTTGTCAATTGACCAGAAAAGTTAATACGTTTCTACAACCTAAACTGAGTAAATCTTTTTTTGTTTCACACTTTTTAAGATCAAAGTAGGAATGTCAGTAGAAAGGTGCACAAGTCAGTCAGTAAAACCGTAAATTATAAAGTTGGCAGCCCAGTGTTAATGATGTGTTGTTCATGTTTGGGTTTTAATGCATTTAACCCTGTTCCAATGTATTTGTATCTGTAGCTTTCTAGCTAACGCTACCTGGCCCCTCTCTTCTAGTTAGCTTATCTACTGAGATCCAAAGCGAGTTGTATTCAGGGCGATTAAGACTAGTTTGTGTTCCAAAGACCATGGACACAAAATTATACTAAATTATCAAAAATAATCCACTGTTAAAGAACCTTTGTAGATAATGTTAAATGTTTAACTAACATTAAATAATAGGTTATTCAAATTGAATGAGCTTTTGGAAGTTCCTATATTGAGCGATAGTTTCTGAATGAAACATGAAAATTGATTGTTGATGGATTTCATGTGATTTATGGAACACTGATAGCTGCTAGTTAGCTCTGACCTCATTAACTCACTGGAAAAGGAATGTGAGAATAACTGCACAAATGTGTGGCAAAAAAGTCTCACCATGAACAGTTTTTCCTCTGTTATTATTAGAGCACAAGATGTCCAGAAACCTCATAAAGAAGACAAGATGTGCACTGAGCTTGTCAGTTACTCCCAGACAGGTGAGTAGAGCTAATTTCAAGTCAAGTTAAGACAAGTCACAGTGGAGTGAAATTACGTTCCTTCAGGAACAACACGGTGCAACATGGAACAACATACACAGTACAAAGTGCAAACATGCAGACATAAGTAAACAGACAGGACAGTGCAGCATCGACACAGCACTCATTTCTGAGCATGAGGTAGGGGTGTGGAATAAGGTGCAGACATATTTAACATGCTGTGTGTGTGTGTGAGTGTAGAGTGTGTGTGTGAGTGTAGAGTGTGTGTGAGTGTAGAGTGTGTGTGTGTGTGTGTGAGTGTAGAGTAAGTGTGTGTGTGAGAGTGTGTGTGTGAGTGTAGAGTATGTGTGTGAGTGTGTGTGTGTGTGTGTGTGTGTGTGTGTGTGTGTGAGTATAGAGTGTGTGTGTGTGTGTGTGTGAGTGTAGAGTATGTGTGTGTGAGAGAGAGTGTGTGTGTGTGTGTGTGTGAGTGTAGAGTAAGTGTGTGTGTGAGAGTGTGTGTGTGAGTGTAGAGTATGTGTGTGAGTGTGTGTGTGTGTGTGTGTGTGTGTGTGTGTGTGTGAGTATAGAGTGTGTGTGTGTGTGTGTGTGAGTGTAGAGTATGTGTGTGTGAGAGAGAGTGTGTGTGTGTGTGTGTGTGAGTGTAAAGTATGTGTGTGTGAGAGAGAGTGTGTGTGTGTGTGTGTGTGTGTGTGTGTGTGTGAGTGTAGAGTATGTGTGTGTGAGAGAGAGTGTGTGTGTGTGTGTGTGTGTGTGTGTGTGAGAGAGAGTGTGAGTGTGCGTGTGTGTGTGTGTGTGTGTGTGAGTGTAGAGTCAGGAAGTCCAGGACCCAGTTACAGAGGGAGGCGTTCAGGCCGAGCAGGCTCAGTTTTCCAATCAGCTGCTGAGGGATGATGGTGTTGAATGCTGAACTGAAGTCTATGAACAGCATCCTGACATAGGTGTCTCTATTGTCCAGGTGGGTGAGAGCCAGGTGGAGTGTGGTGGAGATGGAGTCGTCTGTTGAGCGGTTGGGGCGATATGCAAATTGCAGTGGGTCCAGTGAAGGGGGGAGCTGGTCTTTGATGTGCCTCTTGAAGTATTTCATGATGATGGGAGTGAGTGCAACAGGACGGTAGTCATTGAGGCAGGACACTGGAGACTTCTTCGGCACAGGGATGATGATGGTGGACTTGAAGCACGTTGGAACGACTGCAGTGCTCAGAGAGATGTTGAATATGTCTGTGAGAACATCAGCCAACTGTTCGGCGCATTCTCTGAGCATTCTGCTCGGTATGCTGTCGGATCCTGGAGCTTTTTGTGGGTTGACTCTGTGTAGAGTTCTCCACACATCAGCTGTGGACAGACACAGTACCTGTTCACTTGGAGGAGGTGTGGATTTCCTCGCCGTTGTGCCGTTCTGTGCTTCAAACCGAGCATAGAAGTTATTTAGCGCGTCTGGAAGAGAAGCATCACTGTCACAAGCAGGTGGAGGTGTCTTGTAGTTGGTGATGGCCTGGATGCCCTGCCACATGCGCCGTGTGTCAGCAATGTTTTGAAAATGTTCATGGATTTTCTTTGAATAGGCACGCTTAGCCTCTTTGATGGCCCGAGAAAGCTTGGCTCTTGCTATCCTGAGGCATGCTGTGTCCCTTGACTTGAAGGCCTTGTCACTGGTTCTCAGCAGCATGTGCACCTCTGCAGTCATCCATGGTTGGGGTGAGTTGTGATGAGTTTGGAGACAGTAACGTCATCAATGCACTTGCTGATGTAGCCAGTCACTGATTCTGTATACTCCTGTTGAGAAGTTGCTGCTTCTCTGAACATCTCCCAGTCAGTGTGCTCAAAACAGTCCTGAAGAGCAGAGATAGCTCCTGGTGGCCAGGTTCTCACTTGCTTCTGGTCTGGTTCGGCACGTCTGATGAGTGGTCTGTATGTTGGAATGAGCATCACAGAGATGTGGTCTGAGTAGCCGTAGTGGGGGCGGGGCTCTGCCCTGTACGCGCTGGGGATGTTTGCATAAACAAGATCCAGCTCGTTAGCCCCCCGGGTTGCAAAGTCCACATACTGGTGAAATTTGGGGAGCACTGACTTCAGATTGGCATGGTTGAAATCTCCAGAACAATAAACAGTCCATCTGAGAGCTGCATTAGCATTAGCACTGGGAGCTATATACACCGCTACTATGTACGTAGTAGTTAGCTTTCTTGGCAAATAAAATGGCCTGGCTCAGACAATCGCAAACTCCACCAGCGGTGAGCAGTGACTGGAGACTAGCACCGCGTTTTTACACCATTCAGTGTTGATGTAAACACACAGTCCCCCACCTCGAGTCT
The DNA here is from genome assembly GCF_904425465.1 of Colossoma macropomum. Taxonomy (NCBI): domain Eukaryota; kingdom Metazoa; phylum Chordata; class Actinopteri; order Characiformes; family Serrasalmidae; genus Colossoma; species Colossoma macropomum. The sequence goes on along the minus strand of NW_023494792.1, from coordinate 938,583 downwards.
TACCGCACAGCTCAGCGTCTCTGTCCGCACGGAAGCACAACAGGCTGGCGAGCTGAACGGCTAAGTCCGGAGTGGAGCTCATCATCCATGCCTCCGTAAAAACGAAAACACAGCAGTGTCTGAACTCACTCTGGGTAGCCCGCTGGGTCCGGACGTAGTCCAGTTTATTCTCCAAGGAACAAACGTTTGAAAGATCGATGGCATCACTGGCCCCCTGGAGTTAACCATTAGCATAGCGTGCACCCCAGCTCGCTTGCCTCACTTCCGCCTCCTCGCTCACTGCTTTGACGAGCCCCTTACAAAAAAGTAAACAAAAAAGAGCAAAAAGCACCACTTTGTTGTTCCTAAGAATTATATTAATCCTGATTATGGCATGTCTTCTTATTTTACTCATTAAAGTAGCCCAAAGGGACAAATATAATTACTGAAAGGGAACCTGAAGGTTGGAGACAGTTTGATGCTGCATTCATGTGTAAAGGGGATCGTTGTCATTCTTTAACATGTAACTTTACACTCTTTAGAGGGAGACTCAAATAGCAATGTTTAGCAGTATTAATATAACTCTTAGGAAGGTAAATAAAATCATTCTTTTGTAAGGTTCCCTGTACCACAACTGCTAAGAAACCTGACAACCAAGATAAAATAAACTAGTGGTGCCCACTGCTTGCCAGCCTTCTTGACTGGTTTAACCACCATGGAGCTTCTCGCTATACAAAGCTGTGCAAAAATCACCTGCATGAACTTGCCCTCCTGATGATGCTGCTGCTGCTGTTGCATAAACTCATAAACCATTTAATTAACCATTGCTCCACCTATTTTTCCCCGTTTTGTATTCTATTATTTTATTCTAATGCTGTTTGCTAAACAGTGTTGACCAGAGGGGGATGGTTTCCCCTTTTGAGTCTTGGTTCCTCTTTAATTCAAGAATAACGTTTCTCTATGTGAAATAGCAAAGAATTTTTGCTTTTCATCATCTACGGTACATAATATCATTAAAAGATTCAGAGAGTCTGGAGAAATCTCTGTATGTAAGGGACAAGGCCAAAAACCAGTATTTGCTGGCCGTGATCTTTGGGCCCTCAGGCGGCACTGCATTAAAAACAGACATGATTCTGTAGTGGAAATCACTGCATGGGCTCAGAAACACTTCTGAAAACCACTGTCTGTGAACACAGTTCATCACTGCATCCACAAATGCAAGTTAAAACTCTAAAACGCAAAGAAGAAACTGTACATAAACAGGATCCAGAAACACTGCCACCTTCTCTGGGCCTGAGCTCATTTAAAATGGACTGAGGGGAAGTGGAAAAGTGTCCTGTGGTCTGATGAATCGATATTTGAAATTCTTTTTGGAAATCATGGACACTGTGTCCCCCGGGCTGAAGACCATGATGGGAAAAATTGAATAAAACATTCCCTGATTAAACTAAAACATTGGCTGAGTAGAGAGCCTCCTAATAAGGTAATATAGAGAAGCAGACTATGGATTGTATGCAGTGACTCTCTGACGGGGAAAGAGTTTCTGGGCTCACAGAAGGGAGCTGGACCAGACGACAGTTTAAGTTATAGCTGGTTCACTCTTGTACGTATATGGAGGGTTGTGTGAGATGCCCTATGGAGAGGCATTTTCCCTCCTCCAGGGCCCTGTAAGGAGGGAACAGCCTGGTAAGAGTCAGACCAGAGTGGGCTTTAAAAAAAGACATAACGTGTTTGGTTTTAATAAGATAGAGGACTGTGTAAAAGACATTAAAGACTGGATGTCAAGTAACTTCCTCTTACTAAACTCGGACAAAACAGAAGTCCTTCTTCTTGGTCCAAAAGCTGCTAGGGATAATCTGCCTACGTTTACTCTTGATCTCGATAGTTTCTCAGTTGCACCAGGCACATCTGTAAAAAGCCTTGGTGTCACGATTGATCCCAGTCTGGCCTTCGATGAGCACATTACCAATATTACCAGAATAGCTTTCCTCCACCTGCGTAACATCACTAAATTAAAAAATGCACTGTCGCTACAGGATGCAGAAACGTTAGTTCACGCCTTCATCATGTCCAGGTTAGATTACTGTAACGCTCTGCTTTCTGGGTGTTCCAGCCAAAACCTTAACAAGCTTCAGTTAGTCCAGAACGCTGCAGCCAGAGTTCTCAGCAAAACCAGGAAATTCGACCACATTAGCCCAATTTTGTGTACCTTACATTGGTTGCCAGTTAAATTCCGCATTGAGTACAAAATTCTTCTACTGACGTATAAAGCTCTGAATGGCCTTGATCCTCAGTACCTCAGTGACCTTATTTCCTATTATCAACTGACACGCCCACTTAGATCACAAGGTGCTGCTCATTATTAGTACCCAGAATAAATAAAGTTACGTCAGGGGGAGGAGCCTTTTCATACAAAGCACCCCAGCTTTGGAATAGCCTACCAGTCTGTGTTCGGGACTCAGACACAGCCTCCATCTTTAAGTCTAGGCTAAAAACTTCTGTGTTTAGTCGAGCCTTTGGTTAATTAGTTTTCCTGTTAGAATAAGGCGCAGATCTGGGACAGAGAGTCCTGTGGTAATCTGGGAATGTTGGTGCTGAACTAACTATCTGTCCCCCTTATCCCCCCTCCCCCTATCCCCTCTTCCCCCCCCTCCCCCTGTCTTCCCCTGAGCTGAGCGGCTGCCCGTCCTAAGAGGGTCTGATGTGAACACCACTCAATCACGTCCCAGGGGGATCTGATGCGGCCGGCGCCCAGTACAAAAGTGTAAAACCACTTATACTGTTTTGTGTCTGTGCTGTTATCCGGTGTCGACCAGAGGAGGATGGGTTCCCCTTTTGAGTCAGGCTCCTCTCGAGGTTTCTTCCTCCTGTTGAGGGAGTTTTTCCTTGCCACTGTCGCCAAGGCTTGCTCACTGGGGGCGTGGACCCGGATTCTCTGTAAAGCTGCTTTGTGACAACATCTGTGGTAAAAGGTGCTATATAAATAAATTTGACTTGACTTGACTTGGGTTTTAAAGGTTACCAAAAGGTTTGGACATGATAGGGACTAAAATGGTATGGAATTGTGTAAATGGGTGGGGGGATTACCTCATTACCCCAGAGGGGAGTAAAAAGGGGATGTTTTGAGCTGTTCTTTGCATTGTGGTTGACCGGGAACTATCTTGCCATTTGATGCTCAATAAAGCGAAGGCCTTTTCCTTCCTCCCACAAGAACTCAGCGGCTGAAGTCTTTTTCATTCCTTTTATCCTTTTTCACTTTTGTTGATATTCTTCGATTCTTTTCATTCTTTTTGAAGATATTAGATTACTACTGCTCTAATAACTATGTATATAGATAATATTAGAGTTACTTATAAATGTCCAAACACATTAGTTTATAAATGTGGACATTGGAGAGCTCTTGATTGTGACATTTTATGGTGGCCCGTTTTGGTGGGGACCAAGAGACGAGCCTGAAAGACCACTCCATTATCAGCACCAGCACAACAAGGGATAGCCAACTCATAACTCGGTGAAAAATAGTCTGCCCACAGCATGTGCATACTAAAGTAAGCAGACACCTACTTTGAAGCTCTGCTCTGGGAACAGGCTTTATTCACTGGGTAATGTGGTTGCGATTTGAAAGTAGTCCTTAAATTTTTGACTGTAATTTGAAGTATAGGATAAAGAAGGCTGCAGACTGAGCGTGGAAAGAGGAAAATGTAAAGAAAAAGGAAATTTAGAAAAAGTTAGAAAACAACTGGTGACAAAAAAATGAAAATATGAGAATCATGAGAAAAACACTGGTTGACCAAAAAACAGTGAACTAAGAGAAAAATAGCGCGTAAATAAGAGAAGGAGTAATAAGAGAAAAAGAAGAAGTAAAACATGCTAAAAAAAGAGATGTATTAAGTGTTTGTCTGTGTGATTTTGTCTGAATGAATGGCCACAAATGTTGAGGGGTAAATACATGACTGCAGCAGTATGAGAAAATGAGGAGACAGGCTTATATTTTATATAAGTGTAAAAGCTGTATTACAACGTTGATAAAGTTTGAGTTGTAATTAGGGTTACAACAGTAATGACAAGAAATAATAAAGTTACAGAGCAGGTAACTGGATATTAATAAAAGAAATGAGAATATCCTTTTGGAAGACCTATTAGATCCGATGAAATACGTTATAAGCGACACAAGAGTATGTGCCATAAAAATAGCTATAAAAATATTACTGTTTGGAAGAAAAAAGAGAATATAAGCAAATGATGGAAGTACTTGAAGTAAAAATTAAAAGTTGAAATTAATTGAGATTTGGGTAGGACCCATTCTAATCCAAATAAATAAGGTGTGATTGAGTCAACATATGAACCGAGCCCCATCGATAGAGTGCAGAGTAACTGGATTAAAATATCAGTTGTTGTGATTTCATGGATAGTAACTTGTTAGTAGAGACACAAGGACCTTTTAGCACCAGTATTGAATTTGTTGTAGACTGGTGAAGTGCCATTAGAATCTGTGATAGAGTTAGAACCACTGCCATGGGGTCCATTTCGACCACCCCAGGACAAGAGGCAGTGCAGGGAGTTAGAAATCCACCTCAGTTGTGAAAAGAGAGGTACTTTGGGACAGAGGATTAACAACAGCTATATTTGTTAATAGAACCAATGGGCTTGGACCAGAATATTATCAGGAACTAATCATGAAACAAGCTGTTACAGTGGGGAAAATAAAAGCAGTTGTGAGTTGGAATGAAGCTGCTATCTTTGGCCCTAGAGTTACACATAGAGCAGCACTGGAATGCGTTACTTTAAATCAGTGGAATAGATCAATCTAGATGAAAAATAGATATTGTGTATAGACAAAATTCTAAGATATTTGTCTAGTCAAAGGGAGAGAAACTGTGGGGAAGAAAAAAAGCAATTAGGTTTAGGATGGGTAACTCTCAAATGGGTTAAAATGCAGGGAACTGACCCATTATATGACATTTTACAGCCACATCCAAATTTGGAAGCAATAGTGTTACATAGCACTAATCGGGATAACAGTCGTGTTAGTGCGCTTGTACGAGTGCAGCATGTCCTCAGAAATTCATAATATTGAGCTGATTAAAGGAGATTATTTTAAACTTGTCCCACTGAATTAAAGAAAAAGAGGTGTAAAAAGCATGGTTGGTGAAAACTCAGCTGTATAAACTAGTTGAGGTTTTTGAACAACAGGAAAATAAGAGACGGTCTGGTCTCAGCGGGAGAGAGACTGCAGCTGTGAGCGGGAAGGAGAGAGACAGAGGAGGGTGGACCAGGAGCTCCCACACACATCACCCCTCCCGTTGTGGAACTAAGAGAAGTCACCACTCAACACAGTGAGCCTCATACATAGACGGCCCTAACCTGTATAGGACAAATCTTAAGTACAAAAAACAGCCTCCTAAGAAGATTGATATGTAGTGTAGGTCAGCAAAACCTGAAAGGACGGCTAGTATGGGATGAGGAGGCAGAACAGGCATTTGAGTACATCAAAATGGATCTTTATACAGCCCCAGCACTCGCTAGTCCAGATTACTCCAAACCATTTCAGCTATATGTGGCTACCAAAAATGGGTATGCTAATGCTGACTCAAGAACATGATGGCCAAAGCCAACCAATTGCCTATTTTAGCACTCAACTTGATAAAATTGAATAAGGAATGCCACCATGCTATCAAGGTTTAGCAGCCACAGCATTTGCATACGAGAAAGCAACATCTATAACGATGGGACATAGGGGCTGAACTTTTTACAAATCATGCTTTGCACAGCCTGTTAACATCTAATTCTTTTATGTTGTTGCAATAGTAATCCTGATAGTATTAGCTCGGATAATGGCCAACACTTTGTCCTTGAGACCATGGGTGGTTCCAAAACGCACTTCATCATATTCTTCATATTTCATAAGCTACATTCTAAAGGTGGGGGTCGTATGAGAGCTGTAACTGTCTTCTTTCCAGTCAAATAGATGGGTGATGTAGTTTTAAACCTTATAATAAAAGAAGCTGAACTCACAATTTTTTTTCTACTGAAAGTCGACCCATTTTTCACAAATCTGGGCTATAAACTATAAACAGATGGCGTCTCTTCAGTGATCTGCTCTGTAAACATTACTTTAATAAAATAATACAAAGAGCGTCTAAGATTTTTGGCTTTCAGCAGTAAATTGTAAGCATACAGTAATATGTGTGATCATAAAACATGTTCTGTTAATTTGAGGGGAGCTTTTACAAATAAATGAATAAATAAATAAAATAAAAATGTAAATTTATTTCATGAAGTTACTGAATAATTTGCCTTTGATCATGAAATTTCAGATGGACAAACCAAAATATACCCTGGTGAATACGATCAAATGCAGATTCAGATGTGTATATCATCCACAGTCACAAGGCATTGTTGAACGTCAAAATGGTATCCTTAAAGCTAAAATTGCTAAGCTATGTGAGGCAACTGGACAGAAAATTAATTAGCTTAACACTCTACCTTTAGTGTTAATGAGCATGAGAATGACTACCAATCGCAACACACATCTGACCCCACATGAGATGCTTACCGGACACCCAAAGCCTCTGACATATCTGAGGGGACCCACTAGAGGCCCTCGACTCGAACAACTGCAAAAAGAGCTGCACAAGTATGTGAAATGTCTGACTAAAATCCATAGAGAAATCTTCAATGATGTGAAAGGTGCCACTGAGGGACGCAAGTCGGACATTACAGAAGAAGATCTCAAACAAGTGCTTCCTGGTGACTACGTCTACATAAAGACCTTTAGAAGTCGCGTAACTTCCTCCTCCTAAACAGTAACAAAACAGAGGTTCTCCTTCTGGGTCCAAAAGTGGCAAGAAATAAATTATCAGATTTAATTTTAAATCTCGCTGACTTTCCAGTTATACCAGGTTCAGCAGCAAAAAATCTTGGTGTAATACTCAATCCAGATTTATCATTTGATCAACACATAGGCAGCATCACTAGGACAGCTTTTGTACATCTTCGCAATATCGCCAGAATAAGAAATGCCTTATCGCTGCACGATGCAGAAACATTAGTACATGCCTTTATTACCTCAAGGCTAGATTACTGTAACGCATTACTGTCAGGATGCACCAGCAGGAATTTAAGTAAACTTCAACTAGTTCAAAATGCTGCAGCCAGGGTTCTCACTAAAACTAGAACATTTGATCATATCAGTCCAGTTCTATCATCACTCCATTGGCTGCCTGTTAAATTCCGTATTGATTACAAAATTCTTTTATTGACGTATAAAGCTCTACATGAATTCAGAATTCAGAAGGTTTCATCTGGGGGAAGAGCCTTTTCTTATAAAGCCCCCAAACTCTGGAATGATCTTCCAGAAAATGTTCGGGACTCAGACTCAGTCGCAATCTTCAAATCTAGGCTGAAAACTCACTTGTTTAGTTTAGCTTTTGGTAGCTAATGTTTCCCCCTGGATAAAGGCAGCAGATCCAGGGGTCCATGGACGCAGGGAATTATAGTAAACTGAGACGCTGGTGCTGTCGTCCCGCCGCTCACACGCCATCACTCAGGTTTGTGGACGGTGGAGCGGAGGGATGCCAGATTGTCTCAGGGTGCTCCCGTGTCTGTGTGTCCTTTTGGTTCTCTCCTTTTAGTTAAGCTGTTATAGTCAGATCTGCCGGAGTCGTTAGCCACACTCTGGAAATGTTTTACATACTACTATACATACACCCATACAGAACTACACTAACTCCATTTCCCTACCTTTCTTCTGAGAAAACGACTGCCCACCTGTCCGGCCGGACACTGATGGACGATTGTTTGTAGAGCTCTCCGGCTACCCGCTTCAGACCAGTTACCCACAACCCAGTCACCGCCACCTGCCTTGGACTGGCTGCCCACTCTACACTGAAGTGGACTCCTAACTATTACTACCTCCTAACTATTACTACTACTACTACTATTAATATTAGTAGAATAATAATTTTGTAGGTAGTTTGACCAGAGGAGGATGGGTCCCCCCATGTGAGCCTTGGTTCCTCCCAAGGTTTCTTCCTCAGCTCTGAGGGAGTTTTTCCTGACTCGCTCACCTGGAGGATTTACATTTCATGTTGAAACTTTGTCTTTAATGGATTTCTGTGAAGCTGCTTTGTGACAACATCAGTTGTAAAAAGCGCTACACAAATAAATTTGATTTGATTTGATTTGATTTAGAAGAGGCTGGCAAAAACCAAGACGTGAAGGTCCTTTCAAGATGGTCTTAGCCACTCCAGCAGCAGTCAAGGTCGAAGGGCGAAAAGTGTGGATGCATCTAAACCACTGCTCCAGAGCACCCCCAGTGCTGAGACCATGTCAGCCAAGCCAGACTACAGAACAGCCATCAGTTTCCTTCCTTCCACAAGAACTCAGCGGCTGAAGTCTTTTTGCATTCCTTTTATCCTTTTTCATTCATAAAGAGGACCGAGACCATGAAGATGACTCTCCAGAGGCAGGACCAAGTGGACCCACCAGACCATTCACTAGAGCTCAAGCCTGCCGAGAAACACCACCTGCACAAGTGGACAGTGATGATTCAGAATAAGGCAGGGATAATGAAATTGAGCAGACTTGAGAATGCAGCTGCGACTTGTTGGATGACATTTTTGGCCATGTTTTTGGCCATATCACTGCTCTACTAGGACTGACTGTGTGCATGTTGTGTGCAAGATACAACCCTCCAACAGGAATGTATTGTCTGCAAAATGACACAAGTAAAACCACCTACATTCACTATTCCCATGAGCGAATGAAAAGAGCAGAACCAGAGTACTCACTTGTCCGACAAACCTGGAATCTGACTGTTGGTGTGCAGTGTGACCATTACTGTCCAATCCCCAGTCAAAAAGTCTGTCAAGGACTCTGTGGAAAATCTGAGGACTTCATGGTGTTGCACGAATGGACAGTAACAATATGGACACAAAAATTCAATCAATTTCACCATTGCTTGTGGTTTCCAGGTATTTCCAATTGTACACAAGAACCAAACTGTGTAGGGCCCTGTGTGACACCCAGTAGAAAGAACAAAGGGCTACAGTGTGTGTTATCTCTTTTGTTGCTCCTTAAATATAATTATTCATTACCAGCAGGAGAATCTTATGTCACGTATAGGAGCATTGGTACTAAAGTCTTTCTAAAAGACATTAAAAGGAAAATGAGAGGAGTAGGGGATTCCAAAAACTGATCAATGTAAAGTCCCTATAAAAATGACGGTAAGAGGAGTACAATACCCATTTTGTTTTTGTCAAGGAGATGCCATTGAGGCTAATAGTATTATAACCAGATGTGATCAAGTGTTAAATGCTACCATTCAGATAAGTACTACGGGAAATGTCACCTTTGACATAGATTTTACTGAAGGCTCAAATCCTGTAGTGGACATATTTTGGATTTGTAAAGAAGGAACAGAGCTGCTACAAGCCTTACCAGATAATTGGGTAGGCTGTTGTGCTCTTGTTACACTTAGTGGAAATGTTCTTTTGTTTGGATGGGATCAAATAACCATGAGGCAGAAAAGAGATATTACTTGGGAAGCGGAGAAACCAACATTAAACTGGGCAGGTGTTCCTGTTAATGTCCCGCCTGGAATATGAAGCGATGACAGATGTAAGCCTGGGAGGTTTGTTTGTTTTTCTGCCGAGCATCCAAACAGCTAGAAATGCAAAGTGGATAAATTATATTTGGTATAGTCAACAAAGATTCATGAATTACACCATTAAGGCTTTAGAATTGCTAGGTCACTTTATTGATTTTTTTTTATGATTTTGGTTGTTTTGCGATGTTGTGTTATACCATTGGTACGCAATATGATTGGGAAAATTGTGTTTAATATGTTGGGACATTATCCAGTACTGCAGGTTGAAAATCCTGCAGACAACGACAACATCCGTTCAAATTTCCTTATCGCACCCATGACTATAGACGTCAGATTGAGCCAAATGACATACTTGTGACCTCTCTTTGGCTTACATCAGCCTCTCTACGTGATGTAAAGAGGAAGATCATGCATCGTTTTGGTTACAACTGTTTGTGGTGATTTTAACTATTTATCCTTATTAACCATCAGTTACTCAATTATGTAAGTTGCATTTATCTCTCACTCAGTGTTTTCCCAAGTATAGTATACACGCTTTTATTCTTTGTTTATTGTTACCTTTATCCACATCTACTCTGTCCTCTAGTGCCATTATTGTGTGCTTTGGGACCGGTGACCAAGGTATTGGCAATCACAAATTTTTTCTTTAAAGATTTCTAATGAGTCTGGTTCGCTTTTTGGCTAATACCGGTTGTCCAACTGCAAGGAGTTGGGGTCTGGACATTGGCTGACATCAGATGACGTCTTTTTCAGGGAAGGCCTTGATTATTTCAACAAGACAATGTAAAACCACATTCTGCATGTATTACAGCAGCATTGCTCCGTATTAAAAGAGTCCAGGGGCTAAACTGACCTGTCTGCAGTCCAGACCTGTCACCACTGATAAATAAATTTGATTATGAAATGAAAAATACAACAAAGGAGCCCCTGAACTGATGATCAGCTGAAATCCTGTATCAAACCAGAATGGAAAACATTTCACTTTCAAAACTACAGCAGTGTCTCCTCAGTTCCCAAACACTTTCTCGACCTCGCTGGAACTTGGTCTTATCTCAGTGTTGATTTATGGTGGACCCGGAAATTGGTGTTGATACAAGGAGTCCACTGCCTCAGTCTGAGGGAACTATTAGTGAATGTTAATAAAACCAGAATAAACACAATAAAAGTTTTTTTTTTTCTCTGTGAACTGAACTCTCTGCTCTGCGCCACTTTTTGGCTGCGTTGCTGATACAGAAGCAGCCGGAGCTGGAAAACAAATGACCCTGAAAGCTGTAGGTAGGATATTTTATTAGCCTAAATCACACAAAGCTTCTTATTCTCCAGCTTCTTGTTCAAATTTTCCACCTTTTTTCAAATTTCCACCTTAAGTGCTGCAGCAGTTACATTCTGGTTCCTCAGGCCACTGAGACATTCAGACACTATTAAGGTGGAACTTCTTATCAGAAAATAATACCAGCATTAAAAGAATAATAATGTTACTGAGAGCTGAAATTCACTGCTTATTGCACTGTTTACAAATCTGTTGATATCACACAGGCACATTTTCTAAGCCGGTCATCCTTCCAGGGGAGCTGGAACGTATTCCAGCAGTCATTGGGCGGAAGGCAGGATACACCCTGGGCAGGCCGGCAGTCCATCAGAGGGCAGCCAAACAGACATATACATTCACACACACACTTACACCGATGGGTAATTTAGGGTGTCCAGTTGGTCTGACTGCATGTCTTTGGACTGCGGGAGGAAACTGGAGAACCCGGAGGAAACCCACAGGGAGAACATGCAACCCTGTTGATATAATTAATTGTAATTGATCTTTGGCTGCTTTCAGTTGTATTAGCATTTTTTGTTGTTTTATGTGTCAATGTAATATTAACTTACAACACAACAGTCATAATTACAGAATATTATTATTACTATGTTTTCATTTTATGATAAAAATGGATGTAGTTTATGTTTGTTTGACTCTAGATGATGATTCTGAATAAGTTTTAGAGAAGGAAGAACAGAGAATAATCTCATTGCTGCAACCTTACAATGCAAAATTTGATGAAGACTATAATAATAATAATAATAATAATAATAATAATAATAATAATAATAATAAAATAATAATGTTTTAGGCTACATATATTATATAATAATATATTTTACAAAATAGATTATTAATGTAATATTGTGTATTGGTATATATAATGTATAATTTATGATATTTAATGTACAATTATCTACAAATGAGTTTCATTTGTTTATTTTTTATTCTAAAAAAATTCTTCCTGGTTTTTGTCTTGACTTGGACTTGACTACTAAAAGTCTTGGGCTTGTCTTGGACTGGAAGTGTCCCAATTTCGTTCTTGACTCAGGCTCGGCTCTAGCGGTCTTGATTACAACACTAGACAAAGTTAAGGCAATAGTTTTTCAAACCTCCCCCATTTTCCCCACCTTTATCCTAGTTGATCAGCCAAGACTTGTTCAGTGTCTGGAGTTTGCTTCAGTTTTAGCGCTGGAGATATGAGGCTAATACAAGCAATGGAAACTTATACTCTGCCAATTAACATCATGACATAACAACTCTGGGGTTGTTCAGTAATCTCTAATAAACTTGAATATGTGGTTTGAAAGAACTAAATGAACTAAACATGAACTGAAGTACGGATGCAGTTAAGGCTTCTATAGTTTTGTCCATTTTAATATATAGGTATTTCATTTTTTATAGATGACCTTGTTTAAGTCATTTGTCAAATACAGTGCTGTGAAAAAGTATTTGCCCCTTCCAAATTTCCTCTATTTTTGCATATTTGTCACACTTGAATGTTTCAGATCATCAGTATGCTTTTAATATTAGAAAAAGATTTCATTTACTGAGGGAAAATGCTGTTCAGCCCTACCTGGCCCTGTGTGAAAAGGTAGAGGCCCCTTAGCTATTAAATCAGCCAGTTAACCAAATTTGATTGACTGTTGGGTTAATTTTCCCTGCCACACCCAGACATGACTACTGTCAAACCTGCTGAATCTAAACATCACTGAACGAGAACCTGTCTGGCAGTGTGCAGCAGTTAGATAGTCTCAAAGAGCTGCACATGACACCACGTTCTGAAGAGATTCAAATACAGATGTGAAACAAAGTCATCAGAATCTTCCAGTCTGGAAGAGGTTACAAAGTCATTGCTGAGGCTCTGGGACTCCACAGAACAACAGTGAGAGGTGTTATCCATAAATGGAGAAAACTTGGAACGGTGGAGAATCTTTCCATTATTGGCTGACCTACCAAAATTTCACCAAGAGTGCATCACTGACACCTTCAGGAGGTCACAAAAGAACCCAGACGACATCGGAAGTACTGCAGGCCTCACTTGTCTCAGTTCAGGTCAGTGTACAGGAAGGAATACAAAGGCTTGTCTCGTATTTGCCAAGAAACATCAAGATGACCCCCAAGACTTTGGGATAATATTCTGTGGACTGTTAGGTCAAAGGTAGAACTTTTTGGAAGACGTGGGTTCCATTGCATCTGATGTAAAGCTCACACCGCATTCCACTATAAGAACATCATACCAACAGTCAAACATAGTAGTGGTAGTGTGATGGTCTGGGGTTGCTTTGCCCCAGATTTAGGTCATGATGGGTGGACATTTCTCCTTGAGGATTTTCTGAATGTCCACCCATCATTTCGGGACCCAGAGCTCAAGCTCAGTTGGCTTATGCAGCAGGACGATGATCAGAAACACACAAGGAAGTCCACCTCTGAATGGCTCAAAAGAAACAAAATTAAGTTTTTGTAGTGACCCAGTCAAAGTCCTGAGTTTGAACCCCTTTGAGATGCTCTTGCAAAACCTTAAACGGACAGTTCATGCTTGAAAATCCTCCAGTGTAGCCAAATTAAAACAATTCTGTAAAGCAGAGTGGGCCAGAATTCCTCCACAGTGATATAAAAGACTCATCATGAGTTATCGCAAACATTTCACTGCAGTTGTTAATGCTGAGGGTGGCACAACCAGTTATTAGGGTTAGAGGGGCAATCGCTTTTTCAAATGTGACAATTGAGAAAAATCGAAGAAATCGGGTAAGGGGCAAATACTTTTTCACAGCACTGTGGCTGCCCATACAGACAGAAATGTGAGATCATCTTTGTATCATTTTTGTATCATGTTTAGAGGCATTTTTAATAGCCACACACTGCACCTTTAAAAGGTGTATTCCATATACATCGCTGATCCCTGGGTGTTCACTGACCCTACATGTGTCCAGTACAATGTGTTTCCACTGCACTGTGAGTAATTAGTGTGAAAATACAAATATTGTACACATATTACAGTAATTCTGATCTTAATTGGAATGAATGCGTTTTAAATGAAGACTCAGTTGAGTTTACTGCAGCTTTAGTGTTTATGGTCAGTATTATAATTCATACAGACAGTAAATACATTAATACGTGTTCAACCCTTTACCAGTCAGACCGTAACATTTCATTTCATTATCCACACACCACATACATAAATCCCATTTAACAGCTTATACAGAATCATTTACTAAAAACAAAATATCCTTCACTGCTGATGCTGCTGAAGTTGAATCTAATGATTGTTGACAGGATTCATTTTAAGTTTTTTTCTTCACTCTCGTGGTCGTTTTAAATTGAAAGCTGCATCTTTATACAATTTAAATGGTTTGGTGTATAATGCACTCAGTTTAAAATGAAGTTCATTAATGTCTTTGTAGTCTGTAGCTTCATCAGCTTCTTTATGCATAATGAAGCCACCAAAATCACAATTTTTATTATTATTATCACAACAGCGGTATGCAGTCCAGAAGAAACTTGGCACATTCACTGTGCTGCCCACCTTCAGAGTCTGATATTCTGATCCACTACTCGGCACAACTCCTGTTACTACGTAAGCTTTTTTTCCCACGTTCAGGCACTGCTTCAGGGCTTCTCTCACTCTGCGTTCCACTTTGCTGTACCACATCTTGTTGAAGTCACATCTCTGAGGTGCTGCGTTGGTGAGGGTGAAGGTGCTCTCTGCAGCTTCATCAGAGTTAGTGTGGCAGAAAGGAAACAGGTGACCTTTATCATACCTGGAGTTGTCATACTGTGAGTTGTAGGCCTGATTATTGACTTTCATGTTCCTTTGCAAGGCCATCTCCTTACTATTCTTGATGTCCTCAAGCTGTAACAGCATTCAGAGAAAGTTTGACAGTTAACACTGAAATAAAATGTTTTTAAGAATAAATCCCTCAAATGTTTTTTTTTCTGCCTGCTCTGCTTGTCTTGAATTGTTGTGTTTATCACAGTCACAGCAGTGTTTGGTGAATGTTGACGGCTAAATTTCAGACTCGGAGCTCATAAATCAGATGAGAGTGCATAAAATAAAATGCATATTAGTCAGCTTAACATATTAAGTGCCTTTTTTCTGAGTGATTTTGTACAAAATTATACGTAGTTTTTATCCTTTGTGCGTGTATAAAGCCGGCTCATTAAGGTGGATTAATTTTAGGTGGATGAGGACAGTAATAATAGTTACGATTATCTGTATTTATCTGGAGTGCTGAGTCGAGAATTACCGACAGATATGAGTCCTTAAAGAAGCCAGTTCTGCATACACAAATATCCACATAGTGTTAATGCAAGCATATCAGCTGCTGCAGATTCGAAGCCCCCCTTTTACACTGAGATGATCCACCTTTACAGTCGGAGGGGAGTGTAAGCTAACGAGCAACTACAAGTAAACAGATAAAACATCAGTGCTCACAGGACGCTGCCCACAGGACACTGTTAGCTGGATGTGTTTGGTTGGTGGACTATTCTCAGTCCAGCAGTGACACTGAGGTGTTTAAAAACTCCAGCAGCACTGCTGTGTCTGATCCACTCAGACCAGCGCAACACACACTAACACACCACCACCACGTCAGTGTTACTGCAGTGCTGAGAATGATCCACCACCCAAATAGTACCTGCTCTGTGAGGGTCCATGGGGGTCCTGACCACTGAAGAACAGGGTAACAAAGTATGCTAATGTTATAATCTGTCATTTCTTACCTGAGGTTCGATCATCCATGTTATATCAGGTCTATCTACTTTACAGTCTGCTGTTCGTTCATACCGATATGCAGAATACACAGGAATCTTTTCTGTGGTGTCATACAGAGTCGCATAATGATACTTATTTCTGTATCTCTGACAGATCCGCACATAGCGACCCTCCACCGGAACCTGCGAGGCTATTCCGTTAGTCTTAAACTCTGGTGGCCCACCATCCAGAAAGAAATTTTCACAAGGAGGTTCTTTAAAGTCCTTCACCACCTCCCCCACGGCTCCCACAGCGAGGAGCATCAGCACTGAAACAAACAGCTTCATCTTCAGAGAGAACCAGAGGAGCAGTTTAGTCTTCTCTTCTGAGAGTGTCCACTCTTATATATACTTTTATATCCTCACTCTGGGAGGAGCTCAGGTTAAACCAAACACTGTGGATTAACCACATCAAACTCATCATCTCGTCAGTGATCCATCATGGTGTTTGTGCTTGTCTCTTTGGCTCCATGCTGCCTTTAATGTTAGATGCACTGCCATATATTCTGAACACAATTCACATCACTACAGAAATGTTGATCTGTATCATCAGAGGAATGAGAATGAGTATACTCATATATATATATATGTTTGTTTGAAATGGTTGTGGAAAACAAAATAAAAATACAAGAATTTTCAGCTTTATTCAGTCATGTTCTTTACACCTCAGCTTGAATATAATTGCCCTTATTTTAGGGGAAAAGTGGGTTAAATGGCAGAAATAGATGCTTTTTCTTTGGGTTTAAAGCAGTAAGAAATAAGAGGTGTTACAATACTTTTACCACAGTTAAGGTGTGTTTAACTTAAGAGGTGTTTCGTATTAATAATAAACTCAATACAGAAATTTTCCATCTATAAATGCAGAAACAGGGATCAAGGATCATTCCATTAACAGCACAATGGTTTTAATAATTTGCTGCATTAATACAGAACTCAGTTTATGTGCAGTCAAATGTGTGTACATTTTACAATGGCTTTAAATAGAATCACGGTCTATCTGTATGTCTGCTCTCTAACACTGCCTTTTAAAATATATTGTCACATTCACCATTTCCACCCAAACTTTCCAGTGTTGCTCCTCCATAAGGACAAAAAGAGGACAGGAACCCTTCACACAGCTGCATCTCTTATACAGTGGGGTCCAAAAGTTTGAGACTACCGGTGAAATTCTATTTTGCATTTATTCTAATTTAACAGAATTTTACATAACAAATTATATTATCATCACAACAACCTGAGTGATAGGTAAATCCCTGAAATTTTAACCTGAATTTCAGAATGTCTTTGTGGTCGGTGTAGTGTAGTAGGTAGCGCCTTTGCCTTACACGCTGTAGACCGGGGTTCAATCCCTACCTGGATGAGCACGCTACACTATACCAATAAGAGTCCTTGGGCAAGACTCCTAACACTATGTTAGGACCCCCCAAAACATGAAAAAAGAAGTAATGATGAAGATCAGAGTTTACACAGAGTTTTTTTTTCTCACATATGGTCATATGACAACCGTGTCATATGTCTGTTGGGGCTTATCTGTCTAGTATGGGTCCATTTGGATGGATGGAAACGCAGTGTCCATCCTGTATTGAAACTAAAGTTGCGTGTGACCCCCACTGCACGACATAATGTAAATGAATTTCATAATTACTTATTATTAATCTAAGCTTGTTATAGGATTTTAACACATTTAAGAAGAGCCTAACTGACAGAGGAGTGCTCATAAACCACAGCTGTGATGGGTCACGCCAAGGTGACAGCAGTTTTATTATTAATAATGTAATGTAAATGCAGTAAAAGAATGGTACAAGAACATAAAACGTAGCATCCTAAAGCAATCAAGCTACTCATCGGCTTTGTTTGACCAGGAAAGTCCTGTTAGAGCGGGTAAACAGTGTCTGCAGACGGAACAGGAACAAAAGAAGACTTTAATTCATGCAGTGCAGTTAAACAAAGACTGCTCTTTACACAAATCCTAGATCTAATCAAGGGCCTTCTGATACTTTCATTTTCTGTTTTTATGACTGAAAATGTCCTGTAGTGTGAGATAATCAGTGACGTAACAGAATGGTGACACAGGCAACACACATTCAGGGAGCTAGGATAGAGAAAATAGGTGAAGAGAAAAGGTTTGCTGTGTGTGCAGTTGATCAAGGACACAGAGGAGCTGCTCACTGAAGACATGCTAATAATGAGCCTTAATAATGTTTATAATGTTTGGACCCAGATGTCAGAACACTGTCTTTACAGTTTCAGCTCAGCTGTTTAGTTTGTAGTGAAAGATTTCTCCAGCTCTCACGGTCATATCTGCGTTTCTCACCAGCATATTCACCCTCAGCATTTTCTTTTCTTGTGTGTATAGAAGTACAAACAGGTCCAGGTTAGCATTGTTTCTATGATGTTATATCAGGGGAGATTTGGGGTTTTGAGAGCTTTTTTGTAGCTGAAACTCGTTAAGTGTGTGATACCCTCTTTTTGCCGTGTCATCTAGTTTGAGCACCTTCACAACAAAAAATCTGTTGACAGACTGACGTTAAGGGTGTAATGCTGTTTTCAAAATACAGGGTGTCCCAAACAATTGACATCATTTCATAGTCTAATAACGTAGCCACCTCTCCCTCAAATGATCTCAAATCTTAACAAAATGTATAAAAACTAGCCAAGTTTAATTTTTAATTTTTTTTTTTCTCAGGTTGAAGAACGGCGTTCACTAGAAATGAAAAGGCATTCTGTGTGTTAGAATAGGCTCAAACACAGTCAAACAAGAGAGTGCAGAGAGAAAATTCAGATTTGGACATGGCACAAAAAAAAAAGAGGAAGACTGTGCAGGAGCTGGACTACCAACTTGACGTGTGTTGTGTCACCTGCGGTGCGCATATTGAACATTTGTGAAGCTGTGAAATCAGTTATAAAATCTACATCCCTCTGAATTTCTTGTTTGAATTTTGATAAACAAATCTTGTTCTATTCAACATGAAGCCTATTTAATTTCATTTGCCTCTGACATGTAGTTACTCAGATATTTTTTAGGACACCCTGCATGTTGGTATCTTAAAAGTTAACAACCAAAATATAACCCAGAATTCTATATGTTTACATTCTGTGTAAAAACTGTAATTTAATAATGATTTTAATGCTGTTTATTGGTGTATTTAAAGTACAATATTAACAGCTTTAGCATAACTAGAATGCAATACATTGCAAGGTCCAAAAAGAGGGAGGGGAGGCAGGAATAAGAATTTATTGATGAAACCTTTTTTGTTACTTTCTTCAGGAATCTTTATTACAGAGCTTTTTCATTTCAGCATATTGGTTTTGACACATCACACACAGATTTGAACTTCAGGAAGCTTAAAGCCTGTAAGCCCATCTCTGTCTCTCTGGTTCCTCCATGTGCAACACCCTGAATAAAGAGACACTGAGAACATGGTTTAGATGAACATGTAACCCAGACTCAGACGTGTCTAGTCTCTAGGTAAAGTAAACTCCAGTACCTTACTGATTCCTGTTCTTCATGCACTCTACAAACACCAGATGATTATGATCTGTGTAGACATTGTCTGAACCAACAGAAACTCAAATAGTCCTCAAAATGTTGTGTAGACAGGATCAGAGCAAATGTTTCCTTCTCCACTGATGACCAGCTGATGTTGATTAAACACACTGAGTGTTCAATTCTATCTGACCCTGCCTGAACTAGAACAGCTCTCATCCCAGAATTACTGGCATCTACAGCAAGACATTCACCAAATTAAGCAAGTCAACACTGGAGGACTCCAGTAAAGCATCAATGGCGTTTACCAAGATGCCATGTTGGAGTGGCCATTTGGACATGTAGGGTCAGCAACTATATTCAACTGGAAAAGTGGTCAGCAGCAGCTCCAAAACATTAGTGTGTGTCTCTGGAGTGACAGACAAATTTATTAGAAAACAGATATTCTGACAAAATAAAAAAGTTGTACATACACAATAGAAAGAATGTTAATCTTTAAGAATTTCAGAGATTTTAGATGCAAAGCCCCTGTGGATGTGGCCTGTAGCTCTTTCACTCACTTACATCTAGCAAGCTGAAGATTCTCCACAAGGGGGAGCTATTCGCACTCAAATAGTTTTTGTGTGCATCATTAGAAGAAAGGAAACTAAACCCACACCAGCAGGAGCTCCTTAATGCACATATACTTGTAGCCTCACCTAATATAATAGTTGTATTAAGCAAAAGGCCTGAAACCACGACCCGGTCTAGGTCAGGCCTCTACATAAAAACAGAGGCATCCATGCCCTCCCAGTTCCCCAACTTACACAACATACAAGTAGTCTCAAGCAGGATAAAGTCTTTAGAAGAGCAGGAGAAATGGAACAGCAGGGGAGGAAAGAAGAAAATAACAAACAGAACAACACTAAACTTACATTTAGAGGCAAAGGGAACTGAACGCATGAGAAAAATGAGGGACAGGTCAATCAAAAGGCAAACCTAACATGATGATGGTGAGCACTTAAAACACACTGGTACACAATACAACATAGCCAAGTTGTAACACATAACCTATTAACCCAGTGAATTTAAATAAAGCTGTGCAGTAGCTAGCTTACATAAGAAAAGAAAAGCAAATAAAATCACTAACTTTAATTCCTAACTAAAGCAATCCGGGATAAAACATAGGCAAACATGAATAACCCTCTCTCCCCAATAGAGCGACTGTATACGAGAGTTACGCATCTGAGCAGCTACATTAGCTCAGTGTTTACAGTACACTTCATTAAAGTCCTTTATCAACACACTGTAAACTATCTTTATGAAAATCTCAACAGGTAAAGCAACAAAGCAACAATAAGCTGAACACTAACATTCAAGCTCTTACACAGATACGGCTCTATAGCTGAAGTTCTTTCAATGATTCGTCAGGGAACCGAGATCGCAACGCAAACCGCTTCAGAAGCAAGGCACCGCCACTTCCTCCTGGATGCATGCGTTTACAGACGCCTCCCCCTGGTGGTGACTTAGTGCACCTCCTCTCTGATAGTTATGCAAAACACTATGGAAGAAGACATATATATGTAGATGTATAGTTTAACTAGTAAGGTGACGAGTTTGGCAGATAACTGGAAAATTTACCAAGGTACTCGGAGTAAAAGTTCAACAAACAAAGTAAAAAATACATCAATTAAAAATATTAATCTCTTTATTTAAACTCAGAGTACACTGAGGGTGACCTTCATTTACAATATAGCTGAGCATTTGGCAGGGCAGGTTTATTTGTATTGCATTTTCACACTCAGTGGTGATTCAAAGTGCTTTACATAAAGAAAAGTAAAAGCATTTGAACATTCCTAAGATCCAGAACCTCAGAAAGGCTTTTGCAAGAATAATTAAAATTAAAAGAAAGTTGCAAAAAAATCACAACAAAGAACATTAATTAAATAATAATAATAAAAAAAATAAATAAATAAAACTAGAAAATCAGTGAATCAAAAACTTTTTACCCTGAATTTTCACTGAGTGGGCCAGACAACCCTCTTAGGTGGTCACTGCCCATCCTCTGCCCACCTTTTGTAGAGATGCCTCTACTAATAATTACCACTGCTATGATTAACATATACTACTTTAATCATTAGCATATTGTACTGCTGCTATATTTACTACTGTTGTTTTTTATGACTCTGTTATTGTGTGTTACATGTTCTTCTCACTGCAGTATTGTGTGTGTATAACAACAATACAGTTGCACAGCGTATATAAAAGTATTTCAGTAGATTTTTGTGGGTCAGGCAGAACATCACACTCCAACAGGCTAAACGCTCCTCTGTTATCTGTTTGTGAAGCAATAACTGGATCCGCATTACACGGATATATTTGACAATGTCAGCAGGTGAGTTTCATACTGTAGTTTACACTGAGGGCTGTATGAAGTGCTTTGCATGTACAAATATTTAATGAAGTTTTATTATCTACACATCTCCTCTCAAATATACTGCTGACAGAGAAATGATTCAACTATACTTTTTATATATTTACTGATACTTTAAAATGGTAAATAGTCAATCAGTAAAAATCTGCTCAAAAGCAAACTAGAAACAATATTTTAAATATGATAACTTTGCTGAAACTAACAGTTCCATTCGGGTAATGTTGTGCGGGTGCTGATTAACATTTAGATGTTAATCAACCCGACCCGAGTCTGACAGGGCTCAATGAAATATCTGATTTCTGTACAATTTTTCATTTTTATCTTTAAACAGATAAGTATTTAGAAATTTACTTAGATCAAATGAATAGATGAAAATTCTCTCTATATCAGTGAAATACAATAGTATGATATAAATTTGCCACGTAGAATAAATTACCACTCTGCAGGTGGGAAAGCAGTATAGTAGCTCTCTCTTAAATCTTTTGGCTTGGTTCCTGAAAACAAACACAACCAGCCTAAAAATTAGCTGATAGCCACAGCATTTACTGTTATAAAAGATGTGACATTGTAAAGGACAGCACTCAATGTACTCTACTGGTAAGCAACATCAAGTATTTTGATCTTGTCTCAGGCATTGTTAGAATAACAACATACTTTTATCATCTGAATATAAATAACAAAGAAAGTGCCATTGATAAACATCTCATCACTAGATAGTGACGTCATGAAAATGCTAGTAAAGCTAACAAACTCTGCTGAGCACAGTCGATTGACTCTATGGCCGTGCTGTGTGTTGATGACCAGGGGAGGCAGATCCAAAGAGAAAAAACAAGAGTAAAATCACTCCAGTGTTGTTGTAGTTCACTTATTTAAAAACTGCAGGAATGTGTACCTCGCCAGTGCAGGTATGTAGTGACATTGCTAGAACCCTGTCCATGCAAGATCGTCCAGTTGGTGGAGCACTAGATGGCAGTATTATTCTGTGTGTAGTTCTTCAGTTCAGCACTAGATGGCAGAATTATTGTGTGTGTAGTTCTTCAGTTCAGCTCTAGATGGCAGTATTATTCTGTGTGTAGTTCTTCAGTTCAGCACTAGATGGCAGTATTATTCTGTGTGTAGTTCTTCAGTTCAGCACTAGATGGCAGAATTATTGTGTGTGTAGTTCTTCAGTTCAGCTCTAGATGGCAGTATTATTTTGTGTGTAGTTCTTCAGTTCAGCTCTAGATGGCAGTATTATTCTATGTGTGGTTCTTCAGTTCAGCACTAGATGGCAGTATTATTCTGTGTGTAGTTCTTCAGTTCAGCACTAGATGGCACAATTATTGTGTGTAGTTCTTCAGTTTAGCTCTAGATGGCAGTATTATTTTGTGTGTAGTTCTTCAGTTTAGCTCTAGATGGCAGAATTATTCTGCGTGTGGTTCTTCATTTCAGCACTAGATGGCAGAATTATTCTGCGTGTGGTTCTTCAGTTCAGCACTAGATGGCAGAATTATTCTGCGTGTGGTTCTTCAGTTCAGCACTAGATGGCAGTATTATTCTGCGTGTGGTTCTTCAGTTCAGCACTAGATGGCAGAATTATTGTGTGTAGTTCTTCAGTTCAGCTCTAGATGGCAGTATTATTCTATGTGTGGTTCTTCAGTTCAGCACTAGATGGCAGTATTATTTTGTGTGTTCTTCAGTTCAGCACTAGATGCAGAATATTGTGTAGTCTTCAGTTCAGCTCTAGATGGCAGAATTATTCTGCGTGTGGTTCTTCATTTCAGCACTAGATGGCAGAATTATTCTGCGTGTGGTTCTTCAGTTCAGCACTAGATGGCAGAATTATTCTGCGTGTGGTTCTTCAGTTGAGCACTAGATGGCATATTATCGCATGTAGTCTCAGTTCAGCTAGATGGCAGTATTATCTGTATGTAGTCTTCAGTTCAGCTCTAGATGGCAGTATATTCGTAGTTTCTCAGTCAGCCTGATGCAGTATATCGCATGTAGTTCTTCAGTTCAGCACTAGATGGCAGTATTATTCTGTATGTAGTTCTTCAGTTCAGCACTAGATGGCAGTATTATTGGTGTGTAGTTCTGCAGTTCAGCTCTAGATGGCAGTATTATTGTGTGTGTAGTTCTGCAGTTCAGCTCTAGATGGCAGTATTATTCTGTATGCAGTTCTTCAGTTCAGCACTAGATGGCAGTATTATTGTGTGTGTAGTTCTGCAGTTCAGCTCTAGATGGCAGTATTATTGTGTGTGTAGTTCTAGCACTATTCAAATGAAATTGAATTGAGTTGATTTGAATGTAACCTATCAGAAACTCCAAAAAACATTTCCTGTATGTAGCAAATTAACTAAGATATATGGATTCCATACAGTTATAGATGTGTTTTAGATTGATTTGCACATCACTGACCTGGTTTGTTTTTGCAAATAATCATCAAAACTATACACATATTTAAACAATTGGTTTATTTAAATGTATTCATACTGTGTTTAAGTTAAAATATATAAATAAATAAATTTTGACAGCCATCGGACCCCCAGCAGCACCTCCACGGCCCACATGTTGAAAACCACGTTTATATAGCACTCTACATGTAAAGCTTGTCCCACTGCTTTACAGCATCAGAACAGCAGTAGTAACTCATATCTTGTCTAAATGGTCTTTCCTGCTTTTCAAAGTGAAGAACCTTCCAGATGATAAACAAGCTAAACTGCTGAAACTGCTGCAAATCATCTGGAGAGAGAGCAGGAAATGTGCTCTGCCCTCCCTGAGAGCACGAACTGGAGGAAAGACCGGAGGAGCTGGACTGTCTGAGGCTCCACAGCTGTCCTCTAACTGGTGTGAATCTCCCAAAGGTCATTAACATCACAGGGTCCCTTTATATCACTAACCTCCCTTCCAACATGATTAACTGCCCTCTTCCACGACCGGACACTCTAAAACTTTACCCTGGAAAGCATCCTGAACTCCTTGGTCCCTCCAGCTTCTCTCAGAAGGACATCATAGCGCTCACTGATTGACCGTGTCACAGCGCTGTCTGCAGGCATCAAGCTTGGGTTTCATCATGATGAACGTCAGAGGATTAATGTCTGTACAGCTGGTGAACAGACGACCTTTAAACCGAGTGCTGAACTTTAGAGAGACGCTCTACTCTAACGCTGAAAGTCCAGCGGATGAGCGGCGCAGTTATTCTGCTTCTAAACTGTGGAGCTCAGTTCAGCTTTTATTAGACAGTCGAGCTCAGAGCTCACTTTTAATAAACACCTGAAAACGCAGCTCTTTAACTCAGAGCTTCATTAAACTCTACGACTCTTTAACTCAGAGCTTCAGTAAAACTCTACGACTCTTTAACTCAGAGCTTCATTATACTCTATGACTCTTTAACTCAGAGCTTCATTAAAACTCTACGACTCTTTAACTCAGAGCTTCATTAAACTCTATGACTCTTTAACTCAGAGCTTCATTAAACTCTATGACTCTTTAACTCAGAGCTTCATTAAACTCTACGACTCTTTAACTCAGAGCTTCATTAAACTCTATGACTCTTTAACTCAGAGCTTCATTAAACTCTACGACTCTTTAACTCAGAGCTTCATTAAACTCTACGACTCTTTAACTCAGAGCTTCATTAAACTCTATGACTCTTTAACTCAGAGCTTCAGTAAAACTCTACGACTCTTTAACTCAGAGCTTCAGTAAAACTCTACGACTCTTTAACTCAGAGCTTCAGTTAAACTCTACGACTCTTTAACTCAGAGCTTCATTAAACTCTATGACTCTTTAACTCAGAGCTTCAGTAAAACTCTACGACTCTTTAACTCAGAGCTTCAGTTAAACTCTACGGCTCTTTAACTCAGAGCTTCAGTAAAACTCTACGACTCTTTAACTCAGAGCTTCAGTAAACTCTACGACTCTTTAACTCGGAGCTTCATTAAACTCTACGACTCTTTAACTCGGAGCTTCATTAAACTCTACGACTCTTTAACTCAGAGCTTCAGTAAAACTCTACGACTCTTTAACTCAGAGCTTCATTAAACTCTACGGCTCTTTAACTCAGAGCTTCATTAAACTCTACGACTCTTTAACTCAGAGCTTCATTAAACTCTACGGCTCTTTAACTCAGAGCTTCATTAAACTCTACGGCTCTTTAACTCAGAGCTTCATTAAACTCTACGACTCTTTAACTCAGAGCTTCATTAAACTCTACGGCTCTTTAACTCGGAGCTTCATTAAACTCTAAGGCTCTTTAACTCAGAGCTTCATTAAACTCTACGACTCTTTAACTCGGAGCTTCATTAAACTCTACGACTCTTTAACTCGGAGCTTCATTAAACTCTACGGCTCTTTAACTCGGAACTTCATTAAACTCTACGGCTCTTTAACTCAGAGCTTCAGTAAAACTCTACGACTCTTTAACTCGGAGCTTCATTAAACTCTAAGGCTCTTTAACTCAGAGCTTCAGTAAAACTCTACGACTCTTTAACTCGGAGCTTCATTAAACTCTACGGCTCTTTAACTCAGAGCTTCATTAAACTCTACGGCTCTTTAACTCGGAGCTTCATTAAACTCTACGGCTCTTTAACTCAGAGCTTCAGTAAAACTCTACGACTCTTTAACTCGGAGCTTCATTAAACTCTACGACTCTTTAACTCAGAGCTTCATTAAACTCTACGACTCTTTAACTCAGAGCTTCATAAAACTCTACGACTCTTTAACTCGGAGCTTCATTAAACTCTACGACTCTTTAACTCAGAGCTTCATAAAACTCTACGACTCTTTAACTCGGAGCTTCATTAAACTCTACGGCTCTTTAACTCAGAGCTTCAGTAAAACTCTACGACTCTTTAACTCGGAGCTTCATTAAACTCTACGACTCTTTAACTCAGAGCTTCATTAAACTCTACGACTCTTTAACTCAGAGCTTCATAAAACTCTACGACTCTTTAACTCGGAGCTTCATTAAACTCTACGACTTTATCCTCTAATTTGATCTGTTTCACTTTCTTCTGATTCTAAACAATGATTACAGTTTGATGACTTTTACTTGCTCGGCACTATTAGAGTTCACAATGGTGTCAAATGTATATGATGAACAACACCACCCGGTTCTAAAGGAGCTGTGTAAAGTCTAGTACAGTAAAAACAATCTACAAAGAACCATGAACACTCAAAGAACCCTTTGCATGGTTAAAGGGTTCTTTGCATCATGAAAGGGTTCTTCAGGTTGATGGAGATTGTGCTGTAAATGGTTCTATATAGAACCTTTTTATAAAGGGTTCTATATGGCACCAAAGAGGGTTCCTCTATTGTTACGATGGCAAGCTTGTTACAATAGAAGGACCCTTTTTGGTGCTATAAGGAACCCTTTTCAAAAAGATACTATGTAGAACCATTGTCTTTACTAAGGAACCCTTGAAGAACCACCTTTTTTAAGAATGTAGCTCGTAGCTTAACCAAATTAGTATATCGTTCTTGTTGGAATGAGTATTATAAGGGTGGTGAACCTGATCCTGATTAAAGGACCATTCATCAAAGGACTCATTTCTTTGCCAAGGCATCACAATATACACTGTTTGTCCAAAGGTTGGTGGACTCCCCTCCTTATTAGTGAATCAGCTACATTAAGGTCACTCACTGCTGACACAGGGGTTCAGATACACACACAGCTTTGATCTCCATAGAAAAGTGTTGACAATAGAATGGGGCGTTCTGGAGCAGCTGCACATGATCCTAAGATCTCCATGTCCAGTGCCAAGTGAGGGCTATAAAGCCCCCCAGCATTGGGCTGTGAAACAGAGGAACTGTGTTCTCTGGAGTGATGGAGCTCCATCCAATACCTTTGGGATGAGTTGAAGTGATCCAGAGCTGACCATCCAACATCAGTACCTGACCTCACTAATGCTCAATCAAATCCTCACAGCAATGTTCCAACATCTAGTGTACAGCCTTCCCAGAAGAGTAGAGGCTGTTACTGCAGCACAGACTCACTATTAACACCTTCACTACAGAAGAAACACTGGATAAACAGGTTTCCACAAACTTCTGAAATTACAGTGAATTTTGCTGTATCTGGAGATTTTTATTAACAACGGAGATCTTTATTAATAACGGAGATCTTTATTAATAACGGAGACCTTTATTAATAATGGAAATCTTTATTAATAATGGAAATCTTTATTAACAACGGAGATCTTTATTAATAACGGAGATCTTTATTAATAACGGAGACCTTTATTAATAATGGAAATCTTTATTAATAATGGAAATCTTTATTAACAACGGAGATCTTTATTAATAACGGAGACCTTTATTAATAACGGAGATCTTTATTAATAACGGAAACCTTTATTAATAACGGAGATCTTTATTAATAACGGAGACCTTTATTAATAACGGAGATCTTTATTAATAACGGAGAGCTTTATTAATAATGGAGATCTTTATTAATAACGGAGAGCTTTATTAATAACGGAAATCTTTATTAATAACGGAGACCTTTATTAATAACGGAGATCTTTATTAATAATGGAGAGCTTTATTAATAATGGAAATCTTTATTAATAACGGAGATCTTTATTAATAACGGAGACCTTTATTAATAATGGAAATCTTTATTAACAACGGAGATCTTTATTAATAACGGAGACCTTTATTAATAACGGAGATCTTTATTAATAACGGAGAGCTTTATTAATAATGGAAATCTTTATTAATAATGGAGAGCTTTATTAATAACGGAGACCTTTATTAATAACGGAGATCTTTATTAATAACGGAGAGCTTTATTAATAACGGAAATCTTTATTAATAACGGAGATCTTTATTAATAACGGAGATCTTTATTAATAACGGAGACCTTTATTAATAACGGAGATCTTTATTAATAACGGAGAGCTTTATTAATAATGGAGATCTTTATTAATAACGGAGAGCTTTATTAATAATGGAAATCTTTATTAATAATGGAAATCTTTATTAACAACGGAGATCTTTATTAATAACGGAGACCTTTATTAATAACGGAGATCTTTATTAATAACGGAAACCTTTATTAATAACAGAGATCTTTATTAATAACGGAGACCTTTATTAATAACGGAGATCTTTATTAATAACGGAGAGCTTTATTAATAATGGAGATCTTTATTAATAACGGAGAGCTTTATTAATAACGGAAATCTTTATTAATAACGGAGACCTTTATTAATAACGGAGATCTTTATTAATAATGGAGAGCTTTATTAATAATGGAAATCTTTATTAATAACGGAGATCTTTATTAATAACGGAGACCTTTATTAATAATGGAAATCTTTATTAACAACGGAGATCTTTATTAATAACGGAGACCTTTATTAATAACGGAGATCTTTATTAATAACGGAGAGCTTTATTAATAATGGAAATCTTTATTAATAATGGAGAGCTTTATTAATAACGGAGACCTTTATTAATAACGGAGATCTTTATTAATAACGGAGAGCTTTATTAATAACGGAAATCTTTATTAATAACGGAGATCTTTATTAATAATGGAGACCTTTATTAATAACGGAGACCTTTATTAATAACGGAGATCTTTATTAATAACGGAGAGCTTTATTAATAATGGAGATCTTTATTAATAACGGAGAGCTTTATTAATAACGGAAATCTTTATTAATAACGGAGACCTTTATTAATAACGGAGATCTTTATTAATAACGGAGAGCTTTATTAATAATGGAAATCTTTATTAATAACGGAGAGCTTTATTAATAACGGAGACCTTTATTAATAACGGAGATCTTTATTAATAACGGAGAGCTTTATTAATAACGGAAATCTTTATTAATAACGGAGATCTTTATTAATAATGGAGACCTTTATTAATAACGGAGATCTTTATTAATAACGGAGATCTTTATTAATAACGGAGAGCTTTATTAATAATGGAAATCTTTATTAATAACGGAGACCTTTATTAATAACGGAAATCTTTATTAATAACGGAGACCTTTATTAATAACGGAGACCTTTATTAATAATGCGACCCTGAACACTAATAGACTTTAGACTAACTGCCTACTTCAGCTCAGACAGTTCAGTGACCTCTGAACTGGATTATGTGGTTTCTGAAATATGAACTAAGACACAGTTCAGTCGTCTGTAGTTTTGTCTATTTTTATAGCAGATTGTTTTCTTTGTATATTAATAGAGAACCTCATTAAGCTGTTCATACAGAGAGAAACAAGGTTAACTGTGTACAGTTAAGAGGCTCTGATTGTTTCAGCAGCTCCACACTGCAACACCACTACTGGAAGAGCACCACCCCGATGTGTGTGTCCCTATGAGAATAACCATCACAGTCGTTCTGACAGATCAGAGTCTGAGCGAATGTGTCTGATTAAAGACTCACAGACGAGTTTCCTGCAGCTTTAGTGTTTATGATCAGTGATATATTTCATACAGAGAGTAAATACATGTTAAACAGTCAGAGTAACATTACACTGCGTTTTACTGTTATTAAGCTGTTAGGAGCTTCACATATACCACAAATAGCAATGCTATATTATGATTAATATCGTCTGTATTAGAGAAATAAAAGGAGCTGTTACTCTCTGCCCCTTCGAATTATAAGGTTCTGTCTGGGTTCTGAGCAGTTTTGAGATATTGAGCTTTAAAGAACTGATATGTGAACGCGTCTCTTTAATACATGAAAACGAAAGACACCCTAACTTTATTCTAAATGTACAATATCAGTGAACATGACATTTTGGAACAGATCAAATGCAGATAGAACTTCCTAATCCTCAGAACTCACTTTCTGCTTGGAGTTATAAGGTTCTATCTGACAAAACCTGAAAAGAAACAGTGATTTTTAAAGAACACAAACAGTTCATACTCGTAATTTGGTTTAAAATTAGTATAACAGTGTTTACATTATCAGTTAAATTTAATTCTTTCTATGAACTATTATGACATTTATTTAATTATTTATATATTTATTATTACATATTTCTCATTTTAGAACAAATCCAAAGCATTGATTGACAGATTAAGTGTAAAGGTCAGTGCAAAATATCAGGTCAGTTTTATGTACCATTAGTTTAAGTTTCCTTTAGTCAGAAACAGCTACAGTAATGAACTGTCCCAGCAGGTCAGTGGAGCCGGTCAGTCTAAAGGCCTTGTGAGATTTTGTTTTAGAATAGAACCTTTTTGTTTTCTAGATAAAGAGTCCAAAAATGAACACACCTTAAAAAAACACCTCACATAGCAATTGACAGAAATGTCAGACAGAACCTCATAATTCTAAGGGAACAAACTCATTATATCCCAAACTGTCACAGCATGTTGGAATTAAACTTGAACACGTTCGTCATATTTTCGCTTTCTTCAGGTTAAACCTGCACGTTTAAACACTGTGATTGGTGTCTTGTAATATTTGCTCAGTTTACGATCAAACTCAGTCATGTCCGTGACATGTCTAGTTACATCAGTATCTTTATGCATAATGTAGCCACCGAACTGACATTCATTAGTACCACAGCAGCGATAGGCCGTCCAGAAATAGACTGGAACATTCACCCTGTTGGCCATCTTCGGCGTTCCATCACTCGGCACAACTCCTGTCACTATGTACGGTTTTCTTCCCTCATTCACGCAATTTTGTAGGGATTTTCTCACGTCATTTTCCACTTTGTGATACCACCTCTTGTTGAATGCACATCCCTGAGGTGCAGCGTTGGTGAGGGTGAAGGTGCTCTCTGCAGAGTCATCAGAGTTAGTTTGGCACACAGGAAACAGATGACCTCTGTTATAACCTGAGTTTTCATAATCAGAGTCGTATGCCTGCCTGTTATTTTTTCTCACGTTCTTTTCCAAGGCCATCTCCCTACCGTTATTGTTGTCCTCGAGCTGAAACAGCAAACAGAGAAAGTCGCACAGTTAAAAGTTTGACCTTTAACATTTGTTTTCTGTGGTTACAGGACAAAACACTGAGTCCTTCACAAACACACTGATTTAAAACCAGAGAACCTGAGAAAATAACAGCGGAAACTCTGCTTCCATTCCATGATCTCATATATCTGCTGCAGCTGTAAGGTTATACTGAGTGAGTAAGTGTGATCTGTGGGCTGCTGGAGTTACTAGACTGAAGGAAAGTCCTGTAACCTGTGTGGAGGTTAAATAATGAGAACACTCACACTGTAAACATGCTGCACTGATAGATGATCTGACTGTACGAGCAGATCCATTTACTGTTTTAAAGGATTAAACAGTTTTTCCCCAAGACACTTGGAAGAGCTCAGGGTTTTACTGAAGAACTCAACAATGAAAAGACAGCAGCCCTGCACTTAGCTTAGCAGCTACTACCCAGAATACAGCCTAGCTCATACTGTTAGCACTAGCAGCTGTGCTATCTGTCACACCTCCTGAGAACACTAGGCCCCGCCCTTCAGAAGTAGAGCTCATGCAAAAAACTCAGCATTATTAATTTTCTAGAACAGGACATAATAAATCTTTTAAAGTGAACCAAACCCAGGCGCCACAGTGGTATACAAATAAAGCCCTCTGACTCTGAGGGTTCTGATCTGCTGGGTTCTCTGCAGGTTTACCAGCTTCATCTTGTTATTTTCATAACATTTATGAGAAATATCAGCTATATTGACTTTATATTAGCAGTACTAGATATACTGACTGTATTACACTATAAAAAGCAAATAAGTGAGTCTTAAATCAGAAATATTCTGAAACAGGTTAGAATCTGTCATTTCTTACCTGAGGTTCGATCTTCCATGGTGTAGTAGGTCTTTTCACTTTACACTCAGTTCTCCGTTCATACCGATATGCAGAATACACAGGAATCTTTTCTGCGGTGTCATACAGAGTCGCATAATGATACTTATTTCTGTATCTCTGACAGATCCGCACATAGCGACCCTCCACCGGAACCTGCGAGGCTATTCCGTTAGTCTTAAACTCTGGTGGCTCACCATCCAGAAAGAAATTTTCACAATCATGTCCTTTAAAGTTCTCCACCACCTCTCCCACGGCTCCCAGAGTGAGGAGCATCAGCACTGAAACAAACAGCTTCATCTTCAGAGAGAACCAGAGAAGAACGCTCACTCTTCTCTAACGGTCCGGTCTTCAGAAAGAGGAGAACGTTCGCTCTTCTCTAACGGTCTGGTCTTCAGAAAGAGGAGAACGTTCGCTCTTCTCTAACGGTCCGGTCTTCAGAAAGAGGAGAACGTTCGCTCTTCTCTAACGGTCCGGTCTTCAGAAAAAGGAGAACGTTGGCTCTCAGAGAGAGGAGAACGTTGGCTCTTCTCTAACGGTCCAGTCTTCAGAAAGAGGAGAACGTTGGCTCTTCTCTAACGGTCCGTCTTCAGAAAGAGGAGAACGTTGGCTCTTCTCTAACGGTCCGGTCTTCAGAAAGAGGAGAACATTCGCTCTTCTCTAACGGTCCGGTCTTCAGAAAGAGGAGAACATTCGCTCTTCTCTAACGGTCCAGTCTTCAGAAAGAGGAGAACATTCGCTCTTCTCTAACGGTCCAGTCTTCAGAAAGAGGTGAACATTCGCTCTTCTCTAGCTGTCCAGTCTTCAGAAAGAGGAGAACGTTGGCTCTTCTCTAACTGTCCAGTCTTCAGAAAGAGGAAAACGTTCTCTAATGGTTGGGTCTTCAGAAAGAGGAGAACGTTCGTTCTTCTCTTCAGAGAGTTTCCTCTCACAGCTGCAGAGGAGATTATAAGTCCTCACTCTGGGAGGAGTTCAGGGTAAACACTGTGCATTAAACTTCCCAGATAGCAAACAGTCACTGAACCCAAGCTAAATAATGTTAAAGCACTAACATTCACTTCACTGGGTCAACGTTCCCCAAAAATTCTTAATCACTTTTGCACCCTGAATTATTATTGAAACAACACTGAAGGTTTAACAGAAGTTCTACAGAACCTCAATCATTTAACTCTCTAATAAAGCCGACATGCTTGATCTACAGCAAGGACCATTTCTCAAACAGCCAACTGTTTTTAACCTGTTGTACAAGAAGCATAGAAGTAAGAACTATAATTTCACTATAATTTCAAAAGCAGACAGTCACATTTCTCAGCTCAAGAAATGAACATTAAATAGTTCATTTTCACTACTTAACATACAGCTAATATGAACAGCCATGAGCAGGAAATTCAATATTGTAAACAGGCAGCACCAATTGTCTTTCAAGGGTGCTTAAACATTTGACATTTGAAGGGACTGCTATGCCTATGGCTGTTGTGGTGGCAACACTTGAACCTAGGGAAAGTTGGGGGGTGGTGGGGGGGGGTGGAACATTTACTGACCCATAGTCTAACTGAAATCAGCTGATAAAGATATCCAATCAATATCTTTATCAGGACTTAGACCAACCTTCAACACTGCATGCACTAATTCAGCCAATTCTAGTCCCCAAGCAGAAAATTGGTGACACCTAGTGCACTATGTATGTATCACCCCTTTATGGAGGAATAAATGGCTGCAGAGTGTGTCTCTCTCAAAATATGAATGAACGTTAAATTCAGTAGCTGTACTTTGGATGGAGGTTCTCTGAAGTCTTTAGCTTTTACATTAGACTAGACTGTAGTTTTGCTGGTCTGCTGTAGTGACTGACATCAGCGGTGCGCTATTAGAGAAGAGACTCAGAGCTTGCCCAGAAGTAAACAATCTGCACCAGGAAGACAGTTCTTTAAAGGACAAGAAAAGAAAAAAATACATTTTTATTTAATTTTTCTGCACATTGGGTTGTGCTGTGGCTGTTTTCTCTTATTATTATCTGAAGGGCCCTTGAAGTACTACAGTTTGTTTTGAGAGGTGAAAGTGTACGTGGTGAACAATATGAAGTACAAGTATGTGATGAATAATCAAAAGAAGTGAATATGAAATACAGTATCGCTCTGATTTGTGTGTTGTCTTCTTGGCAGCGTTTCCCAAAGCCCTCACTCTCAGAACTCCTCAGTTGGGTTACATACCCACCAACCAGAATTCTGAATTCATATAAACCCAACACTTTACAATCAGCACCCTTCACTATAAAGCATGCGTCTGCTCACCACTGGCCCTTACGAGTTAAAGGCTAAGATCATACGGGTAATATGTACAAAGATGAGTGCAAACCTAAAAATCTAAACCTAACTGTCCTAGGCTAAAGCATACTGCCACAGCGGGCATGAAAAATCAATGGACACCTCGCACTTTACATTTAAACTGACTAACCTCCCAAACCTCCCTTACTCCTCTGTAACATAACACTTGTTTACACAGCTGTACAGATGTTAAATGTTGTATTTTATACAAATGTTTGTATCGTTCTGTAATATTCTGTCCATAATAGTTACTATTGTAGCGTCCTGCTATAGGCACGTTCAGCCATGGACACCTGGGAGGCAGTGGTGATATGCGGAGCACCACAGGAGTGCCGGACTCACAGTAAGAGGGACTTTTCTTTGTTAATAAGTTGTTGTTCATTAGTCCAACTATTCAGTGATGGGCTGTGGGGTAGCAGTGCAGTGTTAGTGCCTACCATTAGGGAGAGTTGTGTGGTTGGAATGCTATGTTTCCCTCATCTTCTTCGCTGATGCCACATTTGGTGTACGAAGTGGGAATCACCCCCCAGAGGTCTGGAGGAGAATGGCACATCCAGAAACTGAAAGGTGAAGGACCGAGCCCAGTAGAGGCCTGAGAGGGAGAGTCGGCACAGCGAGGATGGGCAGTGAAGAAAGAGGTGGAAGCAGCGCGAACGAGGCTCATCAGAACAGTGAAGGGGACAGCAGCTGGCGAGGAATACCTGAATGGCGGCAGAGCAGCATGCTGGCCTGGGGACATTTACCAGCTGAACAAGCTCAGTTTTTGGACCTCGATATTTCAAAAAACGCTGCGTATGGCTGTGGGCGCCGGCGGCGTGGCTGGTCAAAGCTGAGCGTCGGGGCTCCAGCATACACAAGCAGTAAACTTGCTGGTGTTCAATTAAAGAGTTTTCATCTAAAGTGCTGTTTCCCATGTTGTCTTCTCAGGCCTGGATGTGTACAGATATTCATGCACAGATATTCACACTTCTCTTTAACTCTCTTCACATCTGCTCTCTATTCATTTTTATTCTGGTTGTTGTACTTTATTGCGTTTTTCTCTTAGTTAAATATTTGTTAACAGTCTGTTCGCTTGTCTGGTCTGTTCAATATGTTACGTGAGTGACTCTCCAAGACAGATTCATTGCATGTGTAACATACTTGGTAAAATAAAGTGATTCTGATTCTGACAGAATTACCTTTTATGACCAAATGCACTGAAGCAATGTTTGCTTTGACATTTTGACAGAATTTTAGCTTTTGTAGTAAATGAGCATTGTAAGTACCAAATTCACAGAAAACAGATCACACATTAATAAAACTGTTTTTGGGGTTTTATGATGGGTAGAAAACGACACACTCCATCAGAGACAGGATCAAATTCAGTGTGCACTTCCTCAGTTCAGCAGTAGATGGCAGTGTTGGGTAGACAAAGTGAAGGGGATTTTGCAAAAGGTTTCCATGTATAAAAGCAGTTAGTTAAACACTAAACATTAGACAGAGCCGTTAAATGAGGCGTTCAGATGGCTGAGGGAGCGCCGGATGTGAGCTATACTCACAGTCTCCAGTGGAGGCGTCAGAACAGGCCTGAGTGTTTTCTTTATTGGTTTATTTTTAACCGTGTCACAGAAACAGGAAGCCCACTGAGGAAAGGCCAAAGAACAGCCTGTTCCCCTTTCTGAGTGATTACATCATAGGACAGGAATGACCAGAACTGAGAGAGAGAGAGAGAGGCGTGGGGGGAGGGTAAAAGAAGAGGGAGAAAGAGATAGAGAGAGGAAGAGACAGAAAAGAGAGAGAGAAAAGAAAATGAGAGAAAGTATAATAAAGAGAAAATGGAGACAGACTGAGGGAAAGAAAACAAAGAGACAGAAAGAAAAAAAGAGACAGAGAAAGAGAGAGATAGATAAAGAGAGGTTTACCAGTCTGAGTGGTATGATTATAAGTGGTTTAAAACAGGACAGTCACAGTCTGACTGTGTGGCTTTACTTTACAGTAAATGTTCTGGAAGAGTTTCAACATCAGTCTGATCATCAGAGAGAGATAAACAATATGATGAGAAAGAAAGAAAGTGAAAGGCAGCTTTAGCACAAACAATCCAGGGCAAAAACTTCTACAGAAACTAAAGTGAAACAGACCCCGCCCCCTCCGGAAAAACACAGAATATATTTACATACATTACCAGTCAGAAGACTGGAAGACTCTCACCAGTTTAACTGTTTCATACACTTTACAGTGACAGTGAAAACATCCAAAACATGTAACATCTCACATGGACCTACACGGACACCGGAGCACAAAGGTCGCCCCCTTTACGTCCTCTCAGTGGTCCCATAAGCAGCTTCATGGAAAGATGCTTTATGCTGAGACCTTATCGGCTCCATTTAGTATCAAACCTTATCAAAACCATTTAGTGACACTGTGAACCACCTTGGGTACCTTAGCAACCACTTAGAAACACCCCAGCATCCACCTAAAATACCATAGGGACCAGCCAAGAAATATCCTAGCAACAATTTAGCAACCACATAACAACAATCTAAAATACCATAGCAACCATATAGCATCACCCATAAGCCTTTTTCACAGTTTGTATTTTTTCTGCTGGACGTTCTCGTTGCAGGTGACGCTGTTTCAGCTAAAGCAACAACTATAGCAAAGATGATGAGTAGAGAGTGTTCAGCTCACTTGGAGCGAAAACAGCCTCATCTCAGTTTCAGTGGTTTGTCAGCTGATGATGAGCAGCGGAGAAAATGACTGTGTAACCAATAAAGGAAAAGAACACTCTGTGTCTGCATTTCAGCGCTGCTGACCAACGTTAACGTGCTTTTCATGCTGTAAAGTTGCTGCTGCAGCCGCTTTCAGAGGAACAGTTTCCATTTCTTCAGTATCTGAGAGAGCGAGAGCTCAGCGGGTAGGTGTTCGTTCACTGGAGCCAGTGTGTTTGTGTAAAACGTGTACAGTGGTTCTACAGACCCTGACGACCCATCGCGCCCCCTGCTGGTGTGTGCATATTTAGCTTTTTGCCACTTAGTTTATTGTTAGCAAGCTGTTTGAGCATCTCCAGCTAACATGGCTAATCCAGCGTTTTGGTTATAGTTATTTTCTCCTCCATTGATTTATCTCTCTGTAGACGTAGCTGACATCACTGTGCTCTGATAGCTGTGAAGGAATTTTCCACAAAGCATTTATGTCCTTTATTTAGTCTGGACTCCCACATTGTTGTGTGTTTGGTTCTCCAACAGTTCTGGACTCTTGGTAACTATGACAGATTAAGTGACTCACCTTTCTGTGCTGCTGAAGTGATACAAACGTCTGTATTTCTGAGGTCAGTAACTGTCCGAAAGGCAATACAGGAACTTACGCACTTCCATTTCTTGTGAAAAGGGCCTGTAGTCTTGAACTGCTTATTCACTCAACACTTTCTACAGGAAATGCACTTTTTTCAGTTTGACTGAAATGTATACAGGTATTTGTTTCAAAATAATTTTGTACATAAGTAAAAAATGTTTGTACATAAATAAATTTGTACAGATTTTTGTCTAGAAACAAATTTCATCTGTGTTTATTCAGTTACCTGTGCAGGTTCAGAACAAAAACACAGAAGATAAATCAGAAATAAAAAATGGTACACATTAAGAATGTGTGTGGATATTCAACTCTCGGGGGTCCATAAACTTGACCCTGCCTCAATTTCTCTGTGTCTGTATCTGTGTCCGTGTCTTTGTGATGATCCAGCTCAGAAATCCAGTTCAAACACTTCCTGAATCTGTAGAGTCGCCCTTTCCATTCCATCTTATCACGAGATCATACGAGACTCACATCCGGAGTTATGAGCCTATGAAGAGGGGCTGAGATACACGTCATCTGCCTCTCACCGTGTGGAGCTGGTGGATTCATGTGTCCATCTACATTCTGTGTGAAACTGACCGATGGACACTCAGGAAATCACTAAGGACTGACCATCACGCCGGAAACCCTTCATTCTTCATTCAGTCCACATCGGAGACTCATGTGAAACGGCGTGCAGAGAGTTTACAGCTGCTGAAGCTGCTGCAGCGGTTTTGGAAAGTAGTGATGAAGATAACGGAGCATTTAGATATGAAACATATGAGGATCATGTTATATGAAGAGCCTTTAGAGGAGAGATAAGAAGAAAAAATGAAATGTGAGGGTTTGTTCATGATTACATGACTGAAAATAAAAAAGTCTTACTAAAAAACTTACTGTAACACCCTGTGACTATTTCTATTTTGCAGAGATTCAAACTGAGAGTTCTCTACATGCTTTCAAACTGCATGAAACGATAATCAAAACACCCACAATATTACTGGGACTGTCCCTTCTCACTCACACAAACACTTTTTGGCCTTTTTGTTTTGGGAATAAAATAAAGTCACCTTTCCAGAAGACTCCGCCCACTCACTGTTCTTTTCCACAGTGTGACCTACATTTCAGAAAGATAAACGGGTCAGTCAGGTCACTCTGACCCCAAAGCAACCCAAATAATTATGCTGTCAGGTTCATTTAGAGGAAAACAGAATAATATGGGTGAATAATTGTGTCAGTATGATTGACAGCGCTAGATTAGGAGCAAAGCAAAAAGGCCAGGTAATTTTGTTGTGATGTCACTCATCATCACTCAAACCTTCCAGGTGTTTAAAGCACCTTTAGACCAAAAAGAGCTTCAGTGTGAGCTTTTAACAGCAGTTTGAAGAGAAAACTGTCACATCAATGTTTAAACCTGCTCGTCATAACAAGAAGATGATGAACATCAAGCTGGTAAATAGACACAAAGCATCAACACAGAGCTGCTTCATGATGAACATTAGCAGGGAGTTTAAATCACTTTGGTGAAAATTAACAGCAAGAAAATTTGAAACTGAAAAATTCAGATTTCTGAATTAAAAATCAGGGCCACTTTGATACTAAAAGTGCAATAAGCAGTCATTTTAGGCCCCCAAGCTTTTACTATATTCATTTAGTTATTTTAGAACTTATTTTTTGAGGACTGTATTTGTTGCTTGGTTTTATTTAGTTTGCTGGTACCACTCTAGAATAAGACTA
Source organism: Colossoma macropomum (assembly GCF_904425465.1). NCBI lineage: Eukaryota > Metazoa > Chordata > Actinopteri > Characiformes > Serrasalmidae > Colossoma > Colossoma macropomum. Next base: position 898,902 of record NW_023494792.1, on the reverse strand, counting down.
CCCTTATCACAGGTTTACGAATGGTTTAAAGTAAGTTTATTATTGTTTATTTATTCATTAGGTCATAAACAGTTTAAAAATAATTAAGAAGCTGTTATAACACATTAATAAAAAGATGAGCTGTTATGTCTGATGAATATGAATATGTGATTAAGCTGACAGCTTTGCTGACTGATAGAAAAAAGTCAGTAAAATCAGTAAAAAAAAATGGAAAACGAGATTTAACAGTATAAATGAATGTGGGTTCACTATTAGGCAAACAACAGGTCACTATTGCCCTTATGCATGGCTTAAACTATGTTCATTAATGGTTATTAATTAGGTCATTATCACTTTAAAATTATTAATAAGCAGTTACAACCTGTTAATAAAAAGGGAAGAGTGACCCTTTTTGTGTTGTTTTTCTAATAGTGAACCACATTTATTTGTAGTGTTAAGGCTCAGATTAAACTGTCAACTTCATTTCATCATTTATTCATATTCATCAGATGTAACAGCTCACCTTTATATTAATGTGTTATAACTGCTTTTTAAAGTGCTTATACCTAAGTAATAACCATTAATGAATGATTTTGAACCATTCCTAAACCTTTATAAGGGTAGTCTCACTCTGAAGTGGCTCCAGTTTGTCATTTTCCTTCATCAAAACTAATGAAGTATTAACTCCTATACAGTCTTGTGTATCAAACGTTATCACTGACGTGGGTGGTGGGCTCCTCAGGTAGGATGTCACTCCCAGTCGTTCCCAGATGTTCATGTCATGTTCTCAGCCTTTTAATGGGCAGTATAAATCTCCATAAATGACTCAGACATTAAACATTTAAAACACTTTCTCTGGGTTTCGAGCTCCTTGCATCAGAAGTGTTTGTCAGAGCTCTTTCTACAGGAGGAACAGTTTGTCCCAGTGAGAGGATCAGCCCTGAATAGCTCACTCACCATTATATAACATGCCTCGACATATACACACACACACACACACACGCCCTATACACACACACACACGTTTGTCTTGCTATACATATGAGGACATCCATAGGTTTCTATTGATTGTTGTGTTACTGTAGCTAAATAATACTACACCTAAACCTAAACCTAACCCTAACCTTAACCTCAGTATCTAAAAGGCAATTTTTCTGCTCGTTTAGTTTTCAAATAAAAAAGTAATTGTGGTGAAAACAGCACATGCTTAAGTGAGGAACAGCAAAATGTCCTCACTTGAGCAAAAATTTAATTTTGGTCCTATCATAGTGAGGACATGGGGTCCTCACAAGTATAGCAATACAAGAACACACACACACACACACACACACACCCTATACACACACACACACACAAACACACACACCCTGTTGCTATGGCCAGTCTGGTCTGACTCAGAGTGCTTGAGGTGTTTGTCTCGGGTTGTTCTCCACCCTGGTTCTCCTCACTGGAGTGAAGTGCACTCACAGAGAAAGAACACAGCACTAACAGCACGTCACTTCAAACCAGCACCCCCCAAACTTTTACAGTCTAAGACTCTCTTTGTGGACCGTCAGTGCTTCTGCGGCCCCCTCCGACACCCCCCAAACCCCGACCCCGGGCATTACTTTTACTTAATGAACAAGGACCATGTTTTACCAGAACACCGTCCGCTGACCGTACAGACATGGCCTGTTCTACAGTCTTAAAAAAGACGGTTCTTCAAGGGTTCCTTAGTAAAGACATTGGTTCTGCATAGAATTTACATCTATTTGCATTCTTTGCATGGTGAAATGGTTCTTCAGGTTGATGGACACTGTGTTGTATAGGGTTCTACCCAGAACCAGTTTCAAATGTCAAACCACACTCTGCACATATTACAGCAGCATGGCTCCACAGTAAAAGAGTCCGGGTGCTAAACTGGCCTGACTGCAGTCAAAAGGGTTCTATATAGCACCAAAAAGGTTCTGGTATTGTATATAAGCATGACATTGTAACAATAGACTAATGCTTCTCCATCAATCTTTCACCATGCTCATTATCTTTAAAGAACCCTTAAGAACCATCTTTAAGAGAGATAACATTACAGATACCCTTGTTAAGTGGGTGCTGTACGGTAGTGAATTGTGATTGGTTGACACGTATTTAATTTAATAGAGTTTAATAACATCTACTATTTTTAAACAAGTGTCATTTTGGGTGATACTTCAACACAGTGGAGGCAGATTTAAGAAAAGTTACTGAACAGAGAACTTCCTCCACCCCATCCCCCCACAAAAGCACCACAGCCCCCTGTTTGAGAGCCGCCGGTTTGAATGATAGTTTAAGTTAACGGTTTCCAAACCTTTTAGTCCTGCACCCCCCCAGCCCTGCCGCTGAGCACTCCCTCTCACTCCTCACACATACACTGCACGTCCAAATGTCTGTCCACTCCAGAGTTTCCTCTGAAATGAAGGTATTAATAGTGAGTCTGTGCTGCAGTAACAGCCTCTACTCTTCTGGGAAGGCTTTACACTAGATGTTGAACATTGCTGTGAGGATTTGATTGAGCATTAGTGAGGTCAGGTACTGATGTTGGATGGCCAGTTCTGGAGCTCCATCACTCCAGAGAAAACAGCTCCACTGCTCCACAGCCCAATGCTGGGGGGCTTTATACCCCTCTAGCCAACGCTTGTCATTGGACATGGAGACCTTAGGCTCATGTGCGGCTGATCCAGAGTGTCTCATTCTGTCAGCCAGAGCTTCTCTATGGAGGTTATACAAGCTGTGGGTGACCCTAAAGTAGCTCCATTCACTCATTAGAAGGAGCATCCAGATACTTTCAGCCTGTGAACCAAGCAACTGCACAGACAGACCCCAGGGAGGGTCTTTTTGCCCTCAGACTCTACAAGAGCCCTCCTGGACAGCATGTATAATGATTGTGTTTTATTTTGTTTCCATCATTTGCCTAGATCCTTTGGTTCCTGTACTTTATATATGATCTTGGGCTCAGATTCACACAGCGATAACGCAGGTAGTGCTGCATTATGGGATTAGTTCTAGTCCTGAGACTTATTTAACCAGGATACTGGAAAAACAGAAGTCTTTTTAAACCGATATTTTCAGATTGATATCTTCAAGACTCCATGTGGTTCATTTTTGTCATATGCAAAATGTGAAACGTAAGATGGCCGTGGGCACTGACGCTGCGGCCCGACGTGTTCCTCTACGGTGCTTTTTATGTGCGATTTTGTTTAGGTCTGTTAATAAATGTCACTTTTACTCGCATGAATCCCACCTACAGCCGCCAAGTCCTTCTAAGCATAGGATTATAGCGAAAACAGGCTGTTACAAGGGAATTTCAGCACTCGCCCAACATCCCAGAGGAGATAGCCAGACACGGGGCGCTCCGTGGATTGTTTCCACGGATTGTTTCCAAGCGGCCGAGATGGAGGAGGAAGCAAAAGCATGGACGCCGGTCTGGAACCAACCACACAAACCGGCATTACCTGGCATTTTTCTCACCAACGCCAGATCTGTCACCAACAAAATGGACGAACTGAGCCTGCTGATTTCCACAGACAAACTCCTAAAGGACGGCTGCATTCTGCTAATAACTGAAACGTGGCTACACTCACTCATTCCAGATGAAGCCATAGAGCTAGCAGGCCGCACCGCACACCGCTGGGACCAAACAAAGACTCCGGTAAGCGCAAAGGAGGGGGGCTTCGCATTTACATACATAATAACTGGTGTACTGATACTACGATCATAGACAGACACTGTTCTTCTGATCTGGAGTACATAACAGTTAAATGCAGACCCTTTTACATTTCGCACAAGTTCACCATTTCATAGTAATGGCTGTCTGTATTCCACTGGATGCTAACGCTAAGCATAGCATTAAGCTCCCTGCTCAGTTCTATTGATTCACGACAGTGTATCTATCCTGAAGCAGCTCATATCTTTCTTCTTAAAAGAAATATTCATGAATATTTTAAACGTAAACAGGAATTCCATTGGATTTGCCCTGATAAGCTAACATGGCACTTTCTATACAATGACCTTGAGAGCCTAAAGGTTGAACCTTTAGCATTAGCCAGAAAACAATTGTTAGCTATAGTAGCCTTATAGTGCTAATTAAAAGCTCATATCATTGTGTCAGACCACAGTCTGCAAATACTGATTCCACCTCTACAACCATTCAAAACACTGTGATAGATCAACATAATGGGCTATTAAAGATGGTCAGTTACTGATAAAAGAACTTTGCCCAAAGACAGGGCCAAGGTTCTGCAGACTGTTCAGCTACAGTAGACAAGATGAGTTTCGCTTTTTAAAGAGAACATTCTGCAGTGCGTGTTTTGTAAAGAGTCTTTTGGGATCAGGTAAACATGGGTTTGAGCTGTAATGAACTCCTCTCATCCGCTGTAATAAACATTCCATCAACAGATTAGATCTGTTCAAGTTCCAGTTAGGAAGCAGTGATACTGCCAATTTTGAGCACTGTGATAACAGAGGCGTCTAACAAACAACAAACATGTAATCAATAAACCAAAAAAATCAACGTGGCTATATGAATCTTCATGTACTGTCAAGGGTAGGGCTGGAGGCGGAGTTTGCTCATGATGGAAAATCTAATTAAAATGTTCCCACCGGTTGGTGCATTACTACCATATTTGTGGATATGATGCTGCTGAGAATGTTTTCAAAACAAAACTGAAAACATTCTATGGAAAATTCAGACTATGTCTGTAATCCAAGCCGTTAAGATGCCTAACATAGCCAACAGAGGTACAAAGGCCAGGATGATTAGATAAGTGGAGCGGCAGGATTCTTTCATCTCCATTCAGAAGACTCATTTAGTTTCGCTGATCAACCTGAATCATACCTCCGCATACAGTCATAAACTCCTCTATTACCCTCGGCGGTATGACTAAAGCACTTCAATGAGTGGTTATCTTTGAAATGCAACCCTGATCTCTGTAAGCTGACCAGTTATGGGCCAATTCCAAAGCTTCCATTTATCTGTAAGATCTTAGACAATGCTGTAGCGCAACAGCTTAGCTCATATGTGCCAAAGAAATATACAGTCACTGTCCAAAAAGAAAAAAACAAACAAGTATCTCCATTCTTTGTGATTTTTAGTTTTCTGCATGATTCGACCTCAGCAGCTGTCCTTTACATTGTGTGAGAATTCCACAATGAAGGGACCAGCAGAAAAACCTCTTTACATTAACTCACATTGGACGTAAGTTACTTTCTCATGCTCTTAGGTAGTTCCTCCTCCTGCTCATTAGGGGGCTGCACCCAAATTCCTGGACAAAATGCTTTGGGCCAATGCCTGTTGGAGAAAGTGCCATTCAGATATAAATCTAAAGTAGTAATGTGATTTTACACTGTGGAGTGGTAGGGTGAAGCGTTAACAGCAGGTTGATGGTGTAAAGGTTCATGGAGTGATTGAATATATGTTTACTGTTGATGGTTTAAGGGTGAAGGTTTTAATGCTAATGGTTTGATGGAGGTGGCAATTGTGTGATGGTGATGGGTTTATGGTGAAGGTTTAATGATGATGGTTTAATGGTGATGGTTTGATGGGGATGGTTTGAGGGTGATGGTTTGACGTGTAAAGGTTTGATGGTGAGGGTTTGATGATAGTTTGATGGCGATGGTTTAATGATGATGGTCTAATGGTGATGGTTTGATGGGTGATGGTTTGACGTGTAAAGGTTTGATGGTGAGGGTTTGATGATAGTTTGATGGCGATGGTTTAATGATGATGGTCTAATGGTGATGGTTTGACGTGTAAAGGTTTGATAGTGAGGGTTTGATGATGACAGTTTGATGGCGATGGTTTAATGATGATGGTCTAATGGTGATGGTTTGACATGTAAAGGTTTGTTGGTGATGGTTTGATGGTGACAGTTTGATGGTGATGGTTTAATGGTGACAGTTTAATGGTGATGGTTTGATGGTGATGGTTGAACGTATAAAGGTTTGATTGTGATGGTTTAATGGTAATGGTTTGACATGTAAAGGTTTGATGGTGAAGGTTTGATGGTGACAGTTTCATGGCGATGGTTTGATGGTGATGGTTAAATTATGATGGTATTCGTGTTTGATGGTGGCCCATTTTTGGCTTGGTACTTTCCTTGTCATGCTCTGGCACACCAGGGGAATACCACCACCAACACATACACCCTCAGGGGATTTTAGGGTCTCTTAGGGACATAATATCTAAAACTGAAAGCTACTGTTCAGTGATGCTTAAAGAGAGATACTGAAACTAATAGACGTTAGAGATAAAACACAGACTGAACTAGAGCACTGTGACATCTAAACACTGAAATACCCAGCACATTACATTACATTACATTAGGACTCTACACTGACCTAAACACCCAGCACATTACACTACATTACATTAGGACTCTACACTGACCTAAACACCCAGCACATTACATTACATTACATTAGGACTCTACACTGACGCAGGTATAAAACTGCGCTTTCCGATTAGGACTTAATTAGCCTGAACATCTGAATATTCACGGCGGTGATACTGTCCGAGGCCGGGAGCGTGAATGAGGCTCAACTGTGGGAAAGAACAGAGGGAGAGCGACTCCCTCAGGGTCAGGCCGGAGATTATCATCTCCTCGGTTTGTCCTCTGGAGGTCTGTAAGTAGCAGTGTGTACATACAGTCCTGTGAGTTCTCTGCTCTCTACACGTGAGACTGAACTCAGCTGATGTTTTTCTGCAAATGAAGGCCTTCCCTGAATAACAGGAGAGAGAGAGAGAGAGAGAGAGGGAGAGAGAGAGGGAGCGAGAGACAGAGAGTCAGATATATATAGAGAGAGGGCTGAAGGCAGACGTGGCACCCAACAGTATAAATAACCCTCACAGTTGTACTGAGATATAAAGTCATCAACACTTTCTATGAATTCAGTAGTTATAATCCTTTATACATGCATTTATAAGGTGTTGTATGGCCTATGTAATACCAAATACTGGTACTTTGGAGTTTATACCTCTCACTTACCTTGTGAATACCTAGAACTGAGAAGGCGGAACCAGGGAATCAGTGGAGAACTTCTACATTACTTGGAACTTAAAATATCTAATTTACAAGTTCTCCACTGATTCCCTGGTTCGGCCTTCTCAGTTCTAGGTATTCACCAGGTAAGTGAGTGGTACAAACTCCAAAGTACCAGGTAATTATTTTGGGTAACATGGTGGTGAGTGCCAGGACAGTCTAACTTGGTGGTCACCATCCCTCTTCCTACAGATCTACAGACACCACCCCCCACCCCACCCCAACATTGAGACATCTTATCCAGCCAATCAGGAACTTCTGAGGAAGGTAATCAGATGGAGCAGGTGTGGCAGACTGTGGTTGCACCTAGATTCCACAGGAAGGTATAGACCTAATTTCTTTGAAATGCCTAATAGGTTCTAGAAATTAAGCTGAAAAGGAAATGAATCATTATTTAGAGTATTATGGTGGTAAATACCAATATTCTCACATACAAGCAAGGAAGTAAACAGTGCAATTCTGTGGTAAATGTTAGGAACCTAGTAGAACCACAGTAAGAACCACTGCTTTCTCTTACAGCCTGGATTCTACAGGCACAAGACTCGTATCTTCACGCCACCTTTTTGTACCCCAAAAAACTTACCTGGTACTCTGAGGTACTTCCATATACTTTTCTGCTAACTGTGTGAGTTTGTTTGTACTCAGTATTCCAAATAATTTTCCAGTTATGAAATATTTTTCTGCCCTTTATTGGAACCTGTTGGACATTTCCGTGTAATTCAGTTAGACTGTCCATACCATAATAGCATAACATTCCCCAGAATAAATGTTCCACACACGTACACAGTTAATGCCTAGAACTTGGGGGACTGTAAACGGAAGCACTGCATGGTGAAATGATATTCAGATTGTTGGTGCATGTGTTGTATATGATTCGATATAGAACCTGTTTGAAAAGGGTTCTATAGAGCAGCAAAAAGCTTCTTTTCCTGTTAGAAGCTTGATATCATTACAACAGAAGAACCAACTTCTTTACTAAAGACCCCTCGGAGAACCATCTCGTTAAGCGTGAGAGCCCTGCAGGAACCTCTGTTTATAAGAGTGTGATGTGGAGAGTGTGAGAGGTTGTGTGTGTTGTGTCTCTGCACGTGTTCACTGAGTCGTCATCTGTCATCAGATAATCTCAGTAATTTATTACCCTCAAACTTCCGCATGAGTCCACTACTGTCTGCTTCCTGCTCAACTGCCCCCCCAACACTACTACAGCAGGTGCCGCTGGCTCACGAGGCCGAGGTGAATGTACACGAGTGTGGAAAGCGTATCAGCTTACCTGAACAGGTGAGCTGCGGGAGGTCATGTTTACACATTCAGCACATGTGTGATGTATTACTACATTTACGGGGTCCTACGCTGACTCTGAACTTATCAACTTTAAAAATAACCCCAGCTCTACAGCTCTACAGCATGAGCAGTGTGATCAGTAGTCCTGTTCAGTTGGACAGGTGCTAGTTTTGTCTCTGAATTACTGCATGTGTTCCTGCATTCAGCCCAAACATCCTCATAAAGACAGGAATAAAATCCGTAGACATGAGGACATTTTACTGATCCTCAAAAGGGATTTTTTTTCAGAAACTAAAATATCCTCACTGCCTTTGGGTGGCTGAGGTTAAGGTTAGCGTTAGCCGTAGGTGAACAAATCAGCGGAGACCCACACAAAGACAGTAATACAAAAGCTTGTGTGGCTTTGGTGATGGCTCTCAGGCTGTAACTCTAGCCGTGAGAACAGAACGCCCTCCTGCATCGTCATGGTTTCTGTGAGTTTGACCGAACCGTGAGAAAATCGCTTCTCTCAACCAAACACACTCTCAAGTTCTCCAGAAGAGCTTGTTCTCATGACAGTCACGATACAATCAATCATGCATTTGCACACATTTGTGTTTATTTTCATAGTGAACCCTGAACTTCTGTGCATTGCTAAAGCCCTCAGAGTACAAAGGGACCACAAGATAGTCCTTCTTGATCAAGCTTCAGTTATTTATTTCCTTATTTTGTTGTTGGGGGGTGGGTGGGGGGGGTTGTTAACCCACCAAGGTCACATTTGAAGAATTCCACTCCAAATGTGTTTCAATTTGTAACAAGAGGATGTCTGAAAACAATAACAGTTGATATATAATGCACTGTGTAAGAAAATTAGCATAATATCATTGGTATTTTTGTACATATGAAGCTCCCCCAACAACATATATCAAGAAAAAAAAAATAAAGTTTATGAAAGTGTGTTTTGGAACAAAACTCTTAACTTACACTGAGACTCTAAAGTGGTACATAAAATATCAAAGTTACAATAAAATGCAAAATAAAATCTCAATATTAACGCCAAGGTGTTTAAAACAACATGGTATCTGTCTACATCACTGTTTATGTACTTCATATGAACGCTTTATGACCTTCTTCTGAACTGTCTTAGAAGTGTGAATGCAGGTTAGCAGGTCACGGAGACCAGCCCACACTTCCTGTAGGGGGAGGTCACCACTCAACTTCTGTTGCTGTTCTTCTAGAACTAATTCACCCTGAAACATCTCATTCAGAATCTACAGACCCAGAACATTTCACCCTGAAACATCTCACTCAGAACCTACAGACCCAGAACCATTTCACCCTGAAACATCTCACTCAGAACCTACAGACCCAGAACCATTTCACCCTGAAACATCTCACTCAGAACCTACAGACCCAGAACCATTTCACCCTGAAACATCTCACTCAGAACCTACAGACCCAGAACAATTTCACCCTGAAACATATCACTCAGAACCTACAGACCCAGAACCATTTCACCCTGAAACATCTCACTCAGAACCTACAGACCCAGAACCATTTCACCCTGAATCATCTCACTCAGAACCTACAGACCAAGAACCATTTCACCCTGAAACATCTCACTCAGAACCTACAGACCAAGAACCATTTCACCCTGAAACATCTCACTCAGAACCTACAGACCAAGAACGATTTCACCCTGAATCATCTCACTCAGAACCTACAGACCCAGAACATTTCACCCTGAAACATCTCACTCAGAACCTACAGACCCAGAACATTTCACCCTGAAACATCTCACTCAGAACCTACAGACCCAGAACATTTCACCCTGAAACATCTCACTCAGAACCTACAGACCCAGAACATTTCACCCTGAATCATCTCACTTCTATGAATTATTCAGTATCTACAATGAAACAAGTCAAGTCAAGTCAAATTTATTTATATAGCGCCTTTTACAACAGATGTTGTCACAAAGCAGCTTTACAGAGAATCCGGGTCCCCCAGTGAGCAAGCCTTGGCGACAGTGGCAGAGAAAAACTCCCTCAACAGGAGGAAGAAACCTCGAGAGGAACCAGACTCAAAAGGGGAACCCATCCTCCTCTGGTCGACACCGGATAACAGCACAGACACAAAACAGTATAAGTGGATACAGTTTAACACCACTGTGCAGTGCGCCGGCCGCATCTCAGGTCAGACCCTCTTAGGACAGGCAGCGCCCATCTCAGGGAGAGAGAGGGGGAGGGGGGGGAGGGGGGATGAGAGGGACATAGTTAGAAAAACTAATTAACCAAAGGCTCAACTAAACAGGTAAGTTTTTAGCCTAGACTTAAAGATGGAGGCTGTGTCTGAGTCCCGAACACAGACTGGTGGGCTATTCCAAAGCTGGGGGGCTTTGTATGAAAAGGCTCCTCCCCCTGACGTAACTTTATTTATTCTGGGTACTAATAATGAGCAGCACCTTGTGATCTAAGTGGGCGTGTCGGTTGATAATAGGAAATAAGGTCACTGAGGTACTGAGGATCAAGGCCATTCAGAGCTTTATACGTCAGTAGAAGAATTTTGTACTCAGTGCGGAATTTAACTGGCAACCAATGTAAGGTACACAAAATTGGGCTAATGTGGTCGAATTTCCTGGTTTTGGTGAGAACTCTGGCTGCAGCGTTCTGGACTAACTGAAGCTTGTTAAGGTTTTGGCTGGAACACCCAGAAAGCAGAGCGTTACAGTAATCTAACCTGGACGTGATGAAGGCGTGAACTAACGTTTCTGCATCCTGTAGCGACAGTGCATTTCTTAATTTAGCGATGTTACGCAGGTGGAGGAAAGCTATTCTGGTAATATTGGTAATATGCTCATCGAAGGCCAGACTGGGATCAATCGTGACACCAAGGCTTTTTACAGATGTGCCTGGTGCAATTGAGAAACTATGGAGATTAAGAGTAAACGTAGGCAGATTATCCCTAGCAGCTTTTGGACCAAGAAGAAGGACTTCTGTTTTGTCCAAATTTAGTAAAAGGAAGTTGCTTGACATCCAGTCTTTAATGTCTTTTACACAGTCCTCTATCTTATTAAGTTCAGTTTTGTCCTCTGGTTTAGCTGAAATATATAATTGTGTATCATCGGCATAGCAGTGGAAACTGATGCCATGTTTTCTAATGATGGTACCTAGTGGTAGCATATATAAGGTAAATAACATGGGTCCTAAGACAGAGCCCTGTGGAACACCATACTTTACTCTTGTGAGAGCTGATGGTTCATCATTTACATTAACAAACTCAAAGTGATCACTAAGGTAAGATTTGAACCACGAAAGAGCTTCACCTGTCACTCCTACTAGTTTCTCAAGCCTGTCTAATAGAATAGAATGGTCAAATGCTGCACTAAGATCGAGTAAAACCAGTAAGGATATGTTTCCTTTGTCAGCGGATAACATATGTTACGTCTTTAAGAGAACAAGGAACTGAAGTGAGGACACCCATACAGACCCTCAGGGTTTAAACCTGAACCCAAAGCGGTTAACAAAGACTAAAAAATGAGAGTTTAAACTAAACCAAACAGGAGTTCAAACAGGATAGTTGTGGAAATTTGCTCAGGATTCATGTTTAAAAGTAGGTCATTCCTGAACAGAGTGGAAAACTTCCTTCCGGGGATGTTATTAATAAGCAGAGTGTATAGAGGCTGAGTCCCAGTACTGGACACTACTGTAACAGGACTAGAGTCATTTCTGAGTAATACCATTTCAGTGTAAGAGCTGCAGTGGAACTGTAACTGTATTAGTTTTGTTTTAACAGTGTTTGGTTGACAGATAAAGTTTAAAAGAAAAACACTGTGGAATGCGGTGGTAGCTGTGTGTGACACCTCCTCCCCCCGCAGCCCTTACGGGTCAGCTGACTTCTGGGAAACTTCTCGCTTGTGTTTCTTTTTAAAGCTCTGTCGCTATGGAAGAGAAGAGTCGAACAGCCAATCAGGAGGGAGGAGGAAGTGGTGAAAACTTCTGAAAAAATGAACAGAGAGGAAGAGAAAAGTGCAGAGCTCGAACTTCAGCAGGGGATTCAGCCGAACGGAGAAGAGCCAAAATTCAGAATAATTACAGAATAATTTCAGAAACAGTCCCACTGTGAATGTGTGCTGTACATTCTGTCATTATGTCTCACTAATATATGTTTATTCATGAGATTGTGAAACTTTCCACTACGTGAGTCATTCTCACCAACACCTCAGAACATTTACATAAACGTTTCAGTATCATAGTCGTTATGCAGATAATCAATATTCATGTCATTATGCAGATCAGCTAGGGATACAGCGAAAAGTCTTCTGTTTTTGAAGCATTTTCACCTTTTTTCCCTCATTACCGCAACATTTTACACGTCCGTTTCTCATCACTGTATTTATCCTTTTATTTTACATTTTTTTTAATACAAAAAAATGAGTTTATGTAACACTCGAATCTCTTTACTTTAATGCTTTGTCTTGTAAACTGTAAGGATATGAACCAAAAACAAGTGACAAAAATAAAAACTTCCCGGGATGTCAATGTGTTGCAGTAATGAATTTATCGAAATTATATATTACAATAATTAGGTTTAAAATACTTGCTAAGACAGTCAGCGTACAGATTGTGAAAAATACAATTTTATAAATAATTTTACAGATCTACCTTTAAACCTTACTGTGCTGAAGTGACTTTAATTGGAAAATGTTATAAAAACAATTTAAAATCAATCATTCGGATTTCTTTTCAGGTGCTCAGCTGAATATCACAGTTTAGATATCCAAAAAAAGACTCGGTCACTTTAATGTTTTTGAGTTGGTTTCCCGTATTTGTAACGTTTGTGAGAATAACCCAAACATGTCATAATGCAAAACTCATGAATGATTGTTAACTATAATTAAAGTGCAGGAATTGTTTATTTCAATGCAGAATGAATGTTAACACTTTTAAACAAGGTTAGTGATCAGATAGCTGTCCCTGATTGATCAGGAGGCTGTCCCTGATTGATCAGACTGCTGTCCCTGATTGATCAGACGGCTGTCCCTGATTGATCAGAAAACTGTCCCTGATTGATCAGAAAACTGTCCCTGATTGATCAGGAGGCTGTCCCTGATTGATCAGAAAACTGTCCCTGATTGATTAGATAGCTGTCCCTGATTGATCAGAAAACTGTCCCTGATTGATCAGATAGCTGTCCCTGATTGATCAGGAGGCTGTCCCTGATTGATCAGAAAACTGTCCCTGATTGATCAGATAGCTGTCCCTGATTGATCAGAAAACTGTCCCTGATTGATCAGAAAACTGACCTTGATTGATCAGGAGGCTGTCCCTGATTGATCAGACGGCTGTCCCTGATTGATCAGAAAACTGTCCCTGATTGATCAGGAGGCTGTCCCTGATTGATCAGACGGCTGTCCCTGATTGATCAGAAAACTGTCCCTGATTGATCAGATAGCTGTCCCTGATTGATCAGAAAACTGTCCTTGATTGATCAGGAGGCTGTCCCTGATTGATCAGATGGCTGTCCCTGATTGATCAGAAAACTGTCCCTGATTGATCAAGAGGCTGTCCCTGATTGATCAGACGGCTGTCCCTGATTGATCAGAAAACTGTCCCTGATTGATCAGAAAACTGACCTTGATTGATCAGGAGGCTGTCCCTGATTGATCAGACGGCTGTCTCTGATTGATCAGAAAACTGTCCCTGATTGATCAGGAGGCTGTCCCTGATTGATGAGAAAACTGTCCCTGGTTGATCAGAAAACTGTCCCTGATTGATCAGACTGCTGTGCCTGATTGATCAGAAACTGTCCCTGATTGATCAGAAAACTGTCCCTGATTGATCAGGAGGCTGTCCCTGATTGATCAGAAAACTGTCCCTGATTGATCAGATAGCTGTCCCTGATTGATCAGAAAACTGTCCCTGATTGATCAGATAGCTGTCCCTGATTGATCAGGAGGCTGTCCCTGATTGATCAGAAAACTGTCCCTGATTGATCAGATAGCTGTCCCTGATTGATCAGAAAACTGTCCCTGATTGATCAGGAGGCTGTCCCTGATTGATCAGAAAACTGTCCCTGATTGATCAGGAGGCTGTCCCTGATTGATCAGAAAACTGTCCCTGATTGATCAGGAGGCTGTCCCTGATTGATCACAAAACTGTCCCTGATTCATCAGAAGGCTGTCCCTGATTGATCAGAAAACTGTCCCTGATTGATCAGACGGCTGTACCTGATTGGTCAGAAGACTGTCCCTGATTGGTCAGAAGCTTGGTCCAGATTGGTCTAGCTGAAGTGAGCCAACTCTGGAGCAGGTTAGATGTGCCCCTTTAGTGATTCAGAGTCATGAGTGAGGAAGTTCAGTGTTAGACTGAAGTAATATTAAGGTGTCCGGGTAAAAAGGCTCCAGCTGAGTGTGAGTCAACACACAAACACACTGTTGTTATCCTCTCATGGTCAATCAGAGGCAGTTTAAATGGAGCTGAGACTGGTTCCTCTACAGGTTTAACCGTAAGTACAAATACAACATATACAGACATGTTCAGGAATGCTGCTTCAGAGGAATCAGACACGTGGGCACACACACGTCCTTAACCCTTATCTCTAGAACTCTGCACTGCTTAGGTGTGAGGGATAAATATGGGCCCTTAGTGTAGTGTAGTGGAACTTCAGTGGAAAATCTAATTTACATAAATTCACCCTTCCCAGGTGTCATCAGTTAGCTGACACTTGACTGTTTGGTGTCCAAATTTAGCTCATCATTTTAGCATTTGGTGCTAAAGTGGTGGTGTGAAAAGGAGAAGGCCACAGGCAGATGCTGTATTAAGAAAAAGACACAACAGAAGTGAATAGTCACCCAAACCGTTTCTGTAAATACACCCCCAAAACTTCCCTCAAACTGCATCCAGCTCTTCATTATGATGGGCCAGATTTGTCAGTATAACTTGTTGATCAGGTTCAGGACACAGTATGACTTCCTGTGAGCTACAAACATGAACTAAACTTCTCAGTGTAACTAAACTGTGAAGATTTCCTCATTTATAGCTCACAGTAAGTCCGGGCAAACACCTGAACATGGAGCACAAGTGGTACTGCAGGACCAGAACTGAGAATTGCTAGTCTAGGCTGGTTTATGCTGATCTGGTGCTGGTTTGCTGGTCACCCAGCACGGTCATACTGGTTGACCAGCATACTAGCATCTGAAACACACCATATGCTGGTTTTGCTGGTGATCAGCTTTTCTGGTCAAGGCTAGTATCATGGGGCCACACATAATCTTGTACCAAGAATGTTTGTGGACAACCATGAGAAATTTTGGGCTGATTGTGGGTGAGAAAGTAGACTTATTAGGGTGGAACAAATTGAGAGTGAAATTTACATTTACATTTACAGCATTTAGCAGATGCTCTTATTCAGAGCGACTTACAAAAAGTGCTCGTCCTGAGTTTAGATACTGCTACAAACAAAAGCCCATGTTGGTACCTAGAGAAAAAGGAACAGAGTTAAACACAGCGCAGTGCAATACATTTCAATGAATACTTAACTCAGTGCTCATTTAAGTGCTGTATAAAGAGACGGTCTTCAGTCTGTGTTTGAAGACCTCTGCTTTTCAGACAGCCAGTGAGAGTTCGTTCCACCACCTGGACTCCAGGACACAGAAAAGTCTTGATGCTTAAGCTGAGCTGTACTTGAAGCTCAAAGGCTTGAGGTTCAGGTCAAGTTTTGACCATGGCCATCAGGGAAGGAGGGGCTGGTCCGTTTTTGGCTTTTTAGGCATCCAGGTTTTAAATCTGATGCGTGCAGCTACAGGAAGGCAGTGAAGGAAGTGCAGCAGTGGGGTGACGTGACTGAACTCAGGAAGATTGAAGACGAGCCGAGCTGCTGTATTCTGGATGAGCTGCAGGGGCTTGATGGCCGCATAGGAAAACCAGCCAAGAGCGAGTTGCAGTAGTCGAGCCTTGAGATGACAAGAGACTGAGCTAGCACCTGGGTGGCCTCTCAAGTGTGAAAGGGTCGGATCCTCCGGATGTTGTACAGGAGAAACCTGCATGACCGAGTTAGGTTCGCGATATGAGCCGAGAACGATAACTGGCCATCCAGAATCACACCAAGACTTCTTGCATCTTTCTACTTTCTAATTTCTCTAAAATTCTCTAAATTCTAATTTCTAAATCAGTCCAGCACCTTATGAAGTTGGAGCGCACAGTAGGGGGTGCAGGTGCGCTCGTCAACATTGTCTCATGGACAACAAACCTTTCGTTAGCATATTGACAACTTACGGCTAAAAAGTCCCCACAAAAAACTTCAATTAGTCACATATGCAGAGAGCACATCACCTGCAGTCAAAACAAACAGGACCTCTTACAGAGAAAAGCAGCTCTGTTAAGCTAGACTGTGTATTGGCTTTAGAAGATTTCGCTAAGCTAGTAGTCAAAGTTGGCGTTGAGTGACCTGCAGCTGTATGTGGCTCTGCTGCTCACAGAGATGATGATACAGCCAAAGCGAAAGTGATGTGGAAAGAATTTGCAGCTGTGTTTGAGCAAAGACTCCAGACATGAGAAGAGCAAGCGCTAGAGGAAACTGGGGGCCGGGGTTTGAGGGGGCATATCCTTATTTGTGAAACATTTTGCCGCAATCCAGCAGCAAAAGTTTAAAAGGTTACATGCCGTGATGAGATCATGTCTGGTCCTGTGAGACTAGTTCTGAGCTGGTTCTGCTGGCTGGGCATACAAAAGAGCAAAGCTCTCTGTCCTGCTCTGTGGTGGGTCTAGCAGGGGTGTTTGAGCAGGATGGCATGTTCATTTGGCAGCAGAGGGGCGAGGGGTACTTTTGCCAAGTGTGCCAACAGTTGTACGTCTAAGACAAATTTTCATTTGCAGGACAATGTTTGTTTACAGGGTTCAGTTCTAAATTAGTACAGATTTATACAGTAAACTGTCCAAACAAGCCTCTGACTGCTGAACAAACCTCAAAAAATGGCAACACAACAGATACCAACATGTTTATCTGCTCTGATTTGGGAAATCATAACTATGTACAACTTGGTAGCCTCCACAGCACCGAATTCATCACTCAAATCCAATCCCAACTATGCCTACAGTAATGACGGAGAAACAGAATCTCGATCCAAAATAATTTAACTGGCCAGCCAAAAGCTAATCAAGACTCCTTAATTAAAGCACACAGACTGTAACTGTACAGAACAAATAAGTGTAAACTGATGAATGCAGCTCCACTGTAGCTGCTGCTATTCACTTGATTTATTGGTTTAGGCAAGGCAAGTGTATTTATAGAGGACCTTTTCACACTCATACATTCAGAGTGCTTTAAAAAGATTAAATAAAAATTAAAAGGTAAAAAGATGTGGGGAACAGCAATTAAAACATGATCACAAACAACAGAAGAAAGTAAACATTAAATGAAAGATGAAGTGAGGATAATAGAGTGGTGTTAGAGAATTCAGTAAACATTAGTCGCTCACTTTTATTTTAAGAGTGAGAAAAGGCTGCTGTTTCCATCCGTACCCACACTTTCCTCCGAAAGCCGCTCTGAGATGTTTTTTGTTTGTTCTGAGTGGGAAACCAGACACAGAGGCGTCTCATATTTTTGCCGCTGGTGGTTTGTTGTGTGACTGAATATCACGACACATAAATAACATGTTTTTACAACATTCTTTTCAGTTTTAAGAGTTTTGGGCGTATATACACACAATACGCCACATTTTAAGGCCTGTTGAACTGTGGCGGCAGGTGCCACCCCGTAGCTCCGCCCCTGATCCTGCTGCTCTCCTATTGGCTATGTTGCAATGTGTGGTGATGAAGTTGAAAACATTTGAACTTAAGATGACCCTGAGCCTCAGCCTTGATCAGCTCACACCAGAGCTCAGCATATTCACGCCTGCATTGTGCAACCCAGTGAAAATAACATGTTTGAGCCATATGTCAGGAAGGAGGAGCAGAACCTGACTCCTGAACAGAAAACACGTCTCTGTGACAACATCTAACACTGACATGGTGGTGGTGTGTTGGTGTGTGTTGTGCTGGTCTGAGTGGATCAGACACAGCAGTGCTGCTGGAGTTTTTAAACACCTCAGTGTCACTGCTGGACTGAGAATAGTCCACCAACCAAAAATATCCAGCCAACAGCGTCCTGTGGGCAGCGTCCTGTGACCACCGATGAAGGACTAGAGGATGACCAACACAAACTGTGCAGCAGCAGATGAGCTATCGCCTCTGACTTTACATCTACAAGGTGGACTGACAAGGTAGGAGTGTCTAATAGAGTGGACAGTGAGTGGACACAGTGTTTAAAAACCCCAGCAGCACTGCTGTGTCTGATCCACTCGTACCAGCACAACACACACTAACACACCACCACCACGTCAGTGTTACTGCAGTGCTGAGAATGATCCACCACCCACATAGCTCCTGTGATAATAAAAAGGCGGGGCAGTTCCAGTTTCCTGTGTTGTGACCATGGTAACTGCTGTACTGTAACAATCTACAGTGAAGGACGACTGATAAAGTCACTGTCAGGGTGAAGACTGTGGTTTATTCTCTGCGAACGTGACGATGTAGATGCTCCCCTTTTTACAGAAAACTATGAAATTCGAATATGTTTGACAGCAGTAACTCTAAGGTAACTCCACCAAGACCGAAAGGTGGGCTGCACTTTTCTCTTCACTCTGTTGGCTAAAACAAGCACAGCGTGAGACGTCTGCCCGTCTGCGTTACTGCAGGATTTTTAGGACTTGCTGCTGTGTTTTCACAGTTAAAAATGGGGACATTTCCAAGGACAGCTCCATTCGGGGACAGACCATCAAAAACAGGGACTGTCCCTAGATAATGGGGACGTCTGTTCACTCTATGCCAACCATGGCTTAGTGAGCTAAACAAGCAAACAAATATTAGCTAACCCTGAAACCTTGATTTTACAGAAATTCTTTTAGAGGTTGGTTAGTGAGAGAATAACAGGTGTTTGTGTTTATGTCTACATTTTTCACCTTGAGGAAATCGCACAGATCTGTCCTCTCAGAACATCCAGACTACAGAAGTCACTGTAAAACTGAAACATAGACAGTAAAATATGTAAACAGAATGTCTGTTATAAGCTTTGAATATCTGTGTTTAAGTTAGAGTTCCTATAAAATTCTCATGTGCACCACCGTTAGCTTGGTGCTAACATCACATTACTCACCCTCTAGAGGTGCTAATCTCACCATCTGGGCATTTTATGTGCTTTGACTTAAATTAATCCCCTACTCTGCAGCTGAGACCCTTAGTACAGCTTGGTGACCCCCAGAAGAGAACATTCTGAATGCTGTTTTATACTGAGTCCCTGCTCAGGGTTTGAACAGGTTACAGTTTATACCCAGACTAGGCCCTGGGATCACGTCAGCCCTACCTTAGCACATTGACACTGGCTCCCTGTACATTTTCATATACGATACAAAGTCCCTGTCCCCTTTGCTCTTCTGGGACTGTTTTCCTTTGATTCCAAACTTTGTTCTGTTGGTGATAAAGGACCAAGGCTTTGTTCACACAGCAGGTAAAAGTGGCCCAATCTGATCTTTTTCTTCATATGTGACACAGATGTGTGTCTGTGTGTCTGTGTGAACAGATAAACACACTGAATCTGACATTTTCAGTTCCAATTTGAGATGCTTTCATATGTGGTACTGAAATCCGATCTGTATCCGATCTGCGGCAGTGCGACTCAGTCTGAACAGCCAGATCGGAATTCATGCGACTTTTACGTCGGTCCAACTCGACATTCGTCATAATTTCGCACTGCTGAGACTCATAAACATTTAGGCTGCTGTTTCTGTACAAAATTAGACGATGCTCATCCAAAACCCTCCATGTTCTTAGAGATTTCTAAAGAAATGTCCGAACGCGGCCGCAGGAGAACGAGGCTGCAGCGTCACAGAACAGTTTAAAGAACCTGAGGACGCGAACCGAAGAAGGGTTTTTGCGGCTCAAACACATTCTGGGTGATGAGCCCAGCTGTCAGTCAGTGAAGCTTCATGATGGCTCCTGTGATGCTGGTGAAGATGAAGCTGATCCTCCGGGAGCGACTGGCGTTCGTTGGCGGTCGTGATTGTTTATCTCTGGATGAGCCGTGAAGCAGCGGGACGCTCTGTTCTTTTGCTCTGTGGGTCAGTTTAGGAGCTGATCTGTTCAGACTGATGTTGCATACAGATCACATTTAAAAGATAATCTGAACAGACAAACAAACAAAATCAGATTTGGGCCACTTTTACCTGCTTTGTGAACGCAGCCTGAGTGACGCTGGTCCTAAGCTCTGAGATGGTCTCTCCCATGAACTGAACTCTACTTTTAAATCTGCTCAAAACTCAAACAAGCCTTTGGATGATTTCCTAACTTTCTTTATTCACTCTCTTCGGTCACATGATTCAAATCATTCTGCATTTTATTTGTATTTTGTAGGTCTTGTACTCTTACTGTACAGCATCCTTGGGTGTCTTGAACAGGACTTTTAAATAAAATTTTATTATTATTACTATAATAATTATTATTTGTTAGTATTTTGCTGCAGGACACAGCAGTTCAGGTTTTTCCGCGCTCAGCGCTCAGAGCTCAGAGCTGCTGTGTAAATAAGACTAATGATGATGGAAAATATGAAAATGCTGGTGCTGAACTGCTCATTACTGTGAGGGAAACTTATATTTAAACAAAATATGAGATTTAATGGAAAAATGGGGCAAATATTTTTCACGAAAGCTAAAGCTCAGGATTAGCGCTAGACTGCAGAACTTGCACTGCGTTCATGACCACGTCTGAAGTGGGACATTTCCAATATTCCACATGGGAAAAATCCATTTAAACAGATTGGAATTCCCACTTGGAAAGTCGAGGTTTCTAAAGAGCTCCAAGCTGTGATTCCGTGACGTCATTCACACGGCAACACTCACAGAATAACAAGCAACAGAGTTTTTAGAGTTTTATTTGTGGATGATACACAACTTGGCCATGATATCCCAAAATACATGAGGAAGTTTGGAAAATTGAAAAAATTAAAATGAATGAAAACGACCCAAACTACTTTTAAATTCCACAGTAAAGGCTCTTTATAGCCTTTTAAATACACTAAGCATAGTGTGCTGTGGGTGTTACTGTTGCTGACAATGCATGAACATTTGGGAAGTGGGGAGTTGGGAAGTAGGAAGTTCCGGGTTAAAAACGTTCTGAGTTATCATAAATGCAGCACAGCCACACTAAAACACGAGGACAGTGTGTGTGATTCGGGATCTAAGATGAAGTCACACACTCGTGACACTGATCTCACCAAGTTCTGTTAGTTCAACACTGTAAATACAAAAAAACAGACTCTCTCTCTCCCTGTCTCTCTGTCTTTCTCTCTCTGTCTCTCTCTGTCTCTCTCTCTCTCTGTCTCTCTCTCTCAGTCAGATGAATAATGAAATATTTAAACTGTCTCTCAGGAACAGAAGGCCTTTCAGCCTGAACTGCCTGAGAACTCCACAAACATCATTTCAATAATAAACCCTCATAAACACGAACGCGGATCCGCCTGATCTCCATGTGCTGCTCATATGACCGGAGAGCAGGATGTGAATCAGCTGAGCTCGGAGAGTTTAATGTGGCCTGTGACCAGATTGCTGACATCACGAACACAACGCAATTCATAGACACCACAATTCATACACAGGACTACAACATAATTCATACACAACAACCTACAGCCAGATACACCACGATTCATACATAAATACACCACAATTAACACATAAATACACCACGATTCACACACAAATACACCACGATTCACACATAAATACACCACAATTAACACATAAATACACCACGATTCACACACAAAACACCACGATTCACACATAAATACACCACGATTCACACACAAATACACCACAATTAACACATAAATACACCACGATTCACACGCAAATACACCACGATTCACACATAAATACACCACAATTAACACATAAATACACCACGATTCACACACAAAACACCACGATTCACACATAAATACACCACGATTCACACACAAATACACCACAATTAACACATAAATACACCACGATTCACACACAAAACACCACGATTCACACACAAATACACAACGATTCATACACAAATACACCACGATTCATACACAAATACACCATGATTCACACACAAACACACCACGATTTACACACAAACACACCACGATTCACACACAAATACACCACGATTCATGCACAAACACACCACGATTCACACACAAATACACCACGATTCACACACAAACACACCACGATTCACACACAAACACACCACGATTCACACACAAATACACCACAATTAACACACAAATACACAACGATTCATACACAAATACACCACGATTCATACACAAATACACCACGATTCACACACAAACACACCACGATTCACACACAAATACACCACGATTCACACACAAACACACCACGATTCACACACAAACGCACCACGATTCACACACAAATACACCACAATTAACACACAAATACACAACGATTCATACACAAATACACCACGATTCATACACAAACACACCACGATTAACACACAAACACACCACGATTCACACACAAACACACCACGATTCTTACACAAACACACCACGATTCATACACAAACACACCACGATTCACACACAAACACACCACGATTCACACACAAATACACCACGATTCACACACAAATACACCACGATTCACACACAAACACACCACGATTCATACACAAACACACCACGATTAACACACAAACACACCACGATTCACACACAAACACACCACGATTCACACACAAACACACCACGATTCTTACACAAACACACCACGATTCATACACAAACACACCACAATTCACACACAAACACACCACGATTCACACACAAATACACCACGATTCACACACAAATACACCACGATTCACACACAAACACACCACGATTCACACACAAATACACAACGATTCATACAAAAACACACCACGATTCACACACAGATACACCACGATTCATACACAAATACACCACGATTCATACAAAAACACACCACGATTCACACACAGATACACCACGATTCACACACAAATACACCACGATTCACACACAAATACACCACGATTCATACACAAACACACCACGATTCACACACAAACACACCACGATTCACACACAAAGACACCACGATTCATACACAAACACACCACGATTCACACACAAACACACCACGATTCACACACAAATACACCACAATTCACACAAATACACCACGATTTTTACACAAATACACCACAATTAACACACAAATACACCACGATTCACACACAAATACACGACGATTCACACACAAATACACCACGATTTTTACACAAATACACCACAATTCACACACAAACACACCACGATTCACACACAAATACACCACGATTCACACACAAATACACCACAATTAACACACAAATACACAACGATTCATACACAAATACACCACGATTCACACACAAATACACCACGATTCACACACAAATACACCACGATTCATACAAAAACACACCACGATTCACACACAAACACAACATGATTCACACAAACACACACCACGATTCACACACAGACACACCACGATTCACACACAAATACACCACGATTCACACACAAAAACACACCACGATTCACACAGAAATACACCACGATTTTTACAC
The DNA here is from genome assembly GCF_904425465.1 of Colossoma macropomum. Lineage (NCBI taxonomy): Eukaryota > Metazoa > Chordata > Actinopteri > Characiformes > Serrasalmidae > Colossoma > Colossoma macropomum. The sequence goes on along the minus strand of NW_023494792.1, from coordinate 874,868 downwards.
AAATACACCACGATTCACACACAAATACACCACGATTCACACACAAATATGCCAATATTCACACGCAAATACACCACGATTTTTACACAAATACACCACGATTCACACACAAATACACCACGATTCACACACAAATACACCACAATTCACACACAAACATGCCAAAATTCACACACAAATACACCACGATTTTTACACAAATACACCACGATTCACACACAAACACACCACGATTCACACACAAATACACCACGATTGATACACAAACACACCACGATTTACACACAAATACACCACGATTAACACGCAAATACACCATGATTCACACACAAACATGCCAAAATGCACATACAAATACATCAGGATTCACACACAAATACACCACAATTCACACACAAATACACCACGATTCACACACAAACACACTACGATTCACACACAAACACACCACAATTCACACACAAATACACCACGATTTTGACACAAATACACCATGATTCACACACAAATACACCACGATTCACATGCAAATACACCATGATTCACACACAAATACACCACGATTCACATGCAAATACACCATGATTCACACACAAACACACCACGATTCACACACAAATACACCACGATTCACACACAAATACACCACGATTTTTACACAAATACACCACAATTAACACACAAATACACCACGATTCACACACAAATACACCACGATTCACACACAAATACGCCACGATTCACACACAAATACACCACGATTCACACACAAACACACCACGATTCACACACAGACACATGATTCACACAAAAACACACCACGATTCACACACAGACACATGATTCACACAAAAACACACCACGATTCACATACAAACATGCCAAAATTCACACACAAATACACGATTCACACGCAAACATGCCAAAGTTCACACACAAATACACCACAATTCACACACAAATACACCACAATTCATACAAAAACACACCACGATTCACACACAGACACATGATTCACACAAAAACACACCACGATTCATACACAAGCACACCACGATTCACACACAAATACACCACGATTCACACACAAATACACCATGATTCACACAAACACAGACCACGATTCATAAACAAACACACCACGATTCACACACAAATACACCACGATTCATACACAAACACACCACGATTCACACCCAAATACACCACGATTCACACACAAACACACCACGATTCACACACAAACACACCACGATTCACACACAAATACACCACAATTAACACACAAATACACAACGATTCATACACAAATACACCACGATTCATACACAAATACACCATGATTCACACACAAACACACCACGATTCACACACAAACACACCATGATTCTTACACAAACACACCACGATTCACACACAAATACACCACGATTCATGCACAAACACACCACGATTCACACACAAATACACCACGATTCACACACAAACACACCACGATTCACACACAAACACACCACGATTCACACACAAATACACCACAATTAACACACAAATACACAACGATTCATACACAAATACACCACGATTCACACACAAATACACCACGATTCACACACAAACACACCACGATTCACACACAAATACACCACGATTCACACACAAACACACCACGATTCACACACAAACACACCACGATTCACACACAAATACACCACAATTAACACACAAATACACCACGATTCATACACAAACACACCACGATTAACACACAAACACACCACGATTCACACACAAACACACCACGATTCACACACAAACACACCACGATTCATACACAAACACACCACGATTCACACACAAACACACCACGATTCACACACAAATACACCACGATTCACACACAAACACACCACGATTCACACACAAATACACAACGATTCATACAAAAACACACCACGATTCACACACAGATACACCACGATTCATACACAAATACACCACGATTCATACAAAAACACACCACGATTCACACACAGATACACCACGATTCACACACAAATACACCACGATTCACACACAAACACACCACGATTCATACACAAACACACCACGATTCACACACAAACACACCACGATTCACACACAAAGACACCACGATTCATACACAAACACACCACGATTCACACACAAACACACCACGATTCACACACAAACACACCACGATTCACACAAATACACCACGATTCACACAAAAACAAACCACAATTCATACAAAAACACACCACGATTCACACACAGACACATGATTCACACAAACACACACCGCGATTCATACACAAATACACCACGATTCACACACAAATACACCACGATTCACACACAAATACACCACGATTCACACGCAAATACACCATGATTCACACACAAACACACCACGATTCACATGCAAATACACCACGATTCACTCACAAACACAACATGATTCACACAAACACAGACCACGATTCATAAACAAACACACCACGATTCACATACAAATACACCATGATTCACACACAAACACACCACGATTCACACACAAATACACCACAATTCACACAAATACACCACGATTTTTACACAAATACACCACAATTAACACACAAATACACCACGATTCACACACAAATACACGACGATTCACACACAAATACACCACGATTTTTACACAAATACACCACAATTCACACACAAACACACCACGATTCACACACAAATACACCACGATTCACACACAAATACACCACGATTCACACACAAATACACCACGATTCATACAAAAACACACCACGATTCACACACAAACACAACATGATTCACACAAACACACACCACGATTCACACACAAACACACCACGATTCACACACAAATACACCACGATTCACACAGAAATACACCACGATTTTTACACAAATACACCACGATTCACACACAAATACACCACGATTCACACACAAATATGCCAAAATTCACACGCAAATACACCACGATTTTTACACAAATACACCACGATTCACACACAAATACACCACGATTCACACACAAATACACCACAATTCACACACAAACATGCCAAAATTCACACACAAATACACCACGATTTTTACACAAATACACCACGATTCACACACAAATACACCACGATTGATACACAAACACACCACGATTCACACACAAATACACCATGATTCACACACAAATACGCCACGATTCACACACAAACACACCACGGTTCATAGACAAACACACCACGATTTACACACAAATACACCACGATTAACACGCAAATACACCACGATTTTTTCACACACAAACATGCCAAAATGCACATACAAATACATCAGGATTCACACACAAATACACCACAATTCACACACAAATACACCACGATTCACACACAAACACACTACGATTCACACATAAACACACCACAATTCACACACAAATACACCACGATTTTGACACAAATACACCATGATTCACACACAAATACACCACGATTCACATGCAAATACACCATGATTCACACACAAATACACAACGATTCACATGCAAATACACCATGATTCACACACAAACACACCACGATTCACACACAAATACACCACGATTCACACACAAATACACCACGATTTTTACAAAAATACACCACAATTAACACACAAACACACCACGATTCACACACAAATACGCCACGATTCACACACAAATACACCACGATTCACACACAAACAAACCACGATTCACACACAGACACATGATTCACACAAAAACACACCACGATTCACACACAGACACATGATTCACACAAAAACACACCACGATTCACATACAAACATGCCAAAATTCACACATAAATACACGATTCACACGCAAACATGCCAAAGTTCACACACAAATACACCACAATTCACACACAAATACACCACAATTCATACAAAAACACACCACGATTCACACACAGACACATGATTCACACAAAAACACACCACGATTCATACACAAGCACACCACGATTCACACACAAATACACCACGATTCACACACAAATACACCATGGTTCACACACAAATACACCACGAGTCACATGCAAATACACCATGATTCACACACAAACACACCACGATTCACATGCAAATACACCACGATTCACTCACAAACACAACATGATTCACACAAACACAGACCACGATTCATAAACAAACACACCACGATTCACACACAAACACACCACAATTCATACACAAATACACCACGATTCACACACAAATACACCACGATTCACACACAAACACACCATGATTCATACACAAACACACCACGATTCACACAAACACACCACGATTCACACACAAATAAACCACGATTCACACACAAATACACCACGATTCACATACAAACACACCACGATTCACACACAAATACACTACGATTCACATACAAACACACCACGATTCACACACAAATACACCACGATTCACATACAAATACACCACAATTCACACACAAATACACCACGATTCACACACAAATGCACCACGATTCACACACAAACACACCACGATTCACATGCAAATACACCATGATTCACACACAAATACACCACGATTTTTACACAAATACACCACGATTCACACACAAATACACCACGATTCACATGCAAATACACCATGATTCACACACAAATACACCACGATTCACATGCAAATACACCATGATTCACACACAAACACACCACGATTCACACACAAATACACCACGATTCACACACAAATACACCACGGTTTTTACACAAATACACCACAATTAACACACAAATACACCACGATTCACACACAAATACACCACGATTCACACACAAATACACCATGATTCACACACAAATACACCACGATTCACATGCAAATACACCATGATTCACACACAAACACACCACGATTCACACACAAACACACCACGATTCACACACAAATACACCACGATTCACACACAAATACACCACGGTTTTTACACAAATACACCACAATTAACACACACATACACCACGATTCACACACAAATACACCACGATTTTTACACAAATACACCACGATTCACACACAAACACACCACGATTCACACACAAACACACCACGATTCACACACAAATCACACCACGATTCACACACAAATACACCACGATTCACACACAAATACACCACGATTCATACACAAAACACACCACGATTCACACACAAACACAACATGATTCACACAAACACACACCACGATTCACACACAAATACACCACGATTCACACACAAATATGCCAAAATTCACACGCAAATACACCACGATTCACACACAAATACACCACGATTCACACACAAACATGCCAAAATTCACACACAAATACCCCACGATTTTTACACAAATACACCACGATTCACACACAAACACACCATGATTCACACACAAATACACCATGATTCACACACAAATACACCACGATTCACACACAAACACACCACGATTCACACACAAATACACCATGATTCACACACAAATACGCCACGATTCACACACAAACACACCACGGTTCACACACAAATACACCACGATTCACACACAAATACACCAAGATTCACACACAAACACACCACGATTCACACACAAACACACCATGATTCACACACAAATACACCACGATTCATACACAAACACACCACGATTCACACACAAACACAACATGATTCACACAAACACACCACGATTCTTACACAAAAACACACCACGATTCACACACAAATACACCACGATTCACACACAAACACACCACGATTCACACACAGACACACCACGATTCTTACACAAAAACACACCACGATTCACACACAAATACACCACGATTCACACACAAATACACCACGATTTGCACACAAATACACCACACTTCATTCACAAACACACCACGATTCACACAGAAATACACCACGATTTTTACACAAATACACCACGATTCACACACAAATACACCACGATTCACACAAACACACCACGATTCACACACAAATACACCATGATTCACACACAAATACGCCATGATTCACACACAAATACACCACGATTCACACACAAATACACCACGATTCACACACAAATACACCACGATTCACACACAAACACACCACGATTCACACGCAAATACACCATGATTCACACACAAACACACCACGATTCACACACAAATACACCACGATTCACACACAAATACACCACGATTCACACACAAATACACCACGATTCACACACAAACATGCCAAAATTCACACACAAATACACCACGATTCACACACAAATACACCACGATTCACACACAAACACACCACGATTCACACACAAATACACCACGATTCACACACAAACACACCACGATTCACACACAAATACACCACAATTCACACACAAACACACCACGATTTTTACACAAATACAACACAATTCACATACAAACATGCCAAAATTCATACACAAATACACCACAATTCACACACAAATACACTACGATTCACACACAATTACACCATGATTCACACACAAACACACCACGATTTTTGCACAAATACACCACGATTCATACACAAATACACCACGATTCACATGCAAATACACCATGATTCACACACAAACACACCACGATTCACATGCAAATACACCATGATTTTCACACAAATACACCATGATTTTTACACAAATACACCACGATTCACACACAAATACACCACGATTCACACACAAATACACCATGATTCACACACAAACACACCACGATTCACACACAAACACACCACGATTCACACACAAACACACCACGATTCACACACAAATACACCACAATTTTTACACAAATACACCACAGTTCACACAAAAACATGCCAGAATTCACACACAAATATGCAAAAATCTATTCTCAATTTAAATATTTACACTGGCTCCCTGTACATTTCCAAATATAATCCTCCATGTGGAAGATTCTAGAAAAGAATCAATGGGGGAGAACATTCTCCAACAGACTGAATGGGAAGAACGTTCTAGAACAGACTGAATGGAGGCAGAACATTCTAGAACAGACCAAATGGAGGCAGAACATTCTAGAACAGACCAAATGGAGGCAGAACATTCTAGAACAGACCAAATGGAGCACGAAGATTCTATAACAAGCCAAAGAAGAAGCCAAATCTAGAACAGGCTGAATGGGAGAGAGCATGCTAGAACAGACTGAATGGAGGTAGAATGTTTTAGAACAAGCCAAATGGAGCAATAAGATTGTAGAACAGACTGAATGGGACAGACTATTCTAGAACAGACAAAATAAGGGATAAAATTCTCAAATAGATTGATTAGGAGAGAAAATTCTAGAATAGACAGAATGAGTGAGAAGATTCTAGAACAGACTGAATGAGAGAGAATATTCTCAGACAAGAACATTCTAGAAAAGACAAGAACATTCTTGAACAGACTGAATGGGGAGAGCATTCTAGAACAGGCTGAAGGGGGGGAGAACATTCTGGAACAGACTGAACGGGGGAGAACTTGCTATGTTGCACTGATTTGGTGTCTGAAATTAGCTAATGTTTAAGCTAGGCTAGGCTAAAGCAGCAAGCTAAGCTGAGTAGACTTCTCACTCAGACAGCAGCACCGTCAGATCGTCACTGTAGCGCCACTGTAGCGTCACTGAGCTCACGTTATTGAGTTACTGTTATTGAGATACAGATTTATGTATCTCATACCTATAAGAGGCTTTTTTGATAGCACCCACTTAGTGGAAAGGCATTTCCCACACCTGACACCAGCCCAGCGTTTTCGGTTCGTCCACGTTCGTTAGCGAGCGTCTGGTCAGTGTAGAGAGCGTTTTACAGGCAGCCGTTTGCATTTGCCGCTGGAGATGGTGGGGATTTACATAGTGAATCCAACAGCAGGTAAACAAACCAGATATACTGCAGAATCAGGAGGTGCTTCACACACACTGGAGCTTCAGTTTGGCCCAAAATCAAATTTACACAATATTCCCAGCCAACAGTGGACAAAAGTACAGCACATAGCTAAAAACAGCAGTAGCTATGATCTGCCTCCACGGTGTCCGTACGTCAGCCCATGTTTATAGATAACAGTGTGTTATACAGTGTAAGACACCACATAATGAAGACTATTGGAGATACTGAACACCTCCACACAGTCTGAGTGACGTAAGCAAGATGCTAATTGTTAGCCACGTTAGCCTTGTAGCTCCAGTGCTAAAACTAAAGAAGCAAATTTCAGACACTGAACACGTCTTAGCTGATCGACTGCGTTTGCGGTAAGGTGAGGAAAACTGGGGGAATTCGGTATTTTTAAGCTGAACTATCACTTTAAAGCAAGCAGGCTCAGAGGGTCAGTGTTGACATTACTTCAAAGGTCTCTAGGTGTGTCTGTGTCCTAAAGAATCATTAAAGAATATGCAATTGAATTTTGAAATATGTGGTTATACAGATCTTGTAAGTGAAAAAGTGGGAATTTATTATAGTAATACTAATAATATTCCTAATAATATTATTTACCTGGATGAATGTCAGCAGTAATATGGAACATGTCATACACTATCATTTGCATTTTTTCATGCACGTCTCTTGACCATCCAGATCTATTCATTAGCCTGGTGCTAAAAGAGTCAGTGAGTCAGTCAGTATGCAAACACCTGCTGTTAAATTAGCGCAGGAGTATTTCCATAGCTGTCCCTGATAAACAAACCCGGATCCTCTGCTTCCTTCCTCTGCGGCTCTTTATCTCACAGTATGTGGAAATGACCAGCGGTCAGCGCTTCAGAGAACAGCCCGAGGTCCAGAAAGGTCAGAGCGGAGCGGGAAGTGAAGGCTATCTACAGGAGGGGGCTTGAACATGCCATTCAGACAGACACAGCGAGAAAAAGAGAAGGAAGTCATTTGAATAAATATAACCACCAGTGGCGATCATCGGGGCCCAAGCACTGTGAGCAACTATGAGAAAGTGAACTATAAAGAGGACTCGGTTTTCTTTCTAGTCCTTTGAGATCTCAACTCCATTAGAACTCAGACCCCTTTCACACCACTCACGGTGTGCACAGTGCTCGCAAAGTGGACAGCGTTCTCTGACAAAACTGACCTTTCAGGTGTTGAGAGGAACCACCAGACACACCTGCTGCTCTCCTATTGGCTACGCTGAAACAGTTGGCTGAAGTGCATCGTGCAAAATTAGAAAGATGACCCTGCTGTCTGGTCGCGGATCACGGACAGGCTTTATCCTGAGTAGAACATCACAAATGATCCTTGGTCTGTTTTACCTGCTGAAGTGCTGGAAGTCTACGTGCGCAGTGATCCTCGAGGTCTTCACCACAAAGCGGACTGGGGCCAGACTCAGACCCGCACATCAGAGAGTTGAGACTTGATTCAGACTTGCACCTCAAAGACTCCAGACTCAACTCAGACTTGCACCTCACAGACTCACACTTGACTCGGACTTGCACCTCAGAGACTCCAGACTCGACTCAGATTTGCACCTCAAAGACTCAAGACTTGACTCGGGCTTGCACCTCAGAGACTCAAGACTTGACTCAGACTTGCACTTCAGAGACTTGATTCAGATTTGCCCCTCAGAGACTTGAGACTTGACTCAGACTTCCACCTCAGAGACTCGACTCAGACTCGCACCTTAGAGACTCGAGACGTGACAGAGACTTGCACCTCAGAGACTCAAAACTCGACTCAGACTTGCACCTGAGAGACTCAGACTTACCTCAGACTCGCACCTCAGATACTTGAGACTTGACTCAGACTCACACTTCAGAGACTCAAGACTAGACTCAGACTCACGCCTCAGAGACTCGAGACTCAAATTGGGTTTGTACTTCAGAGACTCAAGACTCGACTCGGTTTGTACCTCAGTGACTCAATACTCATCTTGGACTCACCCTTATACTGGCCTTACACCAAACGACTTTACAAGCGATTTCACTGTCGCAGACAAATATCCACGTGAAAATCATCAGAGTCTTGTTAGAGTCGCGTCGCGCTCGCGCCATCTCGATCGTTTGGTATAAGGTGGTCAAGATGGCGGTCTCAAGTCAGCCTTTTTCTCGTCTTGACGCTGCGACAAAATCAACCATGTTTAATATTATCGCAAGTTTTAAGCCTTGGCTCAGGCAAATAGTGAGGTGCCAGGGGCGTCAGTGAGTGCTTGCGGGCGAGCGCAGGCGCACGGCGCGATAGAAAGAGAGAGAAAGACAGAAAGAGAGAGAGAGAAAGCGAGAGAGAGAGAGAGAGAGCGAGAGAGAGAGAGAGAGAGAGAGAGCGAGAGAGAGAGAGAGAGAGAGAGAGAGAGAGCGAGAGAGAGAGAGAGAGAGAGAGAGAGCGAGAGAGAGAGAGAGAGAGAGAGAGAGAGAGAGCATGCGTGAGTGCCAGAAATCTCTGTAAAAACGGCAAATCTGCTCCACTTCAATACAATAATCATATTAACTTAAATGTAAACTGTTAATATTAATATTATTAATATTTCGGGTTCACTGAGCCCGTAACACGTAAGGAAATGTGCAGAGGACTTTAAGAATGCCAATGTTTTTTTTCTGTTTTTTTTCTGTTTTCTGTTACACTGGTTTCTTATTTTGTTTGTTTGTTTTTATGGTTTAGTTTATGACACCCAGTCGACAGTGCTGAATCGCTGCATGTAGTGTTGGTGTGTAAATCTTTATATCAAATTTAAAAAGTAGCTGCACATTTTACAGGTTAATTAAAAGATTCTGGGTGATGATCTGCCAGAGTGTACAGCTCTACAGTGAACTACTCTGAGCCCCAGAGCCCTTCAGGGGTCTCGGCTGTAGATTTATATGAGGTTCACTGTCACACTGTTGCACAGCTGTACTGAAATAAGAGCTTTAGAGCAGCAGAACCGTAAACGCTGCTGAGGTTTTACAGGTTCAGGAACTCTTTGAGAACGTTCTCCGGGTGAGCAGTCTGGCAGAGCTTCAAGGAGCCGAGAGGACAACAGAGAGAAAAACAGATTATATAACATCAGTGCACAGCTCGGCATTCGGCTAAGCAGGAAACAGCTGAGTGACGTACAGAGCGAGAGAGATACAGAGAAAAGCGGATACTGTGGGTGACAATGCAGATAGAGAGACAAAGACGAGAGAGAGAGAGAGAGATGAGAGAATGTAAGAGAGAGAAAGTTAAAAAGAAAACTATAAAAGTTCTAGAAAGAGAAAAAATAAGAAAGAGAGAAAACCTAAAGAAAGATAAAGAAGGTGAAAAGATGAGAAAATGAAAGAGAAGAGAAGAGAAATATGAAGTTAAAATGTTACAGAGAGAGAAAGAAGAGCACAAAAACAGAAAGAGAAAGAAGGTTAGAGAAAGAAAAAGAGTGTTAAAGGATAGAGAGAGGGTTACAGAGACAGGGAGAGAGAGAGTGGTGAGCTGGTGTTGCCAAGGCGACCATGTGGTATTTTGGAGGAAATTGTAGAGTGATGTCAGAGTAAAGCTCCTCCGATACCGACCTCACTCTCACTGTTCCACTATGATAGAGCTCAACCTCAGCACTAAAATAAACTAGAACACAGAACGCTCTAGATAAACCACAGAACACTCTAGATAAACCACAGAATACTCTAGATAAACCGCAGAACTACATCCAAAACAGACTGAATGACTATCATTGCACAGATTTCTACAGTAAAAAAGAACTAAAACTAAAACAAGAGAGCTCTAGATAAACCACAGAACGCTCTAGATTTACCACAGAACGCTCTAGATAAGCCTCAGAACTACATTCGAAACAGACTGAACGACTATCAGTGCACTGATTTCTACAGTAAAAAAGAAGTAAAGCTAGAACACAAAATGCTCCAGATAAACTACAGAACACTCTAGATAAACCACAAAGCTACATTTAAAACAGACTGAATGACTATCAGTGCACTGATTTGTACAGTTAAAATAAACGAAAGCTAGAACACAAAATGTTCTAGCTAAACCTCAGAACTACATTAAACCACTAATTCTGTGTACACTTTTAAAAAGACTGTGCCAGAAAGGCGCATGAGTAAGTCAATATTTTGAGAAAGTTATTATTGTAAATAAAACAAAAAAAAGTCATTGGGCCTTATTCACCAAACGTTCTTAAGTAGAAATTTCTTCTTAAACCCTGACGAAGACTCTGACTCACCAATGTTCTCTATGTGGGGTTTGTTCTTAGGTAAGAACAGAATCTACACACACTCAAGAGCACAAAGGTGAGAACAGTTCTGCGCTTTAAGAACAAGTAATGAATCTGACGAAGACTTTTTATTAGGACCTTTCAGAAGAACACACTTAAGAACAAACTCAGGACAATTTTAGAGATTGAGGACCAATGTCCGGGAGATGTTTAGTCAATGTTTTATGTGCTGCTGCATGTAACGAAGAAAAAGGAAAGCACAGTTGATTTTTCTACCTGGCGGGAAAGAGTTTCTAGAGAAGAGAGGGAACAGAAAGAGAAAGAGTTTGTTGCGGTGCTGGTGTTGGGTTCTGTGCTCTGTGTGAAGGTCAGATAAGGAAAGTGAAAGAATGTGTTGTGTTAAGGCTCAGACAGAAGTTTCTCCACCAAGGAAACAACCAAACGCCAGAATTTCTTCATTAACAGGCAGAGCAGTGTGGGAACCGTCTTCATTACAGCTGAGGTTTACTGTAGAAAAACATTTCACCACATTGACATAGTCAAGCAGACAATTACTGCACATTGTTTATTGCCACATCGACATTACAGCTCTTCTACTCATCAACCGACAAAATATCAGAATTCAGTCTCCAAACAGCTGAAAAACATTGACGCGCTAGTTTGTGTTTAAAGTGAGATCATATTTTGATGGTAAATTAACATTTGTTAAATGTATTATAGACCCAGTTAGGAAGGTCGAACCTTACGTGAGCTCAATGGAAGTCAGGAGAATGAGCACACAGAATCAGTGTACTCTCTTCAACTCCCTAGTTTATTAAAATTTAGACTGTGTCACTCAGATTTCAAATGTCAGATGGTTATGCACAATGATCGTAATGTTAGACATATAAATGTTAAACAGATTTGCATTTTTCCATCACATAAATATTCTCTACAGGGTTTAAATCTGGACTCTGACCAGCCAAAACCATCAGTAAACACCATTATACAGGTATTTTTGGGCTTTGGGCTCATTTTTTTGCCCAGGAAAGTAGTCTACATGTTTGATAAAGCTCTAGCTAACGGTCATGCTAATTAAAAAAAGATTGCTAATACGAAACGGTTTAAAATTTCAAACAAGTCGCTGGGACATTGGTACGGGTCGGGTTCAGGTTTCTTTATCATATCCATTAACACTCTAGTTCTCGTATATGATGTTGAATGATTTGAAAGACTAACACATAGGTCTTCTCCCTCCAGGTAAGGAGAGAGGACCTGCCCCAGGTGGAGGAGTTAAAGCAGGGGTGCCCATTCCTGGTCCTGGAGATCTACCACCCTGTACAGTTTAGCTCCTACCCTAATCTAGCACACCTGATCCAGGTAATGAAGGCCTTCAGAGGAACTGAATGTTAGAGCCAGGTGTGTTGGCTCTGAACTCTCCAGGGTGGTAGATCTCCAGGCCAAGAATCGAGCACCTCTGAGTTAAAGTATCTAAGGATCTTGTTTACGAGTAATGGAAAAGAGATGCTGAGGTCGGCCACAGGCTGGGACAGGCAGCAGCGGGAGAAGCTCAAAGTAGAGCCACTACTCCTACATACTGAGAGGAGCCAGTTGAGGTGGTTCGGGCATTGAGTAGGATGCCCCCCTGGCCACCTCTCGGTGGAGGTTTAACAGGCACAACCGACTGGGACGAAACCCCAAGGTTGTCCCAGGACCTGCTGGACAGATTATATCTCCAAGTTGGCCTGAGAGCACCTCAGCATACCCCAGAATGAGCTGGAGGAGGTTGCGGGGACAGGGTCTTCTGGGCCTCTCGGCTTTCCCTACTGCAACCGTAACCCTAGTTGGATCGTGTTAAGAAAATGAAGATCAAGATAAAACCACGGGTAGGTAGCTGTTAAGTTCACACTAAATTTGATTTTCCACTCACCTTTTCACTTTTTGGAGATCACCGTGAGAAGCCCCCACATCAGAGGCAAATCAGTGTTTGCCCAGGGCTTGCAAACCAGCTCTTGATTACTGTGTGAATTGTTTATTGACTCCATCTGAGAGACTCGCCGATGCCTTGCAGACAGCCATAAGAGATCAAGCAGGCGGAACATCTGGACCTGTCGGGGAAACCGAATCCTGCAATGTGAACAGGGATGTGATCGGGCAGATGCATGCTACAACAAGCTAGAACCAATGAGAGCGTAGTGCACAGGGTGAGGGGAACCCAGGGGAGGAACTATGCAAGATCAACCATTTTTTCTCCTGTATTTTTTTTTTTTGTCCTCCTTGGTTTTCCACTGCAAATCAGCACGCAAACTACTTGGATCATTTATTTCTTGTTGACATCCATTTTGGAAGAGAAAAATCTTTGTCTCACACAAGATACAGCATCATTCCCTGTGTCGCTTCTCGCGAGTGTCTTTGTGACAAGACATAGTTTGGAGAGCAGACAAACTTGTCAGAGGTTCCTCTTGATGAAAGGTCTTGTAATGTGTGACACCTGTCGCTGATCAGTCATGTAATGTGCAAACCAAAATGACCAAGATTTCAAGACAGCAAGTTGTGTAGCGTGAACAGTACAGCGATATTTTACAAGCTTTTCTTAAACTGGCCAGCAATGACGAAGCAAAACAATGTAGACTGGCATGAATTCCACCCAGGAGTCTGGAGCTGGTCTAAGCTGGTTTAAACTGGTCTGGAGCTGATAGCTGGTTTATGCTGGTCTGATGCAGGTCTATGCTGGTTTATACTGGTGTGGTGCTGGTCTCAGCTGGTCTGGAGCTGACAGCTGATAATACTGGTCTAATGCAGGTCTGTGCTGGTTTATACTGGTGTGGTGTGGGTCTAAGCTGGTTTATGCTAGTCCAAGCTGCTCTGGTGCTGGTCTATGCTAGTTTTTTGGGTCTGTTGCAAACCCAAGTGCTGGTTTATACTGGGCTGATACTGGTCTAACATGGTTTATGCTGGTCTGGTGCTGGTCTTTGCCAGTTTATGCTGGTCTGTGCTGGTGAAATGCAGACTGAAGACACGTCTCTGTAAACAGCCCTTAAGTGAGCGCTGAGTTAAGTCTTTATTGTAATGTATTGTACTGCACTTGTTGAAATGTATTGCACTGCGCTGTGTTTACCTCTGTATCAACATGGACTTTTGTTTCTAGCAGTATCTGAGCTCAGGACTGGCTTTCTCTCTGACCTATTGGTAACTAGCAAAGATACTTTCTCTAGATAGACAACAAAGCACTGTAAGTCACTCTGGATAAGAGCGTCTGCTAAATGCTGTAAATGTAAATGCAGGTTTATGCTGCTCTGGTGTTGTTCTAACCTGGTTTATGTTGGTCTGGTGCAGGTCTATGCGGTTTTATGCTGGTCTGATGCAGGTCTATCCTGGTTTATACTGGTCTGGCACTGGTTTATGTTGGTCTGGTGCAGGTCTATCCTGGTTTATACCAGCGCTGCACTGGTTTATGTTGGTCTGGTGCAGGACTATGCTGGTTTATACCAGTCTGGCACTGGTTTATGCCGGTCTGGTGCAGGTCTATGCTGTTTCACGCAGATACTGGCAGGAAAAGGTTAACAATCTCATTATATGTCACTCAATATGTACCTCATGTATCATCCTGAGTTTCCCACATGTAAATGTCAGTGATGAACTGTGACTATTAGAGCTAGGATTTCAGTTCAGGACATAAATACCAAAACTTGTAAATCAAGTAATCTGTAAAAGCCGACCGGTTGGCCCCTCTGTCACTTCCTCATTATGTTGGTAGGTAATCCAACTCCCAGGTCTGGCTCCTGAAGACATAACCAATGGCAGAGCTCATCCTGCTCTATCTACCTAGATACCACACAGAAAACAATCCTGATTGGATTATTTTCTGCTGGGTGTTTAATTCATTCATTTCCAACCAAAACATAACAACAGAATAAGAGTATCACTAAAATACATAGAGTTTAAATACAACAAGTATGATGACTATACTAAATAAAAGTTACAGACAAATATTAGTTCATTTCACAGAGATCATTAGACCTTCTCTGAAGATCTAAAAGACCTTCTAGACCTTCTATACGATTTTGTTGACTATTTGAGTGTAATCAGTCGGAAATTGGTATGTCCCACGTTCCACACTGCTGGAACCCAGTATAATGTGGTTTTGGTCCCAGTTAACCTGTGAATTATGTAAGCGTCTGTAACCAGTTCTCAGTTCTGCATCACTGTGGTTCTGTTGCTAAGCGATCACACTATTAGTAAATAACTCTAAGAAAGTATGATGTAAATTCTCCAGAAGTCACCGTACAGCACACGCAGCCACCGCCCCCCCGAGAAATGCATCAGTGCAGGCAGGATGTGATATTAATGTAGTTCAGTCACGCTGCAAGACACAGCAAGCTAGAGATCATGCACAATAGCAGAACCCTTTTTGGTGCTATATAAAACCAACACATTCTCCATCAATCTGAAGAACCATTTCATCTGCAAAGAACCCTTTTAGCATGCAAATGGTTCTTTGAATGTGCATGGTTCTGTACACTAAAAGAACCCTTTTTATCAATGTACAAGCTTGAGATTGTGTGCAATAGCAGAACCCTAGAGTGTTCTTGTGCTCATATGCGTGAGTTTAGATATTAGCTGTACGGTAACCGGCCCATCAGGAACTCTCCCGACTCTCCCGATCACCTACTCTGGCACCGGTGCTGTTTCCGTAGGGTCGGACTCGGTGTGAAAGAAAAAGGGTTGGAAAGACCACACAGCAGAAATTCCACTGCTGTCCAAATACATACTACACTTCCCCAAATCACACTTACGTTCCATTTATATTTAGCTCTGCTTCTCGTATGACGCAGTCACATCAGGCACCCTGACCACTGAAGTCATTCTGCTCTTAGCATCACGCCTGTATTAGTGAACTCAGCATTCTGGGAAAAATCACCACCACCTCACCCTGAACACAAACTTCCCTGAGCACATTTTCCAGTGAGTGTTTCGGAATACTCTGAATTATGAGGTCACTAAGCAACCGAAATATAAATAATGCTATATAACAAGCTAACACTTAACACTGCTCACTGAAATGACACAGGAATATGAGTCTCTCATTAAGCTTCAACACTGTGATGGGTCATTCTCTTAAAAAGACACTTCAAATATCAGTCACAGCTCCAAAAATATGTACATTTACACAGTTGATCTAAGATTAAATAACACTTTTCCCTTTTGATTCTCTGATTTTTCTTTTTTTATCCTGTTTCAAAGTCGCTCTGTATCTGTAAAACAGCTCAGCACAAAACCAGTTTTCAACCATTTTTAACATAAAATATTTTTAAGAGGTTTAACTGAGGAATTTATATAAAACAGATTCATATTTATATATCATTAACGTAATGCTACATTTACAAATATGTATTTTATTTAGAAAATTCATTTCACTCAGAGATTGTGGTCACTGGTGTTATCAGGACTCTTATTACATTTTAACACAGTTTTTTTAGCTCTATTAAACTGCCTCTTTGGGTCGAGGCTCACCAGAGAGGAAGCAGCTCAAGGCATGAGAAGGTGAGTCACACTCGCTCACTGTATTTCATTAATTTATTAATAATCAGGCAGCTCATAACTTTTATGCGTCACCGGTGTTATGTGCTTTAATGACTGGGTGATTAGAAGTTTGTCAAAATAATACCATGTATCATTTTATTACTGATTTTAAATAGCTGCACAAGGTCACCTGATCAGCCAATGAGTCAGCCAATTTACAAAATCCTTGGTTTTAACCAGAATGTCACTGAGTCACCGTCACTGGTGTTTCACCACATTCATATAACACCAGTGACTGTAAGATATGTCTGGAATTCAGCTCCTTTCTGCATATATGATAATAGGAAATGTTAATGAACATATTAAGATTGTCTCCAAATGGAGAACGACCCTTATACACCAACAACAGCTGCTGGGTATTCTGGTAAAATTCTGCCAGTTCAGTCACATTCCGGCACCATAGCCACCTCACAATTCACAGGATGCGGCGACGTTCCATGGAAAACTGTGCACAGAGCACAACATACTGCGTTTAGGACATTTTTGTTCACCACATATTTTGCATTCCCACTCAAAAATACAGCTTAGCTGGTCTAAACTGGTCTGGTGCTGGTTTGGCTGGTCACCCAGAACGGTCATGCTGGTTGACCAGCGTGCCAGCATCCAAAACACAACAGATGCTGGTCTAAGCTGGTTTTCTATCAGGGACAACGCAACTACACAATAACACGCCTATAAATAGACTCAGCTGGTTAAGCAGGTTACTCTGATGGGAGCGTTCTCATGCACCCTGGGTTCTATGTTCCCTAAGGCCTTTTTATGGTCCCTCAGAGCTCAGTGTGATGCGTCAGGAAACCACTGAGTTTCCCAGCTCATAGCTCAGAAAGTGGCAGCTAATATGTTTGTGAGCCTGTTTTAGAACTTTGTATACTTTGGTTCCTAAGGGTAGGAACCAAAATTAGTGACAGACTGTAATACACTACAGGAAGCAGTGAGGTAGTGCTAATTAGCAATAACGTTCTAAATGTTCTCAAAGTCAAATTAAAGTATGAGTAATAAGACAGGAACACAGGGAGGACTCCACCCTGAGAACCAAATTAACTCAGTATTTGAGTTAACCGGACTGTTCCTACTGTAACAAATAAAAATCTAAGGTAACAGTCAGTTTAGTCGTGTTTGGTGTCTGAACTTTGCTTCTTTAGTTCTGCATTGGAGCTACGAGGCTAACGTAGCTAGCAGGTACATTAGCATGATGCTAATGGCGTGCCTAAATCAAATCGTAGCATGTGAAGTTGTTCAGTAATAGACTTCAGTAGTACCTGAGACTGTAGGACCTACAAGTACAAACAAAATTCAGCTGCCAATACTCCTAAAAAGATTTCTTTAGTAAAGACAACGGTTCTATATAGATCCATGAACAGTCAGAACCATTTGCATGATTAAAGAGTTCTCTGCATGGTGAAATCGTTCTTCAGATTGATGGAGTTGTGTTATATATGGTTCTATATAGAGCATTTTCTTTATAGCACCAAAAAAGGTTCTTTCATTGGGTCAAGCTTGACTTCATAATAGAAAAACCCTGTTTGGTGCTATATAGAAACATTTACAATAGGATTCTATGTAGAACCATCTACAGCTCATTCTCCATTAATTCGAAGAAGCATTTCATCATCACCTTTAATCATGGCAATGGTTCTGAGTGTTCATGGTTCTATATAGAATCACTGTCTTCACTAAAGAACCCTTGAAGAACCATCTTTAAGGGTGTTTTAGCCAGCCTACATGTTTTTTTGTCAAGGTCATTACTTGTGAGCTACACAAGCCTTGTAGCTCCAGCGCTAAAACTAAAAGTCTTTCCCTGAAGTTGATGAAATCAATAAAAACGTACACAAACACAGACTCTGAGTCAAAGGAAACAGTTTAATTTCATCCCGCAGTGGCACAAGTACATTTCTTATAAAAATAAAATTTCAGACTGTACACACTGAGCTGGACCTGCTTCCTCTCTCAGCAGCACTGAGATCCAGTGCAGGACAGAAGCTCAAAATAACAGGTACTGAAACATTAAATTAAACATTAAACTCTGCTCAGCGTCATGAATATCATGAACCCAGTAGATAAACATTTCAATGAAATCTTCGTTGCCTCTCCAATGAAACGTGTTACAGGGCTAGCACAATCGCAGCACTCTGATTGGCCGGCCGGCTGATTGTGACTGGCTGGTTGTAGTCTCTCAGAGGGGCGTGGTCTCCATCGGACCCAACGAACATTCATGTTTGTAACTGCGCTTGGGGCCCCAACCCAATCAGCGCATCAGTAGTGCTAGCCCTGCCCCCAGACCGGCGAATCCTGCGAAGGCCATAAGAGCGTTCCGCACGCGCGACTCGGAGTCGTCCTCGCGGAAGAACTCCACAAAACCATCCTGAAACACAAAAAAACAAACAACGGGTCAATAAACAAGACATTCAGTGATAGGAGACACATTCTGTTCACCAGTAACATCACTGGTCATTTATCTGTGAATATTTATCACTTTTACACCATTTGTTTATGGATCAATGCTACAGAGAAATATAACACTGCTGTAATGTACAGTAAAATAAATAAACTGATACTTCAGTGCAGACAAACATTCTGCTCCTCTGATTCAGTGCAGCAGAGGGCCCAGTGAAGGACAGTATGGATGCTGTGCTACCTGAGTGCAGGTCATGAGGCGGTGGTCATTGAGAACTCGGCCTCAGATCACATGACCACGCTGCTCTCAGGTGTGAGACACCTGACTGCATAATTAAAGAGTGGAAAAACAGAGCTCATCTACACTCAGGCTGTCTACAGTTACTGACCACAGCGCTCAATGGAGTCTCATTCATACCGCACAGCACTGTGGGTAAAAACAGACTATGTCTCACAGTATTAGACTAAACTAAAGCCTTGGACTTCAACGCTTCAAATATGTTAATAATGGTTTATTTACAAAAACTGTTGAGCTGCATCCACGTGCTGCAGCATACTATCATACTATCACACTACACCATATTACACCAGCCTAACCAATATTTCACTGTTCTACCAAATATTTCACAATTCTACCCAACAATACACCACATTACACCATTCTACCTCACACTGCCCATTACTACACCATTCTACCCAACAATGCCCATTATTACACCATTCTACCCCACACTGCCCATTACTACACCATTCTACCTCACACTGCCCATTACTACACCATTCTACCCCACACTGCCCATTACTACACCATTCTACCCCACACTGCCCATTACTACACCATTCTACCCCACACTGCCCATTACTACACCATTCTACCCCACACTGCCCATTACTACACCATTCTACCTCACACTGCCCATTACTACACCATTCTACCCCACACTGCCCATTATTACACCATTCTACCCAACACTGCCCATTATTACACCATTCTACCCCACACTGCCCATTATTACACCATTCTACCCCACACTGCCTAACAAACTATACTATGCTATCTAATAGTACCCAATATTATATCATTCTACCCAATATTACCCATTATTAGACTATACTACCGATTACTACGCTATACTATCCTATACTACGCCATTATACTAATTTTACCCAATCCTACCCATTATAACACCATTCTACCCCGTAATACTCCATATTACACCATACTATCTAATAGTACACCATATTACACTGTCCTACCCAGTACCACCCCATTCTTTCCAGTACTACACCATATACCATACACATTACACTACTCTGCCCAATTCCACCCTTTATTACATAATTCTAGCCAGTACATCATACACCATTCTACCAAATACTACCCATTACCACACCATACTATCCAACACCACACCATTCTACCAAATACTACCCATTACTACACCATACTATCCAACACCACACCATTCTACCAAATACTACTCATTACTACACCATACTATCCAACACCACACCATTCTACCAAATACTGCCCATTACTACACCATACTATCCAACACCACACCATTCTACCAAATACTACCCATTACTACACCATACTATCCAACACCACACCATTCTACCAAATACTACCCATTACCACACCATACTATCCAACACCACACCATTCTACCAAATACTACCCATTACTACACCATACTATCCAACACCACACCATTCTACCAAATACTACCCATTACCACACCATACTATCCAACACCACACCATTCTACCAAATACTACCCATTACTACACCATACTATCCAACACCACACCATTCTACCAAATACTACCCATTACTACACCATACTATCCAACACCACACCATTCTACCAAATACTACCCATTACTACACCATACTATCCAACACCACACCATTCTACCAAATACTACCCATTACTACACCATACTATCCAACACCACACCATTCTACCAAATACTACCCCACACTGTCCAATATCACACCATATTACACCACTCTATTCAATCCTACCAATGACATCTCAAATACCACCTATTACTACACCATCCTATCCACTACTTCTCAATACTACCAGTTCCTACAACATATTACCCATTACTACACCACACAGCCCAATACTACACTACCTAACCTTATACTATCCATTACTGCCCTCTACTGCCCCCGCATTACTCATTAGGTGGGGTAGACGGGGTCTAAGCAGCCCCCTTATGGCAGAACGCCGTTATTCTGGTAAAGATATGAGTGAATATACTGCTTTGCTGGACTCACCCAGGCTTTGTTGTTGATGAGCCACTGTCGCTGGTCTGTGCTGAGGTACGTTGAAATGTGTTGTATGACGTTCTCCACACACTGTTCTCTGTCTGCTTCCTTCAGCTGTTCACAGACCACCGCACCGAACGCCACCAGACTGGCAATCCGCCCCCAGTTGGTGGTCCCATCACTGAACAGGGTCTTCGCCACGCTGCTAATAAGCTCCATGCTATCGTCCTGCTCTTTCAGATTGAGCCGCTGGACCATACCTGAGGAGAGAAACCACCACACATCAACCACTAGAGCTACAGCTAACGATGACTGACCTACCGCCTACTTCAGTTCCACAACGCCTGTGTGGATCATATTAACATTATAGAGCGCCCCCTACACTTCCTGTAGTGTATTACAGTCTGTCAGAGTGACTGTGTGGATCATATGAACATTATAGAGCTTTTTAAATGAAACAGTAGAAGCCATATCGCCCCCTACACTTCCTGTAGTGTATTACAGTCTGTCAGAGTGACTGTGTGGATCATATGAACATTACAGAGCTTTTTAAATGAAACAGTAGAAGCCATATCGCCCCCTACACTTCCTGTGGTGTATTACAGTCATTCTGTATTCAGAATGGATTACATGAACATTTTAGAGCTTTTTTATTTTAGAAATAAGAGACTCACTGTATGTATGTGCTTCAGTATTTGTTTTATTTTTTCATTTAAACCAAAAATAAACATTTTAATCTATAATCTAGTTTCACTTCCTTTGGTTTTTATGCTCTCTGCACACCTACAGAGCTGCACTTTTTGTGGCACAATGCAAATAAGGATAGCAAATATTTGCATCAAGATCCAATGCAAATATCATTTCCATTCCTCATTCCTGCAGCAAACACAGCACTGTCATTCATCCAAGCGACCACAGGATGGTTCTAATCATGTATAAACACCTCTGCAGCAGGAAATGTCTGGGACTTTTGTGGCCTGGCTGTGGCTCCACCACTCTAACACTACTTCACATCCCACAGCCTGTTTACTCTGAGTGCGCCGTCTTTAAGGTGTTGACCTATAGCAGGAAAATCCCCTGAACGGCACAAACACCCCAGAGACCTTTACCGCCTCCAGGACTGCCCCGCAGGTACGGTCCCTGCTGCAGTTGGAAGACTGTGGCTGGGTTTGGGTTTGTTTTGGTGTGTTTTTCCCCCAAGTGTGTGGGCAGGAGGCTGATAAACAGGTTAAACTCTCAGGCTAATCTGATCTGGAAACACCTCCAGGAATTCAACCACTATAACCTCAAACTAATCATCATCAATCATCAATACAGCGCAGCACAGAGCAATCCAGTCTAATCAGAAGACACTGAGCAGTAATGCAATGTGAAATCTAATCTAACAGAATATAATATGCTATAATGTGTAACATATAGTGCTACTTAATACAACAAAGCTAATGTAAAATAAATAATGTTTTACTATGTAATATAATATCCAATCTAATAAAGCACAATGTAAGTGTTTTAATGTTATTTAATGCAATTACATTAAACAATGTGAAATAAAATGTAATCTTATGCATTATAATGCACTGTACTACCTTGTAATGCAATGTGATGTAGTGAATTAACATAAAAGGTTTACATACAGTTATGTAATATGGTATAATGTGGTGTAATGTCATGTAATACTATAAAATATAATAATAATAATAATAGCAAAAGTAATGATTGAATATAATGATGTAATGTACAAGGCAAAATTTCCCCGACTTGGTTTCAGCCTAACCTGCCGCTTTCGTGGTGAACCACCACTGGAAACTCCCTTCTAGAATTAGGCTTAATCCAGTTCTGGGAAACTTGCGCTTAACTTCTGCTTTTGACAGACTGTCAAATATGCAGTACTATACGCTACACAGGAACCAGTAAACGAACTAACTCAGATTCTATTAAAGCTGCAGTCTGCGTTTTTGATTAAAGGTGCGGTATGGGCTATGACTCAACGTGTAAAACAGCGTCTGTATTTCTATCCTAAGTGGGGGTGAAGCGTATGAGCGTGTCTGTATCTCTAGTTTTGGACGGCGTTTTTCCAGCGAAGTGCATGCGCTGCTGATAAGCGCAGTTTCTCAGAGTGAAACTGGGCCTCAGTTCCAGGAACCCTCCACCACACGCACGCAGCACAGCCCAGCCGCGAACCGTGATAAAGACACACAGGCTGTAAGACTACAGCTTTACCCATAGATCTGTACATATACACACACCCACACGCCACTGACTGACTCATCTACAGACCTAGATGTGCCCACAGAAACCAGCGGAAAATAAACAAAAACAAGCAAACATGACTCATTAGCGGGCACTAATGCAACACAGTGAGGTGTGGTGCAACACACAGTAACGTACTGCACAGTGTTGTGTACAACAGCAACACAGAGTGACATGAAACAAGCCAAAAAACGATCGTAAACACTACAAATACAAACAAATTCAGACCAAAAACTCTCCTTTAAGGGGATAAAACCACGCACAGGCCTCTCCATTGTGCCCCTTAGCCGTTAGCTTAACTATTTACTCCCATTCGCTGTCCTTTATTTTGAACTCCCCGTTCCACCTTAAATGGCGCAGCAGTTGCATTATGACGCCAGCGGCGTCATAATGCAACTGCTGCGCCATTTAAGGTGGAACGGGAAGATTCGAAAACGAAGCCGTGTTTACTCACCGTTGTACGCGATACTGTGCTTGTGGATCACCCCCTCCACCACCCTGCTCATCGTGCCGTGGGAAGGGTGCTTGTTCCGGGTCTTCTGGCCGATATATCCGCGGTAAAAACCGCCGATGAGCCGGCGGGTGTCCTCCACCAGGGCGCTGCCGCCGAAGTCGGGCACGAAGTCGTCGGACTCCGGGGACTCGGGCAGCGATCCTCCGCCCATGGAGGCCTTACTAGCGGGTCCGGACGATGCCTGTAGTCCCTCCAGGCCGCGGTCGGGCCGGTCCGGGCGGTCCAGCGGGCTCTCTGAGCCCTTCTTAAAGAGCATCCTCCCCGCTCCGTCACACAGCAGAGTAATGGCGGTGCTCTCCATGCTAACGATGCTAACGCTGCGAATGCTAACGCACAGGAGTATCTGCACTGCGGAAGAAGCGCCGGCGCCCGGCGCTCTTATATCGACTACGTGCGTGCGTCAGCCGTGACGCAGTACGCCCGCATCTCCCTAGGTATTGGAGTTCCGGGTAGTTCCGTGGGCAGCGGAAACAAACACAGCAGAGAAGGTTGTGTTTGTGTTTATTATTAATTTGACCCTAATTTTCCCTTAATTTACATATTAATTAACCTGATTCAACTCCAGAACCTCCTGGTCCTGCACTCATACTGCTGAACTGATGTGCGCAGTGTTTATTTCACCTCTATCTAAGACATTGTTTTCATTTTTTATTTATCTTTTACTTTTTTATTAGTAATACAATTATAGATTATATAAGTGGGTTATTAATAAAATATTACTTTTGTTTTTATTGGTAGTAACAATGACAAATTATATAATACACTCTACTGTTCATGTTAGATGTGACATTAATATAAGAGTCCATCATGTTTTAACTGTGGGGATCAAACAGACAGACTATATTGTTTATCATTTATATTCTATATATATATATATATATATATATATATATATATATATATATATATATATATATAATTTCTATATATATTCTATATACACCGCTCAAAAAAATAAAGGGAACACTCAAATAACACATCCTAGATCTGAATGAATGAAATATTCTCATTGAATACTTTGTTCTGTACAAAGTTGAATGTGCTGACAACAAAATCACACAAAAATCATCAATGGAAATCAAATTTATTAACCAATGGAGGCCTGGATTTGGAGTCACACACAAAATTAAAGTGGAAAAACACACTACAGGCTGATCCAACTTTGATGTAATGTCCTTAAAACAAGTCAAAATGAGGCTCAGTATTGTGTGTGGCCTCCACGTGCCTGTATGACCTCCCTACAACGCCTGGGCATGCTCCTGATGAGGTGGCGGATGGTCTCCTGAGGGATCTCCTCCCAGACCTGGACTAAAGCATCCGCCAACTCCTGGACAGTCTGTGGTGCAACTTGACGTTGGTGGATGGAGCGAGACATGATGTCCCAGATGTGCTCAATCGATTTCAGGTCTGGGGAACGGGCGGGCCAGTCCATAGCTTCAGTGCCTTCATCTTGCAGGAACTGCTGACACACTCCAGCCACATGAGGTCTAGCATTGTCCTGCATTAGGAGGAACCCAGGGCCAACCGCACCAGCATATGGTCTCACAAGGGGTCTGAGGATCTCATCTCAGTACCTAATGGCAGTCAGGCTACCTCTGGCGAGCACATGGAGGGCTGTGTGGCCCTCCAAAGAAATGCCACCCCACACCATTACTGACCCACTGCCAAACCGGTCATGCTGAAGGATGTTGCAGGCAGCAGATCGCTCTCCACGGCGTCTCCAGACTCTGTCACGTCTGTCACATGTGCTCAGTGTGAACCTGCTTTCATCTGTGAAGAGCACAGGGCGCCAGTGGCGAATTTGCCAATCCTGGTGTTCTCAGGCAAATGCCAAGCGTCCTGCACGGTGTTGGGCTGTGAGCACAACCCCCATCTGTGGACGTCGGGCCCTCATAACATCCTCATGGAGTCAGTTTCTAACCGTTTGTGCAGACACATGCACATTTGTGGCCTGCTGGAGATCATTTTGCAGGGCTCTGGCAGTGCTCCTCCTGTTCCTCCTTGCACAAAGGCGGAGGTAGCGGTCCTGCTGCTGGGTTGTTGCCCTCCTACGGCCTCCTCCACGTCTCCTGGTGTACTGGCCTGTCTCCTGGTAGCGCCTCCAGGCTCTGGACACTACGCTGACAGACACAGCAAACCTTCTTGCCACAGCTCGCATTGATGTGCCATCCTGGATGAGCTGCACTACCTGAGCCACTTGTGTGGGTTGTAGAGTCCGTCTCATGCTACCACGAGTGTGAAAGCACCACCAACATTCAAAAGTGACCAAAACATCAGCCAGAAAGCACAGGTACTGAGAAGTGGTCTGTGGTCCCCACCTGCAGAACCACTCCTTTATTGAGTGTTTCTTGCTAATCGCCAATGATTTCCACCTGTTGTCTATTCCATTTGCACAACAGCATGTGAAATTGATTGTCAATCAGTGTTGCTTCCTAAGTGGACAGTTTGATTTCACAGAAGTTTGATTTACTTGGAGTTATATTGTGTTGTTTAAGTGTTCCCTTTATTTTTTTGAGCAGTGTATATGTATAATTCTTAATGTACTGGACAAAATAATTGAAAATAATAATAAAATTCTATATAAAATATAAAAAATAATATAAAATATAAAAATAATATAAAAAGTTTTGAACAGTATATATAAAGTTTGTACATATTTTATTCATATTACATTTGTGTTTCTCTCTCTCTCTCTCTCTCTATATATATATATATATATATATAAATTTTGGAAACAACGATGTTTTGAAAAGGAGAAAACAGCTGATGTAAAACGAAAGTCTCTAATAAAGGTGGTATTAATCATGATATGTCATTAATACTCCTAATATTTGTAAACCAAACGCGGAAGTTCCTGACAGTGGTCTGTACTGCGTTTCGGGACAAAAGCCTTCATGCTGTCAGAACAAAATCTCGTATCTGCACAATAGTAAGTCTACAGGAGTTAACAGGAAAAACATTCTTCGAAAATCACAAAATTAAAGTGCGAAAGTGCAAACTGGAGATTTGAAGTATAACTGGAGATCCACTGGTCCCTTCAATACAATGCCTCCTTAAATCCACTGCTACTTTAATTCCACTGCCTCCTTAAATTCATTGCCACCTTAAATCTATTATTTGGAAGAGGATTACAAAAACAGTATGTTAACCAAGCCAACTTAATTATTTACAAGGCCTAATATAAAATGATTTAGAATCAGGATGAGAATCACTTCATTTCACCAAACATGTTGCACATGCAAGGAATTTGTGAGTCACACATTTATTGCATGTACCAAAGTGAACAGACCAGACAAACACACAAGACTGTTAAGCAATATTTAACTAAGAGGCGAATAAAAGAACAACAGAATGAATAGAATAGAATATAGTTGAAAGCGTTGTTGCTGACTGTGTTCTAGATTGGTTACAGCTGTAAGACTCTCAGTGGAAAATAAGTGATGATATGTGGAATTTTTAAAACGCTGTGTTTAACCACCAGTGCGTCACCCAGGAAACACTGAGTAAAAGGCCAGTGGGCCGCCAGCTTTGCCGTCAGTGGGCCTCTTACTATCTCAGAATAAACAGTCAAAAAACTGGAATAAAGCTCTCTGTCTCTTTCGCTGGCACTGCGGTTACCATGTAACTTCATGCTTCATGCCGTCCGTACGGCGCGTACCACTGTTAGGTGCGCCGTGACGGTTTCTTCAACACACACATGTGAACGCAGCCTAAGAGTGATGATGCAGTTTCAGTCCTTCAGCCTTTATCTCGGACATTCCTCCGTATCTGCCCTCATGACGCTCCTGAGAAGCAGCTCAGGTATTTCATTCATCTCTCCGTCTCTCTCTGTTCACCTCATTCACTAATAAACGTGTTATTAACGTTCCTCTCGGTGCTGCTCAGACAGGATCATCAGATCACTTACAGCAGGTTGGGAGGCCTGGGTTTGGGGGTCAGAGGTCACGGAGAAATGGACTGTGTCCTGATAGCGTGCTAAGCTAACACCCTCTGTAAGAGTTCTCACAGTGAGAAGATGAACTGATCAGCCTGAAGGTTAAAGTTCACAGTGCATACGTGTGCAGTGACTCGCCGCCCCCTCTGAACCGGTATGAATTCTTCAGCCCATCTGACTCACACTGAGACTGTAGCTGAGTTCCAGAAGCTCCGTCCACACTGTGTTAAAGTTTCACAGTGATTTTCCATGGAACCGTCATTTCAGTAGGTCAGACAGACCGTGAGGGTCAATCAGAAACACTGACACATCAAAGACGGTGTGCAGAGAACAATCGCTCTCAGTCACACGGCTGAGTGACACACTGACGGTCACTGATTAATCCCCCCACCAACATTCCTCCCCCCACCTACTCACTACCCCCCCACCAACATTCCTCCCCCCACCTACTCACTACCCCCCCACCAACATTCTTCCCCCCACCTACTCATTACCCCCACAAGACACGTTTCTATCTATAAACACTGAGGCCTTAATCCTTATTTACATTACAGTACATTTACTTACAGCACGCTCTTCAAAATAAAGGTCCCTAAATGATTCTTAGCTTGGATTAACAGTCATGGGCAAAAGTTTGTGCACCCCTGTCCAACTCTGTGTGGTGTTGATTTTCTAAGTGAGAAAGTGAAAATAAGTTAACACCCCCTCCACAGCTGGGTTTCTCCTCCCTGGACCACAAGCAGGCTGTGAATCAACCTCTGGTGGTCCTCGGTTCTCTACTGAGGGGGGGTCAGTGGTCCTTAGAGAACTGTTGAAGACACTTTATGTCATAGAAGTCCTCAAGAAAAGAACTGACTTAATAATAAAAGAAATATTAATGCTTTCAAACATTTAGCAGCATTAAAACACAACCTGCAACAACAGCGCATTAAGCAGCTTCGTTGTTTTCTGTAGTGAGGCCTTAAAATCATCTGCAGAGATGTTACACCTAATTAGCCGCTGTCCTGCTCGATTTGTGCTGCATTCAAACTGAAAATACACAGAAAACCGTGTTACAGGGAAGATGAGATAACAGATCACAGGGATAAGCAGGTCAGCGCTGAGCTCCCCTCATTCATCCCGCAGGTAATGAACAGTGTTTTACACAGTCCGTCGTTGAGATCCATAAGATACAGAG
This sequence comes from Colossoma macropomum, assembly GCF_904425465.1. Classification (NCBI taxonomy): domain Eukaryota; kingdom Metazoa; phylum Chordata; class Actinopteri; order Characiformes; family Serrasalmidae; genus Colossoma; species Colossoma macropomum. The sequence continues at coordinate 844,515 of NW_023494792.1, read as the reverse complement.
AAATATCTTCACCTGGCCTCTGCTCCCAAAAACCAGAACAAGGACCTGAATTTAGATTGGTTGGCAGAGAAATGTTGATTTTATCATCAATATTTATTTAATTATTATTACAAGTATTATTGTGAAGTACTCAGTTTTTCCGTTTCATTATATTCTGAAAATATCTTAATCTGGTCTTGTCCTTGAGTGGGTCAGTGGTTCTAGACGGTCAGAACAGAGCTAATTTACATATATCAGTCTTAAAGGCACAGTAACAGAAACAGCCTGTTTAATTGTGATGGAAAATGAATATGTAAACATTAATTATGACTATGTTTGGTGTTAAATCTCCAAAACTTTATAAGTGGAGATAAAAGCAAGACTGGACTGGGAACTAAATTCAGCCCCAGAAATTTGTCCAGACCTCTCCCAACGACAATCCTGCTAGTTAGCTGGGTTAGTTAATTATTCAGTGTGTGATCGTACATTAACACTAAGTTAGCCATCTGCAGCCTTAGTGCCCACGCAGACTGAATGAACTAGCTAACTGACCTGTTCTGCACTTCATCACTCTGATATCCAAACAATCCAAACACTTTCATTTCTTCATTTCCGAGTCTTGATTCATTAACTTTCTGTTTTGTTCTTCATCACACGCCCTCTCTACTTTCCTCTCTACCCCACCTGCACAGTTTACCAATCTAGATCATTATCATCATGCTTTGTTTGTGTGACTGGTCGATGGACACACTCTGGGAATGCAGTGGACCACTAATGTGTCCAGATATGTGCTCTCCAGTATTCGCCCAGCACACTCTGTTGTCCAGGGTGCTCTCCAGTCCTTTAATATGGGACTACATTGGAAACGATTAGACCATACCTGTTTTAGAGGGAGAATAAATAAATATATAAAATATATAAATGAATAAGTATTGGGACACACCTCCTAGTTATTGAGTTCAGGTGTTTCAGCCACACTCATTACTAACAGGTGTATAAAATTAACACATAGCCTTACAGTCTCCACAGACACACACTGGCAGTAGGGGGTCGCACTGAAGAGCTCAGGGACTTTAAACATGCCTCTGTCATAGGATGAAACCTCTGTAGGTGTAGTTTTGTCCATTATATATATATATATATATATATATATATATATATATATATATATATATATATGTCACTACATGAGCCTAATTCTGCTCCTTTCTCTCTGCACTGTACAGTGAACACCTGTTTATGAATGGAATGTAAACCTATTGATGAAAAATACCAATTTAACTAAAATACTGTTTTTCTGCAACAGACTGTGGCAAGACATTTCACAGGAAAGAATTCAAATAAAAGCATAATTTTAGGATTCATATAACTAAATCTAGACTGATACTTCATTTCAAAGGAAAGAATTTAGCTATCGGAATATTTAGATATGCAAACGTTATGTTAGTATTTGCATGCTCAGCTGAAAATAGCACTGAAAATGTCAGGAATAGTTTTGAGTAAAAACTATCGACCAGCTCTGTAGATTAACAGACTAACAGTCTCTTCAAAGCTGTCAGAGTTAGGTTTTAATTACTCATGAGAGAATTCACTGAAACTGCAGCTTACAACATGTAGAACGTTACATGCAGATCCTGAATAGGAAATGTTAGCTGAGCATTACTGTAGTGGTGATAATTGGATAAATAAAGGCTTTTCAAAAGAAAAAAATGCACACAAATGACCACAAAAGCTTCCACGACCCACAAGAACATTTAACTAATCCAAACTCTTTGAGGATCACCACTTAGATGTGGTTTTGCAGCTACATTGCTACATCCGACTGGAAACTGCAGAGTTCTGGCTTTATTCTGTAGATTAGTTACACATTCAGTGCACGTCGTTTCCAAAAACATGCTGTAAATTATTTGGCTTCAAATCTTCATTTGTAAAGATCTGCAGTGTTCTCTTAATTTATGCTTGGCATTCATCTGTGATAGATGAGTTCCACACGATTAAAAAGCGAAAAATTTAACAGGCACTTGCACTGAAAAAGTAAACATAACTAGCTAGTGTGTTCCCAGAACAATCCATGAGCTGGAATAGATGTTTTATTTTTGAGTAGTTCACAACAATAACATGTATCATGTTCAAAATTATCTCAGAAACTTCACAGCCTACAATCCCTGAGAACCCTACGAACCCCTGTGGATCCTACTGAACCTAATCAAACCCCTGAGAACCCTACAAACCCCTGTGGATCCCACTGAACCTAATCAAACCCCTGAGAACCCTACAAACCCCTGTGGATCCCACTGAGCCTAATCAAACCCCTGAGAACCCTACAAACCCCTGTGGATCCTACTGAACCTAATCAAACCCCTGAGAACCCTACAAACCCCTGTGGATCCCACTGAACCTAATCAAACCCCTGAGAACCCTATGATCCCCTGTGGATCCCACTGAACCTAATCAAACCCCTGAGAACCCTACAAACCCATGTGGATCCTACTGAACCTAAACAAACCCCTGAGAACCCTACGAACCCCTGTGGATCCCAGTGAACCTATTCAAACCCCTGAGAACGCTACAAACCCCTGTGGATCCCTCTGAACCTAATCAAACCCCTGAGAACCCTACAAACCCCTGTGGATCCTACTGAACCTAAACAAACCCCTGAGAACCCTATGAACCCCTGTGGATCCCACTGAACCGAATCAAACCCCTGAGAACCCTACGAACCCTTGTGGATCCCACTGAACCCCTTGTGAACGCTCTGAAACCCCTGTGAACTGTATTGAACTCGAAGGATCCTCACTGAATCCCACTGAACCCCTGCAAACCCCAGCCAACCCAACCGAATCCCTGTGAACCCCATGGAACCCCACAGAGCCCGACTGATCCCCACTGATCCGCTAAGAACACCAGATGTGGAGCTGAGGTTCTATCTCAGCTCATACAGTACTGCACTGCGCAGTGTTCTGTAGATTTGAATGGTGACGTTGGTGGTGTACTAAACTAAAAGGTGCCTCAAAGGGTATTGTGAGCAGCGCCACAGAGGAACCATTTCAGTTCCCTAAAGAACCATGTTTGTGAATGAGGTGACATTTAAATGAACCTTTAAATGTATACATAAAGGTCATACACCAGTTTGTGTGTTCCTCCAAGGACATTTACGGCATGTTGATGTTCTTTAAATAGGTTTGAATTCTCTCACATCTCATTTGCAAAAATGGTTCTCTAAAGATTACGTCCATCAAAATGTTCCTTAAGGAACCCAGACATGGTTCCTCTATGACACCACACAAAGAACCAATTCTAGCACCTTTATTATTAGTACACTCTGCTGTTTGTTACGGTCAGATGGAGCGGAAACAGACTTTTGTTCTCGTTACATCATCACTTACTCAAAAATCTGTTTACATCAGTTTTTCACGTTTCTTCTTTATCAACAGACGAACTTTCCACCTCATTCCAGAGTAAAAGCTTCCTCTGGAATATTTTACTGAATGTTATTGAGTTTTTATAGTGTTTTAATGCCTGTTTTCTACACTGATATGACTGTTTTATTACTGAATCACCTGACTCAGGTACACGCCTGTCTGTGCGTTATCAGCCTCCTTTATCTCAGTCTCTCACTCACTATGTCCTCTATCTTGCACGCCCTCTGACTCACAGTTCACACGGTCAGGCTGGGTCCACTGTGTCACTCATAAGACCACATAATGCATCACTTCCTGTCGTGGTCAGTGACACAGCAGATAAAAATCCAGTTTAAACTGGGACCCAGTCGGCTTCACGTGATGAACACATTACATAACAGGGATCTATTAATGATCCGGTGGAGGGAAAGAATCATATAAGACTGGGATTGAATGCTATAAGAAGAGGAATAACGGATCTAGTGGTGGGAATAAATGGAACGACGGTGGGAACGAGTTACATACCAGCGAGGATAGATGGAAGGAGAATGGGAGTAGAAGATGCGGCAGTGGGAATGAATTAGAAAACTTTGGGATTCAATGCTAAAACAGGAGGAATAAATGATCCAATGATGGGAATAAATGAGTTAGTGGTGGGAATAAATAAATTAGCAGTGGGAATAAATGACATAATGGCAAGATAAATGGGAAAAACAGTGAGAATAAAATGAATAGCAGTGGGAATAAAGAACATAATGGTAGAGATAAACTGATTAACATATAATGATATAACAGTGCGATTATTTACTAAACACTGATATAATAAGCTTTATTCTGTGTTCTAATAGGCAAGTTTATTAATACAGCACCTTTCAAACACTGCAGTCTTTCAGACCTTCACACACGAGGCAGTTCAGAGTCAGAAACCACAGAGTCGTTTAAAAAACAATTAAAAGCAGCATTTAAAACAATTAAAACGTAACACAAATTTAAAAGAGCAAATCATTAAATTAAAAATCAAATTAGGATGTTAAATAATCATTAAAAATTCATAAAAATAATTTATCTATCCTAATATTAATAAAGTTTGGGAGGTTAGTATGTGAAATATGAACATCCTGGTCCATTACTTACAGAAAGTTATGTCGCTATGCCAACATGCACCCTATCAAGTCGTGGCCTAGTATGTTAATCTGGAGCTGCAGCTGAATTTAAACAAAAATACTTCGTCGTTGATTTATTTCTTCACAGCTGTGTTTAAAAACACTAAGTGTCCAATTTTTAAATCCCTAAATTTGGTGTAAAGGCTGTGATTCCTACACACTCCATTAGTGTGCAGTGCACTGCTGCCCTCTAGTGGCCAGACCAAAAACCTTACAGATTAGAGGAATGAATAATTAAGAGAAGAGAAACAGCAACAGGAAGACGTCCGTCTGAGGTGAGACGCACCTACAGAGGATCTCACGGTGTACAGGGTGGAGATGATCACGTCCAGTTAAAGGGCTTTATTTCTTCTTTAAATAGATACTGAATTTAGTTTAACATGCTGTAAGACCCCCACAGTGCATAGTCAGAACTACATTTAATATCCCCCCATATACATTTACTGTAAACGTTTATACACTCAGGCTCACAGAAAATGTTCTACAGCTGTAAATAAGTATAATTCACGTTTTGTGCTGATATTTACTGTGTATTAATGATTCACACTTTGTAGTGTAAAATAACTGTGTCAGTGTTTTTCACTGATCATATTTATTTGGATTAATAATGTTTTATGTGCTTAGGTTGAAAATCTTAACTGGTTCCAGCAACATAGATTTGTATTGAACTGACTGTGTTTTGAATTGTAGGTTCTAGATACGACGTTTCTGTTTTCACTGGTAGCAGAAATGCTTAGTTTGTTTTTATAAATATTCATTAAGAAATGTAATGGATGCATAAGCATTGAATTCATGGATTTAATTGTATTTAATAAATCAACACCTTTAAAATCATTAAGCATAAACCAAAAAGTGTTGGGTGGTGACTTCCTGTCTCTTTAAAGAACATCATCTGGTGAAGAAGAGATTAAAGGAAGAACGCTGAAGGTACTCTGCAGTAATTTTTAATGAACTCACCACCAAAAGTACATCATTTAAAACATACACACCCCTTTACATATACAGTATACACATATCTATATATTACAGGCACACATATATTTGCTGTAATACAGAGTTTTCTGGCACCACTCCAGAGTAATAAACTGCTAACAGTGCTAAAACAAAAGAAAACACAAACAATAAAATGATCACAACCACGTTAAACTGCTCAGACTAAATAAGCAGAACGTATCTAGAGCGTTCTGCTCTGCTCAGTGTTCAGAGTGACCTGCTGGTGCTCTTCTCTCACATTACTGACCAGTTTAAACTGAGGTGATACAAAAAGAATCACAGACTTCAGCTGGATCACCAAACGTCCTGATTACAGACGTGGACAGCAGTGAGATGATCTCAGACGCCTGGGTTCAGGACTCTGGTACTGGAGGCCGAGGTTCTGACCCAGTTCATCACTGAGACAGTAGAAAAACATCTGATAACATGTTTTTACAGTAACACGTCTATAAAAGCTCCAGTGATCTGATAATAAGGAACACTAAGTAAACATAAATCAATAATCAGATTTCCTCCTAAATACTCCGCGTACGAAACTCGACTAACGGCTCAGCAGTGACCTCGCTGAGGAGCAGCCATGTGAGAGGAAACTGTCAGACAGTCGCTCACTGGAAAACATTTATTGGGTAGTTTAATTAGAAACAAAACCTCAAAACCAGACAAACATAACGAACGCAGAGATCATATTTTATAGTATTTGATGGTCTTCGATCTTTCAGATTTGATGGTCTTTGATCTTTCTGATTTGATGGTCTTCGATCTTTCAGATTTGATGGTCTTTGATCTTTCAGATTTGATGGTCTTTGTTTTAAAGTCGGTTATTTTTATTTTACAATTCTCTGTGCTTCTCTTAGTTGATTATTTCATTTAGATTAATTTTTTATTCACTACTTTTAGCTGATCATTAGTTCTGAATAGTTTGACTTCTTTCAGGTGCTGAAACTTCATTTTGCTGAAATGTCTCACCTTTTACTTCCTTTCATTTCCTCCTCAGGCAGCTCTTCTCTGCACGGCTCTGACTGAGCACATCCGCAGATGCAGAAACACTAAATAAATCAGACTAAGGTAATAGAAGGGGTGAATATCCTCATTACTGAGCTAAACTCCAGGCCTCTATCTGCTAAAGTGACCCCTTAAATAATAGAGTACCTGCCGAAATCAGATAACGATCATATTATTATTGTTTGTGTAAAACAGAATCACTGGACTCTGTTCAATCTGAAGTTCTGGCTCTCCTGCTGATTCTGGATACAGCACTACTGATAATGTGTGTCTTATTTCAGGACATAATCAGAGAACCTTAATTCCAGAATGGTTCATATCCGTTTCTAACAGTTTTGAAAAGAAGAGTGAAAAGACATGTAAAGATGGCGTCAATCATAATATAACACTGATATGTATTGTTTGTTTAAAGCTCCCAGCAACGTGTATCATAAAAATGGGTTTTCAAATGAAACCGTTCAGTTAGAAGCACTTTTAGAAACACACAGTTTACAGAAATAAACAATTTGGAAAGAAAGAGTAAAAAAAAAAAATCAAACACTCTGTAAAAATAAATGAAATTAAAGTATATAATAATAATGTCATCCAATCAGCTGCAGGTTACTTCACACCGGTCATTGTTGTTTACAGGCCCACTGTAATTGGCCTAAATCTGTCTTTATTGTTGTCCATGCAGTTATTCAGTGTTCTAGAAGTGCTAATCATACTCATCATGTACACATCATACAGTATATATACATAAAATTACATTATATACACAGAGCATATATTACTTCAGCGACGTCTGTAAATGATGGAGATTATCAGACTCGCTCCAGGGTTTTTACTGAACTGGGAAAAACAGTCTTCAGTTTCAGAGCACCAGCAAACTGGACCCTCACTACAGGAACCACTACAGCTCAGCTCGCTGGGTCACTCAGTCATTTTACCAGATTTTTTTACCATTACGGTCATTATTTATTTATTATTTATTTTCCCAATTGTTTATTTGTTTATTATTATCCATATTCTTATTCTATTATTATTATTATTATTATTATTATTATTTCAGTCATTTGAATTAATTTTAGTTTCTTTTTTGATATTGACCTCCTTATGTGCTATTTATCTTCTTTTGATTTTAGTAACTTTTACTTTTTAGTTATGCTTTAATTATTGTTTTATATTTTCTACAGGTTCTTTAGGTATTTTATTATTAACTAAACCACAGCGGTGATGATTAACGTCCCTTTGTGCTGATATTATGTTTAATTTTTGAATTATCATCACATTCCTGATAGCATTTAACCTTAACAATGCCCTCATCTGGTGGACAAAGAGCTTTTATCATTAATTTAAATGATTTTTTTTTGTCTACAGATTTATTAGTTTAATGTATCATCACATTTTGAATGTTCGTATTGCTCTAATATGACTGTCAGATATTTTCAGACACAATCGTTAAACACAATATATTAATGCTTTTACCTGATATGGAGAAAAGGTTTAACTAAACCTCTCCATTGTAGTTGCCTAGTAGCACGTCGCCTTATTCAGTGCTACACCTATGAGTTAAGAGTACTGGCCTAGCTAACCAACGTTAATGCTAAAGATTCAGGCTAAACGTTTCACTCAGCCTAGCAGACATGGAGAAATTACAGTCTGACCAGGTTCTGCTGGTATGACCAGTAATATCAAAGGAGTTATCTAAGACTTTATCAGACCATGTGCTGAATGTAGTCATGCTAACTGCGTTTGACCACACCCCTTCAGCGCGTCAGTAGTGCTATCCCCACCCCCACCCCCCCAGCGATGACAAAGCTCTTCAAAGTGTTCCACACACGGCTCTCAGGGTCGTCCTCGCGGAAGAACTCCACAAAGCCACCCTGAAACACAACCACGATACATTCATCACTAATGGAGAGCTGAGAACACATGTTGCACAGTTACTTTATTTCTGAATAACTTAAAAGTTAGTAATTATAACATGTGCAAAGGTTTGGACACGCTCTGAAGTCAGTACTTAGTAACACAAATTTGGCAGGTATCGTAGTTTCCAAACATTTCTACAGCCAGCTAGGAGCCTTTCTGTTCCTATTTAATCTTCACAGTGGAAGATGGGTTTAACTGGGTTATGATCCAGGAGACTCCTCACCACAAAAGCACAGTTTGACTGGGCCGCAAGCCAGGAGATTCTTCACCGTGGTAGCAGAATTTGACTGGGCCATGAGCTGCAAAACTCTTCTCCATAGTAGTAGAGTTTTACTGTTATCCAAAAGACTTTTTATAACAGAGCCCCAAGACTGTTTATAGCAGAGGTGGAGTTTCACTGGGCCATGAGCCCCGAGACTCTTTATAACAGAGGTGGAGTTTTACTGGGCCATGAGCCCCGAGACTCTTTATAGCAGAGGTGGAGTTTTACTGGGCCATGAGCCCCGAGACTGTTTATAGCAGAGGTGGAGTTTTACTGGGCCATGAGCCCCGAGACTGTTTATAGCAGAGGTGGAGTTTCACTGGGCCATGAGCCCCAAGACTCTTTATAACAGAGGTGGAGTTTTACTGGGCCATGAGCCCCGAGACTCTTTATAGCAGAGGTGGAGTTTTACTGGACCATGAGCCCCGAGACTCTTTATAGCAGAGGTGGAGTTTTACTGGACTGAAAACAGCGAGACTCTTCCATATGATAATGAAACTCTTTTTTGTTTATACTATTCCTTGGTGGATTGAGACAAAGAAGTAGCAGGAAGGAAGAACTATTATTCTAAAACATGGAAAAATATGAGTAGGTGTGTCCAAACTTTTGACTGGTGCAGCATGTTTGGAAAAAATAATTTTCACAACCAACAGCCCCTAAACCTGCTGGACTCACCCAGGCTTTGTTGTTGATGAGCCACTGTCGCTGGTCTGTGCTGAGGTACGTTGAGGTGTGTTGTATGACGTTCTCCACACACTGTTCTCTGCCCACCTCCTTCAGCCGCTCACAGACCACCGCACCGAACGCCACCAGACTGGCAATCCGTGCCCAGTGGACGACACCATCATCGAACAAGGTTTCAGCCACACAGCGAACAAACTTCATGCTGTCATCTTGTTGCTCCAAACACAACTTCTGGACCATACCTGAGTGGGAAAACACATCAACACCCAGCAAGTAAGAGTTATCATCAATACCAATAACCAACCAGTTACCGTAAATAAACTTAACAAGCATCTAACCAAGAACATCCATACAGCTTTATTTTAAAAATAATTCCTTTATCTACACAAGTTTCAGTGTAACTTTAAACAACACTTTAACCTCTTTCTGCAGGCCCCCTAGTGGCTGAAATCGACTTGGATATTTTATATTAAATAAATCAAATGAAATATTAGTTTTCTGTAACTCTGATCACATTAACTTCTCTCCATATGTGAAATGTTGTTGAGCTGCTAGTGAGCAATGAGGGGTTAAAGGGGAGGGGTGAGAACCCCCTGCTGTGAAAAACTATTCACACCTCTCGACAAAGACACTTGTCTCAAAATAAAATTAATTTGCAGCTTTTTCCATATCAATCAAATCAAACAATAAACACAATAAAAACACTTTTATAAATGGCTTTGTTTTTTATGACACTGTTGACTCGAGGCTTTTTTTCCCCTCATAATGTTATTGGGTTGATGCCACTCCGAATCCACAGAATTAATATTATCTGGAAGACATAACATCTTGAGGCTGAGGAATTCAGTCATATGTTCTTAACATTGTTTGAGTGTGTGCATTGACCCTGACAGCCACAGAACCAGAAATACTGTAATGGGATGTAATGTGGAGTAATATACTCTGTTGGGGTCAACAGAGAAACCCATCCCTTTGACTTCTTCTATGGACACTAGTCCAGCTCTAACATAAATAAACTGACACAGACTGACTGCTGAAGGCAGCACTGTGTTTGTGGAGGATCCCATCCACCACCCTGCTCATCGTCTCCAAGGCTGGGTGTTGGTTTTGGCTCCTGTATCCCTGGTAAAAATCCCTGAAGATGCTGAGGGTCTCCTCCTCCAGCGTGACTCGGCCCTTTGGTTTCGGTTTGATCAGCACGGTCACCTCTCCGTCACACAGGCTGATGATGGTTTGCTCCTTGGTGCTGCTAATGCTAATGCTGTTGACCTGGACTGCAGAGGAAACAGCAGAGCAGTCTTTAGAAAGAGAAGCAGGCCAACTGCGTTATTAATATTGAACATAGACCTAAGCATCATGAATATTTCCACGCAGTGTGAGCTGGGAATGGGTGGCTTTTTGGAAGGGAAATTTTCTCCTGTACTTTTATTTAATCAAAGGTTTTTATTAAGAAACCCTCTTATAATAGTTAAGATTGTCTTTATTAGTTTAGTAGTGTTATTAGTGTTATTCTGCCATAAACAAACCATGCAGACCAAACAATAAGTTTTAAAGACATGAAGGTACACTGGGTTTTACTCTGTAGATACTCAGACATGCAAGTTTATCTTTATTGGATTTAAAGTGGTGACAAAGTGTAGAAGAGGTGCTGGTAGTCCACATCATTTTGGTGATCTGTCCTGTTTACAGAGTCTGGGGCAGCCACAGACTCTGAAATGTGTTCATTTTTTGTATATAATAATAATGAAACTAGTTCAGAATGCAGTGACACCACGTTTAATGCTAATTATTATCTAGAAACTTTAGTCGAAATGACAGATTCGAAGAACAATAATGTCAAGGAATAATGTGATCAAGGCTGATCAAAATATGTTGACGCGTTACTCAGCATCAAAACGCCTGGTAGAGTGTTGAGTCACCAAAGCGTGGTGCTGTATTTTAGATTTAAATTTAAAAATGTGTCTTTTAAACCGTTTACAAAACTTTAGAATGAGAACTACCAAATAATGTGAGGTCTAGTGATGATATTGCTGGTACAGCTATTACCATCAGTGAGTTCAGGAGCAGCAGGAGAACCAGTCTGAGGTGAGCTGGAACTGGAACTGGAACCTCCCTGACCTGGAGAGGAGACAATAACCTGAATAAACCAGAGTTTGTATGTGTTTACATGCCAAGCTACCATTCAAAGAAAGAGGAAGAAAGAACACAGACTTTGAGGACGAAAGGATAGAAAACTGTAATGTTAATGCTTTTCACATTGTGAGAAATAGAAAGCAATAATTCATTGGTTGTGCAAAAGTTTGGACACCTTACTAGGTCAGTACTTAGATACCACAGCTTGCAGGAGCTATTAGGAGTCTTTCTATTCTTCTTTTTTGCTTCTAGTTCTGCAGTACTCCTGCATGAACAGCATGTCTAAACTCTACCCACAGACTTCCAATTCTGATCAAGTCAGGTGACTTTGAGGACCATTCCAAAAGCTTCATCTTGCTTTTCTTTAAGTAGTTCATTGTGGATTTTGAGGGATGTTGTGAATCATTGTCCTGTTGTGAAGCCTTTTTCAGCTTAGGTTTCTTGACCGATTATCTCAGTTACACTTCCAGAATTTGGAAGTATTTAGTGGAATCTAATTTTTTATTTACTTGTGCAATGTTTGAGTGTTGCCAAAGGGGGCAGTAGCAAGAACAACTCCCTGAGTTGAAGAAGAAGAAACCTTGAGAGGAACCAAGAGCCAAAAGGGGAACCCATCCTCCTCTGGATCACACCAGATAGCAATCAACAGCACAACAAGAGCGAAATGAGTGAAAAATAAAGATGTGATGATGTTGCTGCTAAAGTCCTTCTGATGATTCTTCCCGCAGATCATGTTTGTGTCATCAGCGCTGCACAGTAGATTGATGCACCACCACTCCTGTGTCAGCTAAACCTCTCTGCAGGTCCTTTGCTGTCATTTGGGGGTTTTACTTTGCATTTCCATCCAGCATACGGGCAGTTCTATCTAAGATTCCTACGCCTTCCAGATCTTTCTTTGACCTCCACAGTTATTCTTAACTGCCATTTATCAGTGACATTCTGGACAGCGGGAAATTGTGAGCTGGAAGCGCTTTGATATCTTTTTATGGTCTTCGGCTTTGTAGGCATCAATTACCTTCATGTTCAGATCCTCAGGAAGCTGCTCAGAAGAGCTCATGGTTATTGAATGTGAGCACAAGGTTTGAAGAGTCAGAGAATTTATTAGACAACTAACAAGTCCTAAGTCCTATTATAATGTTTTATTTTTTAAATTTACTCAAATATAAAGTAACTGCACATTAACATTTTAAACATTTTAATTACAAATACAAAATAGTTTACTTCTATTTACTTGCCTGGGGTTCCCAAACTTTAGCATTGAGCTGTACCATCAAATAAATACATAAATAAATAAATTATAGCCACTCATGCAAAAAATATAACTAGTATATATAGAAGTTTAACAGTGCAACAGGTAAAAGTGTAGCTCCAGTCATTAAGTATGTGAAGAAAAATAATGCTGATGATGGCAATTCCACCCATAGCTAATCAGTACATGGTGAATATGAATTCAGGCGATGGCTCGGTCCCTCATACCCTCATATTCTAAGATATGTAACAGCATAGTATCTCCACCATTGACTGGACAGCTCGCCCTGACTGTGTCCTGCCGCTGTCTATAGGAAACAATACTGTATTTGGCCATATTGATGGATTCGTTTGCTTCCTTAAACCCAGTGTGAACATATTGAATTGATTGATTTTGGAATATTGAGTATCTGACTGATATTTCCTATAAACAGCTTCAGGTTTGAAAAGGGAATTGTGACACAATGATTTTTGGGTAGTTTACCTATTTTACTTCACTTGTTTATGTAACAGAGACAGAACACATCGATCATCATTATTACAAGATGTAAATGTGCCAGATTTCACTACATGGCTCATTTTCATCTGCAGTCCCTGGACAGGTTAAAGGTTAACAATGCTTCAGACACACACAAGATGCAAAAGAAGTAAACAACAGGTTTACAAATATACAAAACAAGTACTTATTTTATATTGGCTGATTTGATTTGAGCATCCAGTCACCAAAAATGTAAAATTCCAATCATGTCATGTGTGAAAGAAAACGTAGATTAACCTAAAACCCTTCCTTTAATGAAGTGAAGTGGTAGTGATGTTCTGGCTCTTGTTGACCTTTTTATGACTTCACATAAAAACTAACAGTGTATTTGAGAATTTAACCAGCTTTTTCCAGTTTTTAAAACACACATAACTGAAACATTACAATGACGACATCAGTTTGTCTTCTTATCAAAGACTTTCAAGGCTTGTTTACATGGTGTTGACTTAAGATGGCTCCTGGGATTCCCCTGAGGAGGAACAGCGAGGCCAGGGCGACGAGTCACTGCATGCAATGACTCTTTTACCCACTAACCTGGTCTCCCAGTGGCCTGTGGTAACATCATGTAATACCAGCCTGTAATGTAAATTTAGTTAGTGAGAGTAAAATATCAACTGCTGAACTGTTAAATGTTCAGCTGGACAAACAGAGTTATTACCTCATAACCTGCTTCTCACCAGAGGCCACTCACCTCCGTGTATGATGTAGATCAGTGTGACTGGACCTCCAATAGAACTTCCATTGAGAACCGGAGCACAGATACTCCCTCCGGTCTGAGCTGCCATGTTGATCTGAACTCCACCGTGAACCTCCATCTTCTACCTTTCCTTCATCAAGTAAACTCAGGCTGTTAAACCTTCAGCGGTTACTTCTGCTCTTCTTCAACAAACACTCTTTGTCTTTTGCTCTGTTTTTGTGGTGGTTGGCAGGCCAGCTTAGGAGGCAATACTGACACCTGCTGACTGCAGTGTGAAGGGAAGACTTCAGAATTCAGGAAACACAATAATAATAATAATAATAATAATAATAATAATATTAATAATAATGAAAAATGTACTCTGGAGGTGTGTAGAGTATCTTAAACCCACACTAGCCTAGCAGGCTAATAAAACTTTGTATACATGTTGAACATTTTACTTTAAAAATTAACATTTTAACATATTGGGGGAAAAAATGAAACATAAAATATAAAATGTGCCATAACTTTTTCACAGGCCACCGCTTATATTTTATTGTTAACTCTAATATTAAATTAAATCCAGTGAATAAACAGTAATTGTATATTGAAGTGTACAGTAGTGTGTCTCTGTAAAGGGTGTCTAACTTAATTACACTCAGAAAATCAACAACAACATGGAATTTGACCAGTGGTGCTCAGACTTTGGTGAGTTTGGATTATTATCTATAATAATCTGTGTACTTTAAAGCTCACGTTAAACATGGACCCATTGGAATGTTTCTGAGTGAAGATGCTGTAACTGTGCTGTCGAGGTGATCTCATAAGAGAAAATAGACAGTTTTTTATTAGCGTAGCATCGTTTTAATTGTGTTTAGAAAAAGACAGCGTAAGCAGGTGATTAGCCTGTTAGTTAGACTTTCATTATAATTAGTCTCTCATTGTGGTTTAGGAGGCGTATTGATGAAGGGGGTGTACACATGAAAGCAAGTAAACATTAAAGTAATGCTGAACAACTAGCTACATAGAGGTCCATTATCACGGTGAATCACTCACCTGCACACTTTTGAGGTGATGTACATCAGCTGTGCTCTCTTGGTCTCCCAGCCACCGACGGCATCACCAGGGATCAAGCTCACAGTCTCCTGATAATAGGGCCAACGCTTAGCTGGTTGTGCCACCCAGGAGCCCCAGTTATCAGTGTTTTTTACCCTGTATTGGTTAATTTGAGATTCCATGTTTTTCACTGCAATCTTATGAAAAAAAACATATGGACCAAATCAGAAATGCATGTACGCCTCGCTTCAGTGGGAACCTTACTTCCACTTTCATACACTGGGGTTTCAGAGTTCTGGCAGCAGACTGACCCGTAATTTTGGTAGAAGCTTGTTGTGTTTAGTCTAGGTCAGGGGTTCTTAAGCTACTGGAACTGGAAATGGGTTCTATGGTCAGATGAGTCAAAACCATGATGGAGGGTCTGTGTGTTTTAAAGGCCCTGAGGACCTGCATTGTGAAGCCCTTTAAAAGCCTGTGGGTCGCACTGAAGAGGAGAGTCTAACAGAGGAACAGCACCCTAGAAGATCTGGAGAGACAGTTTATTTAGGCAGGTTCTCATACTACATACTCTGTATTCTTCAGTCATAGCAGGCAATAATAAAGTGTGAGACTCATAGTTTCAGTGTGAGATGGAGGTAATTAACAACTAAGGTATTCTTTATGATTTTCTTACCTGTGTATATTTCAAAGTAGAAAAGTGACTAATAAACATAACAAACTGCTTCATGAACATAAAACATCTAAATAATAATATACTGTGTGAACTGAAGTGAAGAAGCTAATGCAGTTTATGAATGTCTGGAGATCATCATTTAACACATGGGATTATGGTTACATTCTCAAAGCAATTCTTTTTTTGTTTATTGATATTTAGATCCAGTAACAAATTAAGATACACACAAACATTACAATGATATTTGTACACAATGGTGAATTTGTTGTTGCATTTAATAGTTACAGATTTTATATGAACTTGCTTTTTTTCAATATGGGTTGTTAACAAGTTAACAAGTGTAAATAAACACATTTTTTTTCAACACACACATTTGCACTGTAGAACAATGTTCACTGGGAATACACAGAGCCAGATCAGACAAAATATGAGTAGTAAAATAAGTGAACAACTGCTCCAAAGCAAATGAATTGTGGGCTAATCTACCACTTCACATCTCAAGCAGTGACTGAGTTATTTACTCGACAATCTGTTGATCAGTTAACAGATTTTGCAATATGAAGATAACAATTCATCAACAAAAGATTCAGGGGACCTGAAACAGTTCTTAGGACTGTGTGCAGAGTCTGCAAAGTAATACCAAAAGCACTGTAGGAATATATGACAATAGTTGGATATAAACAAAAACACTTTAAACTAGGATATTAAGTATATATAACTACTATTATAAGGTATTTGTGAATAATTGCTGATATATTTTCATTTCTTGTGTAGCCATGTTCACATACACAACAGAATCACTCAGTAAAGTTTCACTTATTTATCGCTGTTGTCAGAAGAAAACCTTGTATCTCCATTTTTGTCGTTTTTTTAGTTTTTGACATAATTTGAAAATGTCTGTTGCGCTTTACATTGTTTTTATATTTCATGATGATTCGACCAAAAGACCAAAATGACTTAAAAGGTCTGGTTCCATTGACTTAAATTAAACGTAAAGTACGTTTTTTTTTCCTTCTCCTGTAAAGTTACCATTATGGAGATACGAGGTTTTCTTCTGACAACAGCATTATGCTCAGTCGTTATGAGGTTTGGCTCATTCTTCTTCTAGGTGTTGGCAGATGATCAGGGGTAGTGGTACAGATGCAGCTCTCTGGGATAGCAGGTTTTCCCAAACGGGTAGCTGAACCACTGTCCCACCTGGTACCAGGCTCTGGCATACCAGTGCATGCCCTCATCCTGCTGGTCTTGCTGTACTGGGAATACGTTTTCAAACAGGGGAATGTAAGAACGCAGAGTGTGCAGAAACCTGTAGGGGGCGAAAGGGAGATGGGCAAGGTATTGGCGGCATTGCAGGGCATAGCAGGACACCAGGTGACCATCTACAATCAGGTTCCCCTCCACAGTCAAGGGGGCATAGGCACCCAGGTCCTTGGACTCCTGGACATTGGTTACGCGCCGGGGCGCCAATGAACCAGTCGCTGGGTCATAGCGGTGGATCAGGTGACCTGGCTGCAGGTCTTTGGCAAACACTGGGATCATGGTAGAGAATGTGGCAGTGGTTCTGTTGGACGGGGCGATGAAGGTTACATGGTCAGCTGATAGTGAGAGCGGCTCTGAGTAGTCCTCTGTGGTAAGGAGGACATAGCGCTCCACTGCAGATGGCCGACGGTCCAGCCATAGGATTACCTCGCTGAATACAAGCTCTCCATGAGTGTCCAGTGCAAGGACCCTGTCCCCTACCCTCAGCTCTGACATGGACTTCCTGTTCCCTTCACTCGTGAACACTGTAGCCCGTCCAGGAAAACATTCATCATCCACTTGACAGTTAGGGTTATAAGTAAACTCACTGTTGATAGGAAGGGTCGACATAAACTCCCTCACCTCACCTACTGTCCATCTATCAAAGTCAGTCCAGAAATCTCGTCTTTTAGTTGGAGATAGATCAGCTTCAACATTGCAGCCCACCTCAGTCCATAGCTTGGTCAAGCAGCCGACTGAATGAGGTCCTCTTTCATAGTCGTAGCCACACTCCCCACTCTCTGTAAACAGAGTTAAAAAAGAAACATAAGTAATCTGTGAAAAAGATCTAAAAAAAAGTGCTACAGTATTAAAAATGTAAATAAAACCAGACAGCTGTGATCTGCAAATCCTTTTTGACCTGCATTCAATTCAAAAATAGTAGAAAGACATGTCCTGTTTCAACTAATTAACTTTAATGTTTTTGTATATTTACACTTATTCAAAATTTGATGCCTGCAACATGTTCCAAAAAAGGACAGGGGTGTGTTTACATCACCTTTCCTTTTAAGAACATTGAGTCATTGTTTGGGAAATGAGGACATTTATTGTTGTAGTTGTGAAAGTGGATTTGCTTAATTTAACACTTCAGCTGCTCAACAGTCTATTGTCATATATTGCACTTAATAATTCACCACACGTTTTCAGTGGGGGACAGGTCTGGACTGCAGGCTGTCAGTCAGTAGCGTTTCTGGATGTTGTTGATATTGGGCTTCCACTTGGCATAGTAGAGTCTTAATTTGCATTTGTGGATGCAGCAACAAACTAACTCACTAACAAAGCTTTTCCAAAGTATTCCTGAGCTCATGTGGTTATACTCCTCACAGAAACATGTCTGTTTTAATGCAGTGCCATCTGAAGAGTCTGAGGGCATTCAGTATTGGTTTTCAGCCTTGCCCTTTACACACGGAGATTTCTCCAGACTCTCAGAATCTTTAATAATGTTATGGGCTGTATATACTGAGATTTCTTTGCAGTTTTGCATTGAGAAATGTTGTTCTGAAACTGTTAGACTATTTGCTCACCCGTTTTCAGCAAAGTGGTGACTGAGCCTTTCGTGAATACGTCTTTTATACCTAATCATGATAGCATCACCTGTTACCTGTTCACCTGTTTCCCTGAGGGAAGTTACAAAATTGGGTGTTTTTGATCATTCCACAAACTTCCCAGTCTTACAACTTTTGGAATGTGCTGTAGGCATCACATTTGGAATTTGTGTATATTTACAAAAATTCTATAAGGTAAAATAATAATATCTCTTCCTTTTGCTGTTTTCAATGAAATACATGCAAAACATAAATAATTGCTTCCTGTTTTTATTTGTATTTTACATACTGTCCCAACTTTTCTGGGATTGGGTTTGTAGGTAAATTAAAATCCTGCAGTTAGAAGAGTATTTCAAAACCACACATGTTTTGTTTTAAGGCATCATTTTATTGTTTTCATTGTTAGTTCGCAAATCTCTTAGGCTTTGCCTCTTGCTCTATTGGACACTCACATACGATTCTCAATAGCTGAAGCTTTCAGCCAGGAATAACGTTTAACACAGTCTTAACAAGTCTTAACACTATTTACTGCACTTCACTGTCACTACACAGTGCTTAAACACTGCAGTAAGAACAATTTCAAATTTACTTTTCTTTTGAGTGCTATTCTGAATTTTATCCAGTATGAGACCGTTAATTTCTAAAGGTGATATTTTGTGACATTTTATTCATGTAAACTCTAAAAAAGTAAATAAAAGCATTTGAAATCCATTTTTAAATACATATTCAAATACATGTATACAAATACAGCAATAGAGGTTAGTGTTGGGCAGCATAATTGTGACAGTATTTGACTGAGGAGTTACACAGTGACACTGTATAGAACACACTAGATAAAGGTGTAGGAATGTGGATTAAACTGTGGAAGTGTTACCAATTAAACCTGTAGAAAATCACATAGAAGTTAGGAGATTAAGTTTCCTAACTGCAGCATTAAGAATGTGTGCCTACTCCTGAATGTCTTTAATGTGGACAAACAAGAGGAAGACACAAAAAGCAGGAGGAGCAACATGTGCAGGGGGAGGGCTGTGGGAGCTTGACTACCTGCCACTTTGTCCATTGATGCCTGTAGTGGCCTTTTTCTTTTTTTTTTGTGCAAATTTAACGCAAGAAATGTTCTTAATTGATGTCCATAAAAAGTCAACGAATTAATCATTAATGACTTCTGCATGTTCATCTGCACCCCTTTCTTTGACAAACCAATCTATCTATCAAAAGCCCTCCAATCACTGCTTAGCTATCTGCCATTACTTCAGTCAAGATTGCTTATCAGCAGGTCTGTTCCACATGGATATAATCTGAATTTAATACTGCAGAGGAGTTGTGGTTTTCAAAAGTTTAGTCTGTATTTGTACTCAGCTTCTGCTGACCTGAATGCTTTACGTAGATTCTGTTTAGCAATCCGATACTGCTCTCTATTCCCTCCTCTGTGAGCCTGCTCTTTGATCTTCCTTAACTGCTGAAGCTCTTTGGTAAATCAGGGCTTGCTGTTGTTAAAGTAAAATAATTCCATCAATTTTTCAAAAAATCTCCATAATTCCATCGTTGCAATGTAGACAAAGTCATCCCTCCACCATGAATGGAGTTTAAGTTCTCCAAACTATCATGAAACAGTGTCTCAGTCATCAGACAGTGAATTAGAGGTGGACGTCTGGTTCCTATCACCGCCACTGTGAACAGTTCTGACTCAGTAAGTTTATTTAGAACAGAGCGTTTCACACCAAACCACTCTGAACGACTCTGTTTAGATCTAAAACACTCATTTGCGGGTTCTCTCCTTCAGTCTGCACTGAAAGCTGAAAGGAGAGGTGTGTAGAACAAACCTGAGCAAGAAAAATGAGCATTAAGCACTAAATATTAATGCACAAATCTTTTGAACACTACCATTATCCACTGTGTGATAATATTCTATCATATAAGACATGTCTGTCTTTTATTTTATTCCCATTGAAACTTTAACACCTTGATAACTATCACTTTAAATATTATATATATTTTCCTTTATTATGTTATTTATGTAAATTTCTCCTGGAAAAGACTTAGTATATATCTGTAAGCATGTATTTATGCAGTCTGCAGTGAAAGCTGAAAGGAAAGAAATTTCAACATTGTGCCTTCTCAGTGACAACAAACTGTTTTATCTTTTACAACCCACAGCAATAAATGAACAAGGCGACAGTTCTGACTCCTGTGCAATTTTTCTAATGCACAACACAAGTGGTGTTAGCCAAGGCCAGTGGCTCGAGCAGTGTTAGCCAAGGCCAGTGGCTCGAGCAGTGTTAGCCAAGGCCAGTGGCTCGAGCAGTTTTAATAGGAAGGCAGATTTGTTCACAGAAGGAGACGTAAGAGCAGACAGTGTCAGCATATGAGTGTATAGAGTCACAGGACGCTTGTAAGGATTTTCAGTCAGTGGTGCTCATACAGTCCTGGAGCCTCTCCACTGCATCAGGGGTCCACCATCAGAGGCCCCTTTAAAGGTGGAATAATAATGATTTAAAATGTTCCCCTACCATGTTGGGCAGCTGACCATCTGTTTGTATTTGGGCATATCATGCTTGAGATGTGGAGGATGGAAATCTTCCATGATCAGAAGTGCAGAATTTGAGTTTTCGTTTTCAATGTCTGATACCTGTTCAGCCAGTAGCTGCTGCACATCATGTGTGTAAACACTGGGGTGAATGTAAACACCCACAATGCTTGTCTGCACTGTATAAAAAGTGCCTCCGATGTGTGAACTAACAGATGCGGCCCAGCTTTGGCCCAAACGCTGTAAAGCGAGTAGAACTAACAGATGCGGCCCAGCTCTGGCCCAAACGCTGTAAAGCGAGTAGAACTAACAGATGCGGCCCAGCTTTGGCCCAAACGCTGTAAAGCGAGTAGAACTAACAGATGCGGCCCAGCTCTGACCCAAACGCTGTAAAGCGAGTAGAACTAACAGATGCGGCCCAGCTCTGGCCCAAACGCTGTAAAGCGAGTAGAACTAACAGATGCGGCCCAGCTCTGGCCCAAACGCTGTAAAGCGAGTAGAACTAACAGATTTTTCATTTTTTTATCTTGTTTCATAGTCACCCTGCATCTGTAAAACAGCTCAGCACAAAAACAATTTCCAACATTTGAGAAACCATTTTCAGTATAAAACAACATTTTTAAGAGGTTTAATTTAGGAATGTGTATAAAACAGATTCATGTTTACTTTTTATACCATCAACATTATACTACATTTTAAAAATACATATTTTATTTTAAAACTTCATTCCTAACAGAGATTTTGGTCACTGGTGTTATCATATATTTTACATTTTATCACAGTATTTTCGGCTCTGTTAAACTGGCTCTTTGGGTCGAGGCTCATCAGAGAGGAAGTGTCTCAAGGCCTGAGAAGCTGAGTCACACTTACTCACTATATTTCATTAATTTATTAATAATTCTGTATCACCGGTGTTTTGTGCTTTAATGGCTGGGTAATTAAAATTTTCTAAATAATGCCAAAAATCATTTTTATTACTGATTTGCAAACATGCCAACTGTGAGCTAACACACTAGCTCCACACTAACCACAAGCTAATTATTTACAGTTTGAACCTTAATTTTCTGGAACCGTATGATTTTAAATTTACATTTTAAATAGAAACCTCCTCCTCCACCCCCATTAGATCTCACACACCTACAGCACACCAACTGAGGAATTCATTACCATTTCCTGTATGTAATATAATCAATACTCCATGTGGAATATTTTTTAAATATTTCTATAGTGTAAAGATTTTTTGCTCTTCTATTTATAATTGTTTATATTGTTACTCCTCACAATCCCATGGGTAATATAAATCAGTACCTCATTCAATACTCCATGTGAATTTCGGGTAAAATATCCTACAGTGTAAATATTTTAGCTTTTATTTATTTTTAATCCTTTACATTGTTAATTTTTGTGAAGGATAGAGTTTATATTGTATCCTATTTTTTACCTTTTTACCTTTAGTATTATATATATATATTGTCTATTTAGTAACAAGTAACAAATTGTAAACCCTGTTAAGGAATTATCAAGGTTAATTACTTGCTTGTTAATTCTCTTCTTGTTACTTCTTTTTTGGGTGCCTTGATCTCTCTTTGCTGCTGTAACACTAAGAATTTACCCATTGAAGGACTAATAAATCTTATCTCATCTTAGTCAATCTTATTGAGCTAAAATTACACATCACAAATAACATAAATATATAAATATGCTTTTTCAAGTATATTACTTACCTTATTAATGCTCTCTCCCATGTAACTTGTATTAAGCCTAGCTGCTGGTTAAAGTTGGGTGGGAAAATCTTTTAAGGCATAAATCAACTGAGCACAGATCTGCTGCAGCATAATTGAGGCATGGCCCTCTTCCTTCAATCACAATGTTGGGCCACAACATTCATGCCAGAACTGGCCCTTAAATGTAAATATGAGTCAAGACCATACACAGCAGTCTGGCATCTAGCCCAATTCTAGCCCACATGCCTAATATCTGCCCAGAACTCAACCAACACTGTGCTGTTGTGCAGACACAGCTGCAGCCGTACATTCTTATCTAGCCTCTCTAAGGAAATTTATTTTGTTGTTGTTGTTTATGCTGCTTTTTGTTTATTCTTGTTAATACATAGCATGACTGCCAAAACATGGTTAATTACCTAATAAATACACCAATGTTGAGAAGTAAAATCTTTTTGGTGAGTAAAGCTCTTTAAACTTTGGCACTGATGATGAGATGTCATAGGTGAAAGAACATGAGGTCATTGGTATGGCGAATGTAGTGTGTCCGAGGATGTGTGGATACTGCACACTTACATACTGAGAGTATGTACTTCTTTAAGAGTCGAGTATTACGCACTGGATCAAATTTAGTACGTTCTGCTTAATATGCCATTTCTAACACACTCGGTGACAATGGACGTCCAGCAAACATTTTTTTATCAATGTTTACCTTAAAATTTGTTTTGCAAACTACAGTTATAATAAATACACTATTGGGTGTTGAGATAATAATGATTACTTTATCAATATGTATCTTTTTTAAGTTTAGAAAATACAAACATTATGAACACAAAGTTGTGCAAGGCTCTCAGAACTGTATTATAGGTGTGATTCTTTCTGCACATCGCCAACTTCTCTGAATGTATCATGAGTGAGATGTTCAGTTTCATTTTGGATTAATATAGGTATAGATTTGGTCATGTTTGGACATTAGAGAGCAGAGACACTTTCCTGAAATGTGGGTAAGCAATAATGAAAAACTGTTAAAAATAGTTATATTGCTGTGAAAAATATAGAACTACATCTTACCTATACAGTAGGGCTCTTCTGACCAGCCATAACTCCTGCACTGTATCTTGGAAGATCCTTGGAGGTTGTATAGTCGATTACAGGACACTGAACACCACTGTCCTTCCAAAGAGAAGTCACATCTGCCCCCATTAGAAATCGGAAGGGGATCACACATCGCTCTGCACTGGATCTGTCTGTTGCAGGTCTGTGGTTTCATCTGCAATCTACAGCCATCATCACATTGGTAGGAGTGCACAGAATGAAACCAAGTGCTGTATGGCAGAGAAACAGTCCAGTCTATGGAAAAAAAAAACAGAATATGTGGGAATAGAACTGTCAGAAAGCCTTTGCCAAACATTAACTCATAGTAATGTGAAAATCATGATTTAGAAATGTTTCGCAGAAATTAATCACAGCAAACTTACTCACCCTGGCCTGGAAATAACATTCTACAGAAAGACTCTGCTGCAGAGATGTCTTTAATGCATATGTTCTCCCAGCCACTCCCTTGGTTTATTTCAGCTTTTCCCACATATTCTCTTCCAGAAGTATCCAGTTTTATCATAGAGCACTCCACCAGTATGTACCAATGAAATTGATATCTAATTCTCACGAACTGTAGCCCTCTATTTTCACAGCAAAACTTTGCAAGATTTTCAGCATGTGCTGAAGTGACCCGACTAGTCCACATGCCTGATTTCCATTGCTGGAGTTTTCCATAGAATTTAAAATTTTGGCTGTGGGTGTCGATGAGTCGGGCATTTGGTTCACAGGAAGAGTGTTCCCACTCACCATTGCTGCAAGTGATCCAGTGTTCAGCAGAGGGATGATAATCATCATCACATTCCAGCATCAACATATCCCCTTCTTTAAAATGATCTGACTGTCCTGACTGTGATGTGAATCTGCCATGGGGATCATGTGGGGGGGCAGGACAAGGGATTGGAGAACAGGATGGCAAGAGAGGCTGAGACCACTGTCCTGTTCTCAGGTCACAATTAAGCTGAGAGGGTCCTGATAACCAGAATCCTCGTGAACAGAAAACGGTTACAGCAATGCTGTAAACAGGATGATGTTCATATTCATATAATTCTATTATGTCATCATCACTGGGTTTTGGACAGCAAACTGGAATGGGAGGACTAAAGTGTCCAAACAGACACTCACTTTCTATTTCAAACGTTAAACATTCTCTTTCAACAAAGGAGCCATGAGAGATAATGCTACCCTCATGAGTACATGACTTAGGGACACATGGTGTGGAGTATGCTTCTTCTAAGCAGGGAATCTCAGGGCCAGAGGTCAGCTGGAAACCCTCTTCACATTCAATCACCACAACTGGACCATAGCTTGACATCTTCTCATCAATAACTCTCGTCCCCATAGGTGCAGTGAATGTGGGACACAAATTTGGGGTCTTCATCTCAATAGTTTCCTCCTGACTGTTCACTCCTTCTAAAGTTGATGACAGAGACACCCTGTATACTGTTCCAGGTTTCAGACCCGTTATCTCTGCACTGGTGAGATTAGCTGTAATCTGTGCTACAGTACCATCTCCTGAATCTTTCACTTCTACCACGTAAGTGTACTTGCTGCTGTTTGGGTCAGAGTCTGAAGATGGTGCAATCCAGTTAATAAATGCATTGCTATGGGAGATATGGACCACATGTACAGATGTTGGGGGGTTTGGTTTTGTTCTTTCCGTTGTTTCTGCTAGCACAATCAGAGGAAACTCACACAGGGTCACATACATCTCAAAGGTGTAAAGAACCCCTGAGAGAAGACCAGAATATCTGATAGAAGTCTGATTTTCCCAGTGGAGACTGTCACTAAAGAACAGCTCATCAGATACTTTTAAATGGTACTTGAGTCCGGTGTCTCCTCTGAATTTTGTCCCAGTCAATGTTTTAACCTCAATCTCTACTGCTGTTTCACTAGCTGCTCTTGCATAGAGGGCGGGGCTGGTAGAGTTTAATTCAGATAGAGTAGGGCCAATCTCTGCTGCTGAGCTGAAGAAGGAACCATCAACCAGGGTATCATTAGCAAAGACAAAGTCCACATGCTGATAGGAAGAGTCATTGTTTTTCCAGTTTTCCAGAATAACTGTGAGGTCATTTTGTTGGATAAGACTCAGAAGAGGATTTTGGTGAGAGAAGGAGATGACCAGGTTTCCCTCCAGCAAGAAGAAGCAGGCATCACTGTAGCTAAAGTCTCGAAGGAGAATATAGTCTTGAGCCTTGTCAGAAGCAAAGTTATTAATGTGCTTTACACCACTGCAGTCATCCAGGATGTACAGGTCATTCCCAAGTCCACCAGTCAGTTGATCCGAGCCATGTCCTGGTATGAGGGTGTCATTTCCAAACTTCCCATCTAGCTCATTGTCCTCATCATCTCCAATGATCAGATCATTAAAATTTGTTCCTCTCACTGCCTCCACACCCGTGTAGGTATCATTCTCAGCGTCTGCCCAATTGCCTCTACCAGAGTTCAGATCTACTCTGACCCCTGTGGATGTCCTCACATCTCCGCTGAAGAATACAGTGTCAAACCCTGGGCCCCCATCTACCTTGTCTGCTCCCCAACCACCATAAATCAAATCATTTCCTGCTCCCCCACTGATGTCATCATCCCCCTCTCCACCCAACAGGACATCATCCCCACTGTTCCCAGTTATGATGTCATCCCCTGCATCTCCTTCAATTCTCTCATTGCCTTCATTACCCTCAAGATGGTCATTCTTGTTGCCCCCTTTAATGACAGAGCTGCTCTTACTCCCAGTTATATAGTTGCTGAAGTGAGTGGCTCCATAGATATGAGAAACATTGAGGAACTCATCACCCTCAGCACAACTGATGTTACAGCTCTTAGTGGAAGTTGAAGTGTCAATGGAAAGGACTGACTTGTATGGGTAAGAGAGAGGGTTTACCTGGAAAGAGAATCCATCTAAGGATTTTATCACAAGATGTTGGTGTTCAGGGCCCTGCAGATACCTGAGTAATCGGACACGAACAGAATCATTTCTGGATGTGGAGGACAATGTAATGTGGGGTGGCTCCAAAAAGACTATGATATCTTTGTAGAGTACCTCAAAAAAGAGATGATCAGTTTTCATGTCTCTGGCTTCATTATCAATTTCATTCTCATAGCCATATCCGTGTCCCAAGACATACGTGTCTGACCCATTACCCCCCATCAAATACTGATAATTCATGCCATTGTCAATGCCTGGGTCAATGTAGTTATTCTGGGAGTTTCCAATCACATGGTATGAACAAATGCTGGATTTAGCTTTGAAGCGTTCCACTTTCCTAAAAGGATCTTTGCTCAAATCAAATGTTTCTGTACTGTTGATACAGTTTTCCTGACTAAGGTTTATCTCAAAAGGAGTAATTACCTCAGGCTCAGAAATACTTGATGGTAACATGGAAATGACACCATCAATGGTTTGCAGTAACAGGTGTTGGAACTCTTTACCGTTGAGCCAGTTCTGTAGGTGTACCTCAATATCCAAGTCCTCAACTTTTAAAATAAGGTGAGGCCACAGATACATTGCACTGAGTTTCAAAAATGGATGCTCAAAAAATAAGATGTCGCTGATTTGATCTTCGGCAAAGTTAATTATATATGCTCTTTTACATCCAGATTTAATTACGTACTTATCACTGCCACCTGCTCCCTGTAAGCGGTCCGTACCTCCGCTGCAGCTAAGAAAGTTTCCAAGAGCATTGCCAATTAAGACATCATCATAGGCAGAGTCAAAGACTGTCATGACATAAAACATGTGTTGATCAGGGTCTGATAGATTAATGGTGCTGCCGTGGGTTTCTTTGCTTAGATCAACCATAAGTGCTGTCATTGTGAGCTCACTTTCATTGCTGGAGATATGAAAGATCACATGATCAGAAGAGAGAAAGGTCACATGCTGAAAAAGTCTGCTTGTGGCCCAGTTTGTTAAAAGCATACATGTTGAACTGATGTCCTCCTTATCAACCACCAGGAGGTCTTCACCCTGCAGATCTGCCTGAATCCTACTGAAAGGCACCTGAAACACTATCATGTCCATTTTCTCATCTTTGGCATAGTTGTTGATTTTGTCACAACCTTGTCCCTGGAAGATTTCATATGTATCCGCTCCCTCTCCACCTTCAAGTGTGTCTGATCCATGACCCCCATTAAGAACATTGTCTTTCTCATTTCCCACAATGCTGTCAGAAAAATTACTTCCTATTACAGTGATCACACTTTTAAATTCACCCACTAAGCT
The DNA here is from genome assembly GCF_904425465.1 of Colossoma macropomum. Lineage (NCBI taxonomy): Eukaryota > Metazoa > Chordata > Actinopteri > Characiformes > Serrasalmidae > Colossoma > Colossoma macropomum. Next base: position 816,388 of record NW_023494792.1, on the reverse strand, counting down.
AAGAGAGACTGGGCTGTTTGAGTTTGTTTTGTCTAGTATTTCTGGCACACACATAGCATGGAATTTGCCTTTTGCAAGGCCTCTGTCCATAACCTTAAACGTGACGCCATCTGCTGACTGAAAAGTCATGTGTTGGTAATGATCAGCATTGCTATGAACAAACCAGTTCTTGATGGTAATTGTGTGCCTCTCTCCATAAACAAGAATTAGGTCTGTGTGCCTCCGACAACAATCAATGTGACTGAAAGGGGCTTTTATCAATAGACGGTCCTCCAGCATGTCTTGTGAAAAATTATCAATCTCTGCATGGGTTCCACTTGTAGGAAAAACATAAAAGTCCCTTCCTTCTCCCCCAGAGAGTTCAGACATCTGTGGCCCAAGGAAGAAACTATCATCTCCTCCATGGCCATAAATGGTGTAGTGATAATTCTTAATCACAAACTCCATGTCAGGCTGTTTTGGAGGTTGCTGGATGGCAAAAAACTTATTGTCCTTGTCATTGCCGTAGTAGGTGCCAAACAAGGAAGAGTGGAGCTTGATTTCTCCACTGATTACTTTTGCATGTTTCACAGGGATGACCCACCACAGATGGGCTGCCTTTTGAGTGTAGAGGAATTTAGTTGATTCCCCAACTCCCAATACAATGTTCTGAATACTGGGGTTGTGGAATGTTTTCTCTATGGTTTTAAAGCCACCTTTCCCATCATCAACCCCCCCTATCTGAATTGCCACACTTCCGTTGTTTAGGAGCTGGACAGTCACAAATCCTCCATACTGGGAGAGAATGCCTTCCATTAGATCCAGAGTGCTTATGTTTCCATCATTAGCAGTTATTTTGTAATAAGATTCAGGTTTTGAAAGGTTGTGCAGTAGTTCTTGGTTTTGCTTTACTTCTTTATCAAGCTCATTACTTGCCCTCAGCAGCCCCCCTGTAACAAAGTCCACAGCACCTTCCTCTAGTCCAGTTATGACGGCGATCATCTTATCAAAATCACCGGCCCCCTGGGGCAGCTTGTCCAACTCGCTCACAACATCACAGTAGAAGTCACTGATGGACATTCTGACTATGGTCAGTCCAATGATTATGGGCTCCAGCACAAGTGCTGCTTCAGGGAAAGCAAGCTCTGCAATCGAGAGCACAGTTGTTGACACATCCAGAACTAGGTTTGTAACCTCTAGGCCAAAGTACTTATTCTGCTCTGGATCAGATCTGTTGTGTTTATGAATGGCTATGGAATCCTCTGCAATAAAATAGGCCTGAAAGGCCATGCCAGCGATGGGAATACCCTTCAGAAACTGTCCTGCAGAACTCTCACCGAACCTCTCCACTGAACTGCTGATCTTTGTGAGCGTCTCTTCCATACCCAGTTCACTCGCTGCTGCATGCAGGCTTTTCTGGAATACATCCCGGGAAATCCTAGAGAGTTGTTGATTCAGATTGGTCATCTCTCCAAGTCCATGCAGTGACTGGGTTAAAGTAATAGCCCCTCGAGCAGTGTCATTCTCTGCAAAAAACTTCCCTGCCCCAATAAATCCAGCCACAATGCCATATTTAACCATGGCATTATTTACATGTTCCAGGAATTGGAATCCACCTGTTTTCACTAATGACATGGTGTGCTTTGCTGTCTCTTTGACCTGTTTCATGTAAAATGAATCTTCAAGAGGATAAGACACTAAATGAGTGTCTTCTGGATTGTATCTGTTGACGAGTTGCACTTTAACATGACCGTCCTCGATGGTTAGAGTATCTTCTTTAATCACGTAGTCCTCTTCAATCTCATTCTCTCTCACACTGCATGCTGATGGGCTTCTTTTTTTTCTTTGTCTATTTATGTTAGTGATTATTTTATCATCACATATGTCAAGTATTGCGTCCAGCATGTCACTCCTGAAATTTTCCCAGTCACTGTCCATATTTATGGTTGCCTCCAACTGCTGCTGATTGCCTATTTTTACATAACGGTGACGTTGCACGTTTCCATTGTTGTCTGTGGTATACAACATCCTCACTTCATTTTTGCTTTTTATATCTGTTCGAAATGTTATTATTCCATGGTCCATAAAAAAATAAATCCAGTCTTCATCTACGGAAATTCCTTTCCGTTCTAAAGACCAAAGTAATTGTTCAAAGCCTTTTGACACAGTTGATTTAAGTGCTATCAGTGTTTTGTCTAGTGATAATGTAGTGCGGTATGCCACAACTTTATTGATATTGATTTTGTTGATTTCTCTCATGAAGTCAGTCATATAGTTGGCTGCAGCTTGTGATCCTGCATCACAAGCAAATAATCGCATCTGCTCATCAGGTATGAAACCCACTTGCTGAACAAAAGTTTTTATGAGACTAGCAAGCTCTTGTGGTGAATAGTAATAAATACTGAACTTCACACCAAACTGTTCTGAATTGTGTGGGAAAGGCTGAACGTCTCTGGCACCATGTGTGAAAACACTCAGCTTCACCTCCTTGTTCATCAGATCCCTATCAGGTGAGAAAGAGTCAATGCCGACTATATATGTAAAAACTTCTTTTTGATTGTTTTTATTCTTTTCATTCTTGTGATCACGATAGTCTTTATATGTCCAATAGGCTGGATCTTTAGGGCTTAAAATCACAAGGTGGACAGAAGGTTCATCAGATGATGTATGACGATAATTCTGATCAAAAGCAATGATATTTCCTGGGTTCCACTTCTTTGCAGAGTCAGGTGTCCAGAGGTCTGGAGGATCCGGAGAATCTGGAACTCCAAGTACGGAAGCTGGAAGGAGTATGAGAAAAATGGGAAGGAGGAATTTCAGTGTGGTTTCACAGGCTGCAAAGTCCCTAAAAACACAAAGAAAATAGAATTTCAAATAATGATTGTGTGTGTATCTGTGTGTCTGTTTGTGTGTGTGTGTAAAAGAAAACAAATATTTCCACAATATTTTATTTGTGAGAGAGACAGAGAGAGAGAGAGAGAGACAGAGAGACACTCACAGATATGCATTGTACATAATGCATTACTGTTTTATATTGAGACTGAAAAAATGCTGTATAAGAAAATGTCCTTTATTAACAACAATTCTCTTTATCCCCCCAGAAACAATCACGACAACGTAACAAACAGAAAGGACAGAAAAGACAGCTCTGTCAAAGTCTGGGTCTGTACATTGTGAATGGTAGGTTACGAGGGGACTCTTTGGGAAGATTTACCTTCTGTTCACCTCTTGGGAACAGCACAGTAGATTACATGATAACAGATTTAGACCCTTTCAATCTCAGTGCATTCACTGTTAAAGCTCTAACCCCTCTGTCTGACCACAGCCAAATCACTGTGTTCATTAAAAGGACAGAGACTAACAGCACTGCACACACTCAGCCCAGTGAGCTGTATAGCATCAGGAGGCCATACAGATGGGCCCAAAACAGCACAGAAGAGTTCCAGAAAGCAATCAGAGACCCCAAAATTCAGACACTTTTAGACAGCTTTCTGGACAAAATCAGGGTTGGGATAGCTACTGAAAAATTGGTAGTTAGCTACTCTGTGGCTACTTTTTAGCTAATTTTGAAAAGTAATTGCTACTTTATAGCTACTTTCAAAGCGTGACTGTCAGAATGTTTGTGAATCTCCACCTGACTCACCAAACAAGCCCAACTGACAGTGTGAACAAGACACTGCATTTAATCATGAGTCAGAAAGAAACTCACAATTGAAAAGCTGCAAATGTACAAAAAGATCTCCAAAAAGTGTAACCAACAATCAAACTTACACACCCAAAGGTGTGACATCCAACAAAAATTAAGACTAAGTAACGGCAGTCAATAATTTTCCAACAAAAAAATAAACAAAATAACCGAATTCAAACCAAACTTTTTTTTGCAAAGCGTTGTCGACTGTTGAAATAAAACTGCTCCAATTGAAACATTTCAGCAAGATACAAACACGACATTCAGAGTCCTTTAAACTTCAGCAACACTTTAGCCTCAAAGAACCTAAATACGATCTTTGAAAAAACAGCAAAGAAGTCAAAATTGGAAATTAGGAATATATCAAAACCTACTTTCAAAAAAGAAGACGACTGGTTTGATCAAGAGAGCCAAAATATGCGAAAAGAACTCAGGAAATTGTCAAATCAAAAGCATAGAGATCCAAACAACACTAACATTCGCCTTCTTTACTGTGAAACTTTAAAGCAATATAAACGTCCACTCAGAACCAAAAAGGCTCAGTTCACTCACAAACAACGGACACTAATCCAGGAGTCAGTCAGAACAAACCAGTTCTGGGAGAACTGGAACAAGCTTAAAACCAGAAACCATGAAGAACTGGCAATACAAAACAGTGATATTTGGACAGATCATTTCAAAACACTCTTCAGCAAAGTCGACTCAAATACGAATCCTTAGCAAAACCATATAAACTAAAAGCTTAAAGAACTAGAATTGGCTATAAAGGATAATCAAAACCCTTTAGACTCCTCAATTACTGAGCAGGAACTGAAGGAGAACATTAACAAACTAAGACCAAGGAAGCCTGTGGGCCTGATGGAACCGAACGACAAGATAAAAACTCAACTTCTACATTTCAGCTGGCTGTTCTAGAATGATTTAATCTGGTTCTGAGTTTAGGTTACTGCCCTGAAATCTGGAATCATGGACTAATAACCCCAGTCTTTAAAAGTGGAGATAAATTCAACCCTAATAATCACCGAGGCATCTGTGTGAACAGTAATCTGGGGAAGTTGCTGTGCAGCATTTTAAATTCCAGATTTCTAAACTTCCTTATGGAGCACAGTGTCTTGAGTAAAAGTCAAATTGGATTTTTACCAAATTACCGCACCACTGATCATATTTACACCCTACACACCCTAATTGATAAATACATCGTCCAAAATAAAACCAAAATATTTGCATGTTTTATTGATATCAAAAAGGCTTTTGATTCTATGTGGCACCAATGATCATTCTACAAACTTATTGAAAGCGGTGTAGGGGGTAAAACATATGATCTGTTGATTATAAAAATACAAAAAAGGCCAATCAAATTTTGAACACATTTAAAAGACTCATATCATTATAAAGTCCTGCAGTACCAAGAGTTGAGCAAAGACAACAGTCCCCTCACTCAGCTGGTCCTGAAGCACAGCTCAACACAAACACACACTAACACCTCACTAACACACACTAACACCCCACTAACACACACTAACGCCCCACTAACACTCACTAACACACACTAACACACACTAATACCCCACTAACACACACTAACACACACTAACACACACTAACACCTCACTAACACACACTAACGCCCCACTAACACACACTAACACCCACTAACACACACTAACACCTCACTAACACCACACTAACACACACTAACACCTCACTAACACACACAAACACCCCACTAACACACACTAACGCCCCACTAACACACACTAACACCCCACTAACACACACTAACACACACTAATACCCCACTAACACACACTAACACACACTAACACCTCACTAACACACACTAACACCCCACTAACACACACTAACGCCCCAGTAACACACACTAACACACACTAACACACACTAATACCCCACTAACACACACTAACACACACTAACACCTCACTAACACACACTAACACCCCACTAACACACACTAACGCCCCAGTAACACACACTAACACACACTAATACCCCACTAACACACACTAACACACACTAACACCCCACTAACACACACTAACACCTCGCTAACACCCCACTAACACACACTAACACCCACTAACGCCCCACTAACACACACTAACGCCCCACTAACACACACTAACACCCCACTAACACACACTAACACCCCACTAACACACACTAACACCTCACTAACACACACTAAAACCCCACTAACACACACTAACACCCCACTAACACACACTAACACCACACTAACACACACTAACACCCCACTAACACACACTAACACCCCAGTAACACACACTAACACCCTACTAACACACACTAACACCCCACTAACACACACTAACACACACTAACACCTAACTAACACACACTAACGCCCCACTAACGCCCCACTAACACACAATAACGCCCCACTAACACACACTAACACCCCACTAACACACACTAACACCTCACTAACACACACTAAAACCCCACTAACACACACTAACACCTCACTAACACACACTAACACCCCACTAACACACACTAACGCCCCACTAACACACACTACCACACACTAACGCCCCACTAACACACACTAACACCCCACTAACACCTCACTAACACACACTAACACCTCACTAACACACACTAACACCCCACTAACACACACTAACACCCCACTGACACACACTAACACACACTAACACCCCACTAACACACACTAACACCCCACTAACAAACACTAACACACACTAACGCCCCACTAACACACACTAACACCCCACTAACACACACTAACACACACTAACACCTCACTAACATACACTAACACCCCACTAACACACACTAACACCCACTAACACCCCATTAACACACACTAACACCTCACTAACACACACTAACACTCACTAAAACACACTAACACCCCATTAACACACACTAACACCCCACTAACACACACTAACACTCACTAACACACACTAACACCCCATTAACACATACTAACACCTCACTAACATACACTAACACTCACTAACACACACTAACACCCCAATAACACACACTAACACCTCATTAATACACACTAACACTCACTAACACACGCTAACACCCCATTAACACACACTAACACGTCACTAACACACACTAACACCTCACTAACACACACTAACACCCCACTAACACACACTAACACCTCACTAACACACACTAACACACACTAACACACGCTAACACCCCATTAACACACACTAACACCTCAATAACACACACTAACACTCACTAACACACACTAACACCCCATTAACACACACTAACACACGCTAACACCCCATTAACACACACTAACACCTCACTAACACACACTAACACTCACTAACACACACTAACACCCCATTAACACACACTAACACCCCACTAACACACACTAACACACACTAAAACCACAGTAACACACACTAACACCCCACTAACACACACTAACACCCCATTAACACACATTAACACCTCACGAACACACACTAACACACACTAACACACGCTAACACCTCAATAACACACACTAACACTCACTAACACACACTAACACTCACTAACACACACTAACACCCCATGAACACACACTAACACACGCTAACACCCCATTCACACACACTAACACCTCACTAACACACACTAACACTCACTAACACACACTAACACCCCATTAACACACACTAACACCCCACTAACACACACTAACACACACTAACACACACTAACACCCCATTAACACACACTAACACTCACTAACACACACTAAGACCACAGTAACACACACTAACACCCCACTAACACACACTAACACCCCATTAACACACACTAACACCTCACTAACACACACTAACACTCACTAACACACACTAACACCACACTAACACCCCACTAACACACCCTAACACACAATAACACCCCATTAACACACACTAACACTCACTAACACACACTAAGACCACACTAACACACACTAACACCCCACTAACACACACTAACACCCAATTAACACACACTAACACTCACTAACACACACTAACACTCACTAACACACACTAACACCACACTAACACCCCACTAACACACCCTAACACACACTAACACCTCACTAACATACACTAACACACCACTAACACACACTAACACCCCACTAACACACACTAACACCCCACTAACACACACTAACACACGCGAACACCCCACTAACACACACTAACACACACTAACACCCCACTAACACACAATAACACACACTAACACCCCATTAACACACACTAACACCTCAATAACACACACTAACACTCACTAACACACACTGACACCCCATTAACACACACTAACACTCACTAACACACACTAACACCCCACTAACACACACTAACACCCCATTAACACACACTAACACTCACTAACACACACTAACACCACACTAACACCCCACTAACACACACTAACACCTCACTAACATACACTAACACCCCACTAACATACACTAACACCCCACTGACACACACTAACACCCCACTAACACACACTAACACACGCGAACACCCAATTAACACCCCATTAACACACACTAACACACACTAAAACCCCACTAACACACACTAACACCCCATTAACACACACTAACACCTCACTAACACACACTAACACTCACTAACACACACTAACACCTCACTAACACACACTAACACCCAACTAACACACACTAACACACACTAACACCCACTAACACCCCATTAACACACACTGACACCTCACTAACACACACTAACACTCACTAAAACACGCTAACACCCCATTAACACACACTAACACCCCATTAACACACACTAACACTCACTAACACACGCTAACACCCCATTTACACACACTAAAACCACACTAACACCCCACTAACACACCCTAACACACACTAACACCTCACTAACACACACTAACACCCCACTAACACACACTAACACCCCACTAACACACACTAACACACGCGAACACCCCACTAACACACACTAACACACACTAACACCCCACTAACACACAATAACACACGCTAACACCCCATTAACACACACTAACACCTCAATAACACACACTAACACTCACTAACACCCCATTAACACACACTAACACTCACTAACACCATAACACCACACTAACACACACTAACACCCCACTAACACACACTAACACCCCATTAACACACACTAACACCTCACTAACACACACTAACACTCACTAACACACACTAACACCACACTAACACCCCACTAACACACACTAACACCTCACTAACATACACTAACACCCCACTAACATACACTAACACCCCACTGACACACACTAACACCCCACTAACACACACTAACACATGCTAACACCCCATTAACACCCCATTAACACACACTAACACACACTAACACCCCACTAACACACACTAACACACGCTAACACCCCATTAACACACACTAACACCTCACTAACACACACTAACACTCACTAACACACACTAACACCTCACTAACACACACTAACACCCAACTAACACACACTAACACACAGTAACACCTAACTAACACACACTAACACTCACTAACACACACTAACACCCCACTAACACACACTAACACCTCACTAACACACGCTAACACCCCACTAACACACACTAACACCCCATTAACACACACTAACACCTCACTAACACACACTAACACCCCACTAACACACGCTAACACCCCACTAACACACACTAACACCCCACTAACACACACTAACACTCACTAACACCCCACTAACACACGCTAACACACACTAACACACACTAACACATACTAACATACATTAAAACCCCATTAACACACACTAACACCTCACTAAAACACACTAACACCTCACTAACACACACTAACACCCCATTAACACACACTAACACACAATAACACCCCACTAACACACACTAACACCCCACTAAAACACACTAACACCCCACTAACACACGCTAACACACACTAACACCCCACTAACACACAGTAACGCCCCACTAACACACACTAACACACACTAACGCCCCACTAAGACACACTACCACCCCACTAACACACAATAACACCTCACTAACACACCACTAACACACACTAACACACACTAACACCTCACTAACACACACTAACACCCCACTAACACACACTAACGCCCCACTAACACACACTAACGCCCCACTAAAACACACTAACACCCCACTAACACACACTAACACAAACTAACACCTGAATAACATACACTAACACCCCACTAACACACACTAACACCCCACTAACACTTCACTAACACACACTAACACCCCACTAACACACACTAACACACACCAACACACGCTAACACCCCATTAACACACACTAACACCTCACTAACACACACTAACACTCACTAACACACACTAACACCTCACTAACACCCCACTAACACACACTAACACCCACTAACACCCCATTAACACACACTGACACCTCACTAACACACACTAACACTCACTAAAACACACTAACACCCCATTAACACACACTAACACCTCATTAACACACACTAACACTCACTAACACACGCTAACACCCCATTTACACACACTAACACCTCACTAACACACACTAACACCTAACTAACACACACTAACGCCCCACTAACACACACTAACACCCCACTAACACACACTAACACACACTAACACCCCACTAACACACACTAACACCTCACTAACACACACTAAAACCCCACTAACACACACTAACACCCCACTAACACACACTAACACACACTAACACCCCACTAACACACACTAACACACGCTAACACCCCATTAACACACACTAACACCTCACTAACACACACTAACACTCACTAACACACACTAACACCTCACTAACACACACTAACACCCAACTAACACACACTAACACCTAATTAACACACACTAACATTCACTAACACACACTAACACCCCACTAACACACACTAACACACACTAACACCTCACTAACATACATTAAAACCCCATTAACACACACTAACACCTCACTAAAACACACTAACACCTCACTAACACACACTAACACCCCATTAACACACACTAACACCTCACTAACACACACTAACACCCCACTAACACCTCACTAACACTCACTAACACCCCACTAACACACGCTAACACCCCACTAACACACACTAACACATACTAACATACATTAAAACCCCATTAACACACACTAACACCTCACTAAAACACACTAACACCTCACTAACACACACTAACACCCCATTAACACACACCAACACCTCACTAACACACACTAACACCCCACTAACACACACTAACACCCCACTAAAACACACTAACACACACTAACGCCCCACTAACACACACTAACGCCCCGCTAAAACACACTAACACCCCACTAACACACACTAACACCCCACAAACACACACTAACACACACTAACACCTCAATAACATACACTAACACCCCACTAACACACACTAACACCCCTCTAACACTTCATTAACACACACTAACACCCCACTAACACACACTTACACCCACTAACACCCCATTAACACACACTAACACCTCACTAACACACACTAACACTCACTAAAACACACTAACACCTCATGAACACACGCGAACACCCCACTAACACACACTAACATTCACTAACACACACTAACACCCCATTAACACACACTAACACCTCACTAACATACATTAACACTCAGTAACACACACTAACACCCCATTAACACACACTAACACCTCATTAACACACACTAACACTCACTAACACACGCTAACACCCCATTTACACACACTAACACCTCACTAACACACACTAACACCTCACTAACACACACTAACACCCCACTAACACACACTAACACCTCACTAACACACACTAACACACACTAACACACGCTAACACCCCACTAACACACACTAACATCTCACTAACACACACTAACACTCACTAACACACACTAATACCCCATTAACACACACTAACACACGCTAACCCCCAACTAACACACAATAACACCCCATTAACACACACTAACACCTCACTAACACACACTAACACTCACTAACACACACTAACACCACACTAACACCCCACTAACACACCCTAACACACACTAACACCTCACTAACATATACTAACACCCCACTAACACACACTAACACCCCACTAACACACACTAACACACGCGAACACCCCATTAACACACACTAACACACACTAACACCTCACTAACACACACTAACACACGCGAACACCCCACTAACACACACTAACACCTCACTAACACTAACTAACACACACTAACACCTCGCTAACACACACTAACACCCCACTAACACACACTAACACACACTAACCCCTAACTAAGACACACTGACACTCACTAACACACACTAACACCCCACTATCACACACTAACACCCCACTAACACACACTAACACTTCACTAACATACATTAAAACCCCATTAACACACACTAACACCTCACTAAAACACACTAACACCTCACTAACACACAATAACACCCCATTAACACACACTAACACCTCACTAACACACACTAACTGCCCACTAACACACGCTAACACCCCACTAACACACACTAACACACACTAACACCCCACCAACACACGCTAACACCCCACCAACACATACTAACACCCCACTGACACACGCTAACACCCCACTAACACACACAAACCCCCCCTAACACACACACTAACACAGACTAACACATACTAACATACATTAAAACCCCATTAACACACACTAACACCTCACTAAAACACACTACACCTCACTAACACACACTAACACCCCATTAACACACACTAACACCTCACTAACACACACTAACACCCCACTAACACACACTTACACCCCACTAACACACACTAACACCTCACTAACACATGCTAACACCCCACTAACACATGCTAACACTTCACTAACACACACTAACACCCCACTAACACACACTAACACCTCACTAACACACACTAACACTCACTAACACACACTAACACTCACTAACACCTCACTAACACACACTAACACCCCACTAACACACACTAACACCTCACTAACACATGCTAACACCCCACTAACACATGCTAACACTTCACTAACACACACTAACACCCCACTAACACACACTAACACCTCACTAACACATGCTAACACACCACTAACACATGCTAACACTTCACTAACACTCACTAACACCCCACTAACACACGCTAACACCCGATTAACACACACTAACACCTCACTAACACACACTAACACTCACTAACACCCCACTAACACATGTTAACACACACTAACACCTCACTAACACACACTAACACCCCACTAAAACGTGCTAACACCCCACTAACACATGCTAACACCCCTCTAACACACGCTAACACTTCACTAACACACACTAACACCCCACTAACACACACTAACACCCCACTAACACACGCCAACACTTCACTAACACACACTAACACTCACTAACACCCCACTAACACACGCTAACACACACTCACGCACACTAACACCCCACTAACACACGCTAACACTTCACTAACACACCAACACTCACTGACACCCCACTAACACACGCTAAAACACAGACTAACACTCACTAACACCGCAATAACACAGGCTAACACTTCACTAACACACACTAACACTCACTAACACACGCTAACACACACTAACACACGCTAACACTTCACTAACACACACTGACACTCACTAACACCCCACTAACACACGCTAACACCCCATCAACACACACTAATACCCCACTAACACACGCTAACACTTCACTAACACACACTGACACTCACTAACACCCCACTAACACACGCTAACACCCCACTAACACACACTAACACCCCACTAACGCACACTAACACACATTAACACACACTAACACCCCACTAACACTTCACTAACACACACTAACACCCCACTAACACACGCTAACACTTCACTAACACACACTAACACAAACTAACACCTCACTAACACCCCACTAACACAGACTAACACCCCACTAACACACACTAACACCCCTCTAATACCCACTAACACACGCTAACACTTCACTAACACACACTAACACAAACGAACACTTCACTAACACACACTAACACTTCACTAACACACACTAACATACACTAACACACTAACACACCACTAACACAAACAAACACTTCACTAACACACACTAACACTTCACTAACACACACTAACATACACTAACACACACTAACACACACTAACACCCCACTAACACATGCTAACACTTCACTAACTCACACTAACACTCACTAACACACACTAACACCCCACTAACACAAGCTAACACACGCTAACACTTCACTAACACTCACTTACACACACTAACACACACTAACACCCCACTAACACATGCTAACACTTCACTAACACACACTAACACTCACTAACACCTCACTAACACCCCATTAACACACGCTAACACTTCACTAACACACACTAACACCTCACTAACACACACTAACACTAACTAACACACGCTAACACTTCACTAACACACACTAACACCCCACTAACACACACTAACACCCCATTAACACACAGTAACACCTCACTAACACTCACTAACACACACTAACACCTCACTAACACCCCACTAACACACACTAACACCCACTAACACCCCATTAACACACACTAACACCTCACTAACACACACTAACACTCACTAAAACACACTAACACCCCAATAGCACACACTAACACCCCACTAACACACACTAACACTCACTAACACACACTAACACCCCATTAACACACACTAACACCTCACTAACATACAATAACACCTCACTAACACACACTAACACCCCATTAATACACACTAACACCTCATTAACACACACTAACACTCACTAACACAGGCTAACACCCCATTAACACACACTAACACCTCACTAACACACACTAACACCTCACTAACACACACTAACACCCCAGTAACACCCACTAACACCTCACTAACACACACTAACACACACTAACACTCACTAACACACACTAACACCCCATTAACACACACTAACACCTCATTAACACACAATAACACTCACTAATACACGCTAACACCCCATTTACACACACTAACACCTCACTAACACACACTAACACCTCACTAACACACACTAACCCCCCACTAACACACACTAACACACACTAACACACACTAACACACGCTAACACCCCATTAACACACACTAACACCCCACTAACACACACTAACACACACTAACACCCACTAACACCTCACTAACACCCCACTAACACCTCACTAACACCCCACTAACACACACTAACACCTCACTAACACACACTAACACCTCACTAACACCACACTAACACACACTAACACACACTAACACACACTAACACCTCACTAACACCCCACTAACACACACTAACACACTAACATTTCACTAACACACACTAACACTCACTAATACTGACTAACACAAACTTACACCCCACTAACACACACTAACACCTCACTAACACCCCACTAACACACACTAACACACTAACACTTCACTAACACACACTAACACCCCACTAACACACACTAACACCTCACTAACACACACTAACACCTCACTAACACCCCACTAACACAAACTAACACCTCACTAACACACACTAACACACACTAACACACACTAACACCCCACTAACACACACTAACACCTCACTAACACACACTAACACCCCACTAACACACACTAACACCTCACTAACACACACTAACACCCCATTAACACACACTAACACCTCACTAACACCTCACTAACACCTCACTAACACCCCATTAACACACACTAACACTCACTAACACACACTAACACCACACTAACACACACTAACACCCCACTAACACACACTAACACCCCATTAACACACACTAACACCTCACTAACACACACTAACACTCACTAACACACACTAACACCACACTAACACACCCTAACACACACTAACACCTCACTAACATACACTAACACCTCACTAACACACACTAACACCCCACTAACACACACGAACACCCCATTAACACACACTAACACACACTAACACCTCACTAACACACACTAACACCCCATTAACACACACACTAACACCTCACTAACACACACTAACACCCCACTAACACACACTAACACCCCACTAACACACACTAACACCCCACTCACACACACTAACACCTCACTAACATACATTAAAACCCCATTAACACACACTAACACCTCACTAAAACACACTAACACCTCACTAACACACACTAACACCCCACTAACACATGCTAACACCCCACTAACACATACTAACACCCCACTAACACACGCTAACACCCCACTAACACACACAAACCCCCCCTAACACACACTAACACTCACTAACACCCCACTAACACACGCTAACACCCCACTAACACACACTAACACCCCATTAACACACACTAACACACACTAACACTTACTAACACACACTAACACCCCATTAAAACACACTAACACCCCACTAATACACACTAATACCTCACTAACACCTCACTAACACACACTAACACCCCATTAACACACACTAACACTCACTAACACACGCTAACACCACACTAACACACACTAACACCCCACTAACACACACTAACACTCACTAACACACACTAACACCACACTAACACCCCACTAACACACACTAACACCTCACTAACATACACTAACACCCCACTAACACCCCACTAACACACACTAACACACGCTAACACCCCATTAACACCCCATTAACACACACTAACACCTCACTAACACCCCACTAACACACACTAACACATGCTAACACCCCATTAACACACACTAACACCTCGCTAACACACACTAACACTCACTAACACACACTAACACCTCACTAACACACACTAACACCCAACTAACACACACTAACACACACTAACACCTAACTAACACACACTAACACTCACTAACACACACTAACACCCCACTAACACACACTAACACCCCACTAACACACACTAACACCTCACTAACACATGCTAACACCCCACTAACACATGCTAACACTTCACTAACACTCACTAACACCACACTAACACACGCTAACACCCCATTAACACACACTAACACCTCACTAACACACACTAACACCCACTAACACCCCACAACACAGCTAACACCCACTAACACCTCACTAACACACACTAACACCCACACTACACATGCTAACACCCCACTAACACACACTAACACCCCAATAACACACACTAACACTTCACTAACACACGCTAACACCCCACTAACACCCCACTAACACACACTAACACCCACTAACCACACTAACACTCACTAACACCACTAAACCACTAACACCCCACTAACACACACTAACACTCACTAACACCCCACTAACACCACTAACACACACTAACACAACTAACCCCCACTAACACCACCTAACACCCACTAACACACACTAACACTAACACCCCACTAACACAAACTAACACCTCACTAACACACACTAACACACACTAACACCACTAAACACCCCAATAACACACACTAACACCCCACTAACACACAGTAACACACACTAACACTCACTAACACACACTAACACCCCATTAACACACACTAACACCTCACTAACACCTCACTAACACCCCATTAACACACACTAACACTCACTAACACACACTAACACCACACTAACACACACTAACACCCCACTAACACACACTAACACCCCATTAACACACACTAACACCTCACTAACACACACTAACACTCACTAACACACACTAACACCACACTAACACACCCTAACACACACTAACACCTCACTAACATACACTAACACCTCACTAACACACACTAACACCCCACTAACACACACGAACACCCCATTAACACACATTAACACACACTAACACCTCACTAACACACACTAACACCCCATTAACACACACACTAACACCTCACTAACACTCACTAACACCTCACTAACACACACTAACACCCCACTAACACACACTAACACCCCACTAACACACACTAACACCCCACTCACACACACTAACACCTCACTAACATACATTAAAACCCCATTAACACACACTAACACCTCACTAAAAACACACTAACACCTCACTAACACACACTAACACCCCACTAAACACATGCTAAACACCCCACTAACACATACTAACACCCCACTAACACACGCTAACACCCCACTAACACACACAAACCCCCCCTAACACACACTAACACTCACTAACACCCCACTAACACACGCTAACACCCCACTAACACACACTAACACCCCATTAACACACACTAACACACACTAACACTTACTAACACACACTAACACCCCATTAAAACACACTAACACCCCACTAATACACACTAATACCTCACTAACACCTCACTAACACACACTAACACCCCATTAACACACACTAACACTCACTAACACACGCTAACACCACACTAACACACACTAACACCCCACTAACACACACTAACACTCACTAACACACACTAACACCACACTAACACCCCACTAACACACACTAACACCTCACTAACATACACTAACACCCCACTAACACCCCACTAACACACACTAACACACGCTAACACCCCATTAACACCCCATTAACACACACTAACACCTCACTAACACCCCACTAACACACACTAACACATGCTAACACCCCATTAACACACACTAACACCTCGCTAACACACACTAACACTCACTAACACACACTAACACCTCATTAACACACACTAACACCCAACTAACACACACTAACACCTAACTAACACACACTAACACTCACTAACACACACTAACACCCACTAACACACACTAACACCCCACTAACACACACTAACACCTCACTAACACATGCTAACACCCCACTAACACATGCTAACACTTCACTAACACTCACTAACACCCCACTAACACACGCTAACACCCCATTAACACACACTAACACCTCACTAACACACACTAACACTCACTAACACCCCACTAACACATGCTAACACGCACTAACACCTCACTAACACACACTAACACCCCACTAACACATGCTAACACCCCACTAACACATGCTAACACCCCAATAACACACGCTAACACTTCACTAACACACGCTAACACCCCACTAACACCCCACTAACACACACTAACACCCCACTAAACCACGCCAACACTTCACTAACACACACTAAGACTCACTAACACCCCACTAACACACGCTAACACACACTAACGCACACTAACACCCCACTAACACCCCACTAACACACGCTAACACTTCACTAACACACACTAACACTCACTAACACCCCAGTAACACACGCTAAAACACACACTAACACCTCACTAACACCCCAATAACACAGGCTAACACTTCACTAACACACACTAAAACTCACTAACACACGCTAACACACACTAACACCCCACTAACACCCCACCAACACTTCACTAACACACACTAACATACACTAATACTGACTAACACACACCTATCCCACCTATTGGGAAACCGAGTCAAACTCACACAGTAAAATGCAGTGTTATTTGGCCCTAAATCGTCAGTACCGTGTAGCAGATTACCTGAGCGCACTGACTGACCCTAAACTGAGGTCCACCTTGACCAGGTACAGACTCAGTCAGCACCGTCTGGACATAGAGACGGGCAGACACAGGAAATCTTGGCTACCGAAAGAGGAAAGACTGTGCCAGTAGTACCAGCAGAATAGGCCTGAGACAGAGCTGCACTTTCTGACTGAATGTACCAAATTCACTCAGATTAGAACAGAATTATTCAGTAAAATCACCAAAACATGTCCTGTATTTGAGAATCTTCCCCCCACAGAGAAGCTGCTGTACGTTCTAGGAGAACATAAAGAGTTCTGCACACTGGCAGCGCAGTACGTTCACACCTGCCACTCTCTGAGGGACAGTGAGTGACCACACCATGTCAGAGATACACACCTATAAACACATACATTCTGCTTATTATTATTATTATTATTATTATTATTATTATTATTGTTATAACACCTGTTATATCTGTTCTTTCTTTATATCTGTTACTGCTTTTTGTATATGTTGTAATTTATTCTTAACCTCCCTACAAAAGCTTTGACAATACAAGTGTTAATATTTTTCATGCCAATAAAGCAACAATGAATGGAATTGAATTGAGAGGGAGAGGAGAGGGAGAGAGAGAGAGAAACACACACACACACCACAGAGAGAGAGAGAGAGAGAGAGAGAGAGAGAGAGAGCTAGAGAGGGCATGAAATGCTCTGTTCTAGATAAACTTACCAAGTCAGAACTGTTCACAGTGGTGGTGATAGGAACCAGACGTCCACCTCTAAAAGCTCCCTCACAGAAATTTCCTACATGAAATGGTTATGAATTCACTGCCTGATGACTGAGACACTGTTTTATGATAGTTTAGAGAACTTAAACTCCATTCATGGTGGAGGGATACATGCAGGGCTCTGTGAGGCAAAATAGTCCCCAAAGAAAACTTATTATTTCAGATTTTCCACTATTTTCCATCATCAACATTCCATATAAACTCAGAAGACTCGTGTAGGTTCACTGGTGGTTCTGGATAGTAAATAAAATGTCTATATTTGTGTTGTAGTCATGGCGACCCCTGGTTCCTATCACCACCACTGTAAAGACATCTGAACCATTTCACACCAAACCTCTCTGAATCTCTCTGATTACATCACACACTGAACTACAGGGGAATTTTGGTGGAATTCCCCTTAAAATCTCTCTAATCACAGAAGGTTTTATAATAAATTTGTTCTGATACTCACTCAGCTGTGTGTTTGAAGGGTCTCATGGTCCTGGTCTCAGGTACGACTCGCGTCCAGTGTGTATCACCAGAGTGAGTTCATATGAGAGTATGAATGACTAGAGGATCAGCCCTTTTTATACAGTATACAAGGAAGGTTAACACCCATAAGTACTAACTCCAACAAAACTGACAAAAAATGTTTTTCAGAATCTTTTTTCCTGCCTTCCCCCAACATTGCCTGCAGAATTTGGCTTCATGTCTAAATGTAAGGACATACTCTCTTCTTCAGACCCACTAAAGCTTGTGCTCCCACAAGGGAAAACGCAAAACACGGGGCCCAGGAACACTTTCAATTTCTGAGAAATGGTCTCTTTGCAAGAAAATGTTGTATCCCCCTTCTAGACCCCATTACCACCATTAAATGGACAGTATACAGCCCTGTTTCCAATAAATCAGCCTGGGCCCAGACAAGGAGGCAGTGTTCCTGTTTATATTTGGTTTCTTCTTTGCATGGTAGAGTTTTAACTCTCATTTGTGGATGCAGTGATGAACTGTGTTCACAGACAGTGTTTTTCAGAAGTGTTTCTGAGCCCATGCAGTGATTTCCACTACAGAATCATGTCTGTTTTTAATGCAGTGCTGTCTGAGGGCCCAAAGATCACGGCCAGCATATACTTGTTTTTGGCCTTGACCCTTACATACAGAGATTTCTCCAGATTCTCTGAGTCTTTTAATGTTATTCTGTACTGTAGATGATGAAAAGTAAAAGTTCTTTGCCGTTTTATGTTGAGAAACGTTATTCTTGAATTGTTGCACTATTTGATTGTGCAGTCTTTCACAGAGTGGTGAACCCCTCCTCATCTTTACTTCTGAAAGATTCAGCCTCTCTGATGCTCTTTTATACCCAATCATGTTACTGACCTGTTGCCAGTCAGCCTAATCAGCTGTGAGATGTTCCACCAGGTGTTTTTTTTAGCATTGCACAACTTTACCAGCCTTTTGTTGCCCCTGTCCCAAGTTTGTTGGAATGTGTTGTGATATGCTGTCTTTGTACTATTTTCAATTAAATGTAGGGTTTAATTGATTTGCACATCATTGTGTTATGTGTTTATTTGCACAGCATTCCAACGTTTTGTGAACGGGGTTGTTTACAATGTATTGACTGTTGTGTGTGTATTATCATTGGTGCATTGATAATCAGTAATAGTTTCTAGCAGCATAACCACAGACTGTCCAAACTGCAGACAATGTGTACCGATTAAAATATAGAAAATGCAGAAGGGAACCCTCAGAGCTTTACAGATCTTCATAGAGGCCTAATGATTTCAGGGAATTAAACTATTTTTAGTTCATTTTTATTCAATAGAATGAAGATTGTATTTAAACTCTGCAAGTATTACAGTTTTACTCTCGTGAGGAAAAGTCTTAATGCATTAGATTAATTATCAGAATAATTATGGAGCAACAGAGGAATCATATTTTGATTTACAGTGGGTGGGAGTCACTGTGAAACTGCTACAATGTAAAATATAAGCTAATATATGTCATAAGGTTCAAGTATAGAATCAGCAATGTCTTTTAGAAGCTTTTAATGTCTGTGTTTCATATAGAACTGCCTTTTTTAATTTTCTGTCCCAACTTAAAAGCTATAGTAGTGCCTAAATGCTCCAGAATGTGACTGCTGCACTGTTTAAGGTGGATCAGAAAATATGAAAAAGAAGCTGAATTCAGCCTCAGAAAGTGTTCACGTGAATCATGATTAGCTTAGTGCTAACAAACTACTAGAATCCTATAGCAGCACTAGCAGAAGTTAGCATTATACTAGAGGTTGGGCATTAATGAGTTTTACACTTATACATTTTACATTTTTAACATTATATAACTTTCAATTTATTTTTTTAATTAGATTTTAAATCTATTGTTTTAATTAGGTTTCAAATTTCTATTCTTGTTGACTTTTTTTTAAACATCTATATTGTGACTCTGAATTGTCTTATTTGTAAAGCACTTTGAATGACTGCAGTTTATGAAAGTGCCATATAAATAAACTTGCCTTGCCTTACGGCCCGAATTGAAGTCTGAGCTCTGATAGCCAAGGTTCACCATTAAAAGGACAATATCTCACATGTAAAGTGAAGTATGTGGGCCGAGGTAGCAGTTCAGTTCAGTTCAGTTCAGTCTGAATCTTTGAAAGTCCATCAGGCAGATGTGTTCAGCTGTCCGACTGCCTGCAGGAAGAAATTTATGAGAAATTTATGAGGAATTGGCCCGGATGCTCCACAGCCTTCCTCCAGATGATAGGGATTTAAACAGTCTGTGGATGGGTGAGAGGATCCTTCCTGATGCTGCAGGCCTTCCTTATACACCGTTATTTGGGACAGCAGAAAAAATCAACATCCGTCTTTATGCGAAATTTAATGTTGCTTAGGATTGAAAGTCTCAGTCTGGTGATCTGGGCTTTGAGTGAGAGGTGAGATAGCAGGAAAACAAACAAATGTGATCAGAGGTGGTTACAGAGGTGGTTACTGCTTGGTTACTGTCCAACTTTCACATCATTTTATTTGTGAACAATAATTTTATTGCTTTTTGGTATCTAAGCTGAAATGTTAGCATAGGTCACAGTGTATATTGTCCCCATACTCGCCCCGACCCCAGCGAATAGCAGTCAATTACAGAATTTACACTCAGAACAGTACACTAATAAAATAAGCAAGTACATAAGTACATAAGAACAAAAGTAGACATTAAAACGTAAGTAAATAGGAAGGAGCAATCTGTAAGTGGAAGAGAAACAGAAAATAAAGTTTATCAGGAGTTTAGTAAAGACTCACAGACTGGGACGCCTCTTCCAGGCATCAGTAGATGTCAACTGAGCATATATGAGCAACCAAATGTTTCTAAGAAATAATATCAAGCACAGACAGAGTCCATTGCCCTCTACAAATGAAGTGGTTGTATGCAGTTCCAAATATATGAGGACAGATAACGTTAGGGGGTAAAGAGATCATATAATAAAAAGTTGTCTTATTACTGTGATCTTAGCCCACAAAGAGGCAGGCAGTCATGTAGAATTGGAGGTATGAGCTTTAATTTGTTTGAAAACGCCATTAAAGTTTACATTGACTACATTAAATTATATATAGAAGAGTATATACACTATATGGCCAAGAGTATGTGGCACCTGACCATCACACCTACAGGAGCTTGTTGGACGTCCAGTTCCAAAACCATAGACATTAATATTAAGTCGCCCCCTTTGCAGGTCTAACAGCTTCCACTCTTCTGGGAAGATTTTGGAGAGTCTGTGGGAATTTGTGTCCATTCATCCAGAAGAGCGTTTGTGAGGTCAGACGCTGATGTTGGACGAGAGGGTCTGGCTCCCAATCTCTGTTCTAGTTCATCCCAAAGGTGCTTGATGTGGTTGAGGTCAGGGCTCTGTGAGGGTCAGTCAAGTTCTTCCACACCAAACTCACCCAGCCATGATTTTAAGGAGCTAACTTTTCCTTAGTCCTTCATGATGAAAGATATTTTACAAGACAAAGTGAGCATGATTGTGTTTATTGGGACCTTCTCATTACAGGCAGCCATTAGCCACCAGCTAACAGTGCTGATTAGGGTTAACTGGAAACTAAAAGATTGAATTGATAGGGGACGCGCTTCATTCTGTATTTTGAGAATCAGTACAGTGTGAATCTGTGGGACAGAACCAAGGCATAAGAAAGCTAGTTAGCTAACATTAGCATCGTATGTAGCATAATGACTGTCAGGATTGTATCATATTTAAGACAAAACTTTTGTAAATTTTCATTTTATCACTACCCAGCCACCTGTTTACTCTCAGTATAGCATATAAAAAAGTTATGCTGCATAAAGGCAGTGCTGTATAAATAAACTTTGCTTTGCTTTGCTGTGTGTGTAGCAGGAGAAGTACAGTTAGAGTTTAAGGTGGGCTGGTCTGCATCATATAAACTCCCACTCTGAAAACATGTCCCACTCTGGCCCTGAGGGTCTGTATAATAATCATATCTATTATTATACATATTTTAATTATAATTATCATATTTTAAACTCTAATGTGGTTGATAGATATCAGTGTTTAAAAGCACAGCTTTACAAGCCACCAATTACGTCACACTGAAGAAGCTGAACTACATCAAAGCTACCCTGGAGAAAAACCTAGTATGCCTAGTAAACCTAGTATTTTTCATAGACACACAGCTGGGTTCTCCTCCTCTGCTGAATGAGGGAGGGTCAAACATGCATCCATCACTCTTCATAGACACAGGGCTGGGTCCAGGAGATTCTGCACACTTCATCCTAAGAGAAATCCATCCACAATGAGAGTAAAAGACTGAGCAATTACACTCTTTACTAAAAGTTGTTTAGTCTAACATTTGTAGCATCCTTGAATCCTCAGCAAAACCATATAAACAAAATGCTTGAAGAACTAGAATTGGCTATAAAGGATAATCAGAACCCTTTAGACTCCTCAATTACTGAGCAGGAACTGAAGGAGAACATTAACAAACTAAGACCAAAGAAAGCCTGTGGGCCTGATGGAGTACTGAATGAAATGATAAAAAACTCAACTTCTAAATTTCAGCTGGCTGTTCTAGAATGATTTAATCTGGTTCTGAGTTTAGGTTACTTGCCTGAAATCTGGAATCAGGGATTAATAACCCCAGTCTTTAAAAGTGGATAAACTGGACCCTAATAATCACTGAGGCGTCTGTGTGAACAGTAATCTGGGGAAGTTGCTGTGCAGCATTTTAAATTCTAGATTTCTAAACTTCCTTATGGAGCACAGTGTCTTGAATAGAGGTCAAACTGGATTTTTACCAAATTACCGCACCACTGATCATATTTACACCCTACACACCCTGATTGATAAATACATCGTCCAAAATAAAACCAAAATATTTGCATGTTTTATTGATTTCAAAAAGGCTTTTGATTCTATGTGGCACCAATGATCATTCTACAAACTTATTGAAAGCGGTGTAGGGGGTAAAACATATGATCTGTTGATTATAAAAATACAAAAAAGGCCAATCAAATTTTGAACACATTTAAAAGACTCATATCATTATAAAGTCCTGCAGTACCAAGAGTTGAGCAAAGACAACAGTCCCCTCACTCAGCTGGTCCTGAAGCACAGCTCAACACAAACACACACTAACACCTCACTAACACACACTAACACCTCACTAACACACACTAACACACACTAACACCTCACTAACACACACTGACACCCCACTAACACACACTAACACACACTAACACTCACTAACACACATTAACACACACTAATACCCCACTAACACACACTAACACACACTAACACCTCACTAACACACACTAACACCTCACTAACACACACTAACGCCCCACTAACACACACTAACACCTCACTAACACACACTAACACCTCACTAACACACACTAACGCCCCACTAACACACACTAACACCTCACTAACACACACTAACACCCCACTAACACACACTAACACACACTAACGCCCCACTAACACTCACTAACACACACTAACACACACTAATACCCCACTAACACACACTAACACACACTAACACCTCACTAACACACACTAACACCTCACTAACACACACTAACGCCCCACTAACACTCACTAACACCTCGCTAACACCCACTAACACACACTAACACCCACTAACACACACTAACACCTCACTAACACCACACTAACACACACTAACACCTCACTAACACACACAAACACCCCACTAACACCCCACTAACACCCACTAACACACACTAACACCTCGCTAACACCCCACTAAAACACACTAACACCCACTAACACACACTAACACCCACTAACACACACTAACACCTCACTAACACCACACTAACACCTCACTAACACCTCACTAACACCCACTAACACACACTAACACCTCGCTAACACCCCACTAAAACACACTAACACCCACTAACACACACTAACGCCCACTAACACACACTAACACCTCACTAACACCTCACTAACACACACTAACACCTCACTAACACCCCACTAACACACACTAACACCCACTAACACACACTAACACCTCACTAACACCCCACTAACACACACTAACACCTCACTAACACACACTAACACACACTAACACCCCAGTAACACACACTAACACCTCACTAACACCTCACTAACACACACTAACACACACTAACACACACTAACACCTCACTAACACCTCACTAACACACACTAACACACACTAACACCCCACTAACACACACTAACACCTCACTAACACCCCACTAACACACACTAACACACACTAACACACACTAACACCTCACTAACACACACTAACACCTCACTAACACCTCACTAACACACACTAACACCCCACTAACACACACTAACACACACTAACACCCCACTAACACACACTAACACACTAACACTTCACTAACACACACCAACATACAATAATACTGACTAACACACACTAACACCCCACTAACACACACTAACACACACTAACACCCACTAACACCTCACTAACACCCCACTAACACCTCACTAACACCCCACTAACACACACTAACACCTCACTAACACACACTAACACCTCACTAACACCACACTAACACACACTAACACACACTAACACACACTAACACCTCACTAACACCCCACTAACACACACTAACACACACTAACACCTCACTAACACACACTAACACACTAACATTTCACTAACACACACTAACACTCACTAATACTGACTAACACAAACTTACACCCCACTAACACACACTAACACCTCACTAACACCCCACTAACACACACTAACACACTAACACTTCACTAACACACACTAACACCCCACTAACACACACTAACACCTCACTAACACACACTAACACCTCACTAACACCCCACTAACACAAAATAACACCTCACTAACACACACTAACACACACTAACACACACTAACACCCCACTAACACACACTAACACCTCACTAACACACACTAACACCCCACTAACACACACTAACACCTCACTAACACCCCACTAACACAAACTAACACCTCACTAACACACACTAACACCCCACTAACACACACTAACACCTCACTAACACCCCACTAACACACACTAACACCTCACTAACACCCCACTAACACACACTAACACACACTAACACACACTAACACACACTAACACCCCACTAACACACACTAACACCTCACTAACACCCCACTAACACACACTAACACCCCACTAACACACACTAACACCTCACTAACACCCCACTAACACACACTAACACCCCACTAACACACGCTAACACTCCACTAACACACGCTAACACCTCACTAACACCCCACTAACACATACTAACACACACTAACATACACTAATACTGACCAACACACACTAACACCCCACTAACACACTAACACCCCACTAACACACACTAACACTTCACAGGCTCAGGACCAGAACACACCAGGAACCCTAATTAGAGTGAACCAAATTACAAAACAGCTCAAACTGAATTATCTCACCTGGGAAACCGAGTCAAACTCACACAGTAAAATACAGTGTTATTTGGCCCTAAATCGTCAGTACAGTGTAGCAGATTACCTGAGCGCACTGACTGACCCTAAACTGAGGTCCACCTTGACCAAGTACAGACTCAGTCAGCACCGTCTGGACATAGAGACGGGCAGACACAGGAAATCTTGGCTACCAAAAGAGGAAAGACTGTGCCAGCAGTGCCAGCAGAACAGGCCTGAGACAGAGCTGCACTTTCTGACTGAATGTACCAAATTCACTCAGATTAGAACAGAATTCTTCAGTAAAATCACCAAAACATGTCCTGTGTTTGAGAATCTTCCCCCCACAGAGAAGCTGCCGTACGTTCTAGGAGAACATAAAGAGTTCTGCACACTGGCAGCGCAGTACGTTCACACCTGCCACACTCTGAGGGACAGTGAGTGACCACACCATGTCAGAGATACACACCTATAAACACATACATTCTGCTTATTATTATTATTATTATTATTATTATTATTATAACACCCGTTATATCTGTTCTAGCTTTATATCTGTTACTGCTTTTTGTATATGTTGTAATTTATTCTTAACCTCCCTACAAAAGCTTTGGCAATACAAGTGTTAATATTTTTCATGCCAATAAAGCAACAATGAATGGAATTGAATTGAGAGGGAGAGGGAGAGAGAGAGAGAGAGAGAGAGAGAGAGAGAGAGAGACAGAGAGGGCATGAAATGCTCTGTTCTAGATAAATTTACCAAGTCAGAACTGTTCACAGTGGTGGTGATAGGAACCAGACGTCCACCTCTAAAAGCTCCCTCACAGAAAGTTCCTACATGAAATGGTTATGAATTCACTGCCTGATGACTGAGACACTGTTTTATGATAGTTTTAGAACTTAAACTCCATTCATGGTGGAGGGATACATGCAGGGCGCTGTGAGGCAAAATAGCCCCCAAAGAAAACTTATTATTTCAGATTTTCCACTATTTTCCATCATCAACATTCCATATAAACTCAGAAGACTCGTGTAGGTTCACTGGTGGTTCTGGATAGTAAATAAAATGTCTATATTTGTGTTGTAGTCATGGCGACCCCTGGTTCCTATCACCACCACTGTAAAGACATCTGAATCATTTCACACCAAACCACTCTGAATCTCTCTGATTACATCACACACTGAACTACAGGGGAATTTTGGTGGAATTCCCCTTAAAATCTCTCTAATCACAGAAGGTTTTATAATAAATTTGTTCTGATACTCACTCAGCTGTGTGTTTGAAGGGTCTCATGGTCCTGGTCTCAGGTACGACTCGCGTCCAGTGTGTATCACCAGAGTGAGTTCATATGAGAGTATGAATGACTAGAGGATCAGCCCTTTTTATACAGTATACAAGGAAGGTTAACACCCATAAGTACTAACTCCAACAAAACTGACAAAAAATGTTTTTCAGAATCTTTTTTCTTGCCTTCCCCCAACATTGCCTGCAGAATTTGGCTTCATGTCTAAATGTAAGGACATACTCTCTTCTTCAGACCCACTAAAGCTTGTGCTCCCACAAGGGAAAACGCAAAACACGGGGCCCAGGAACACTTTCAATTTCTGAGAAATGGTCTCTTTGCAAGAAAATGTTGTATCCCCCTTCTAGACCCCATTACCACCATTAAATGGACAGTATACAGCCCTGTTTCCAATAAATCAGCCTGGGCCCAGACAAGGAGGCAGTGTTCCTGTTTATATTTGGTTTCTTCTTTGCATGGTAGAGTTTTAACTCTCATTTGTGGATGCAGTGATGAACTGTTTTCACAGACAGTGTTTTTCAGAAGTGTTTCTGAGCCCATGCAGTGATTTCCTCTACAGAATCATGTCTGTTTTTAATGCAGTGCTGTCTGAGGGCCCAAAGATCACGGCCAGCATATACTTGTTTTTGGCCTTGACCCTTTCATACAGAGATTTCTCCAGATTCTCTGAGTCTTTTAATGATATTATGTACTGTAGATGATGAAAAGCAGAAGTTCTTTGCCGTTTTATGTTGAGAAACGTTATTCTTGAATTGTTGCACTATTTGATGGTGAAGTCTTTCACAGAGTGGTGAACCCCTCCTCATCTTTACTTCTGAAAGATTCAGCCTCTCTGATGCTCTTTTATACCCAATCATGTTACTGACCTGTTGCCAGTCAGCCTAATCAGCTGTGAGATGTTCCACCAGGTGTTTTTTTTAGCATTGCACAACTTTACCAGCCTTTTGTTGCCCCTGTCCCAAGTTTGTTGGAATGTGTTGTGATATGCTGTCTTTGTACTATTTTCAATTAAATGTAGGGTTTAATTGATTTGCACATCATTGTGTTATGTGTTTGTTTGCACAGCATTCCAACGTTTTGTGAACGGGGTTGTTTACAATGTATTGACTGTTGTGTGTGTATTATCATTGGTGCATTGATAATCAGTAATAGTTTCTAGCAGCATAACCACAGACTGTCCAAACTGCAGACAATGTGTACCGATTAAAATATAGAAAATGCAGAAGGGAACCCTCAGAGCTTTACAGATCTTCATAGAGGCCTAATGATTTCAGGGAATTAAACTATTTTTAGTTCATTTTTATTCAATAGAATGAAGATTGTATTTAAACTCTGCAAGTATTACAGTTTTACTCTTGTGAGGAAAAGTCTTAATGCATTAGATTAATTATCAGAATAATTATGGAGCAACAGAGGAATCATATTTTGATTTACAGTGGGTGGGAGTCACTGTGAAACTGCTACAATGTAAAATATAAGCTAATATATGTCATAAGGTTCAAGTATAGAATCAGGCAATGTCTTTTAGAAGCTTTTAATGTCTGTGTTTCATATAGAACTGCCTTTTTTAATTTTCTGTCCCAACTTAAAAGCTATAGTAGTGACTAAATGCTCCAGAATGTGACTGCTGCACTGTTTAAGGTGGATCAGAAAATATGAAAAAGAAGCTGAATTCAGCCTCAGAAAGTGTTTACGTGAATCATGATTAGCTTAGTGCTAACAAACTACTAGAATCCTATAGCAGCACTAGCAGAAGTTAGCATTATCCTAGAGGTTGGGCATTAATGAGTTTTACACTTATACATTTTACATTTTTAACATTATATAACTTTCAATTTATTTTTTTAATTAGATTTTTATTTTAATGATTTTAAATCTATTGTTTTAATTAGGTTTCAAATTTCTATTCTTGTTGACTTTTTTTTAAACATCTATATTCTGACTCTGAATTGTCTCATTTGTAAAGGACTTTGAATGACTGCAGTTTATGAAAGTGCCATATAAATAAACTTGCCTTGCCTTACGGCCCGAATTGAAGTCTGAGCTCTGATAGCCAAGGTTCACCATTAAAAGGACAATATCTCACATGTAAAGTGAAGTATGTGGGCCGAGGTAGCAGTTCAGTTCAGTTCAGTTCAGTCTGAATCTTTGAAAGTCCATCAGGCAGATGTGTTCAGCTGTCCGACTGCCTGCAGGAAGAAATTTATGAGAAATTTATGAGGAATTGGCCCGGATGCTCCACAGCCTTCCTCCAGATGATAGGGATTTAAACAGTCTGTGGATGGGTGAGAGGATCCTTCCTGATGCTGCAGGCCTTCCTTATACACCGTTATTTGGGACAGCAGAAAAAATCAACATCCGTCTTTATGCGAAATTTAATGTTGCTTAGGATTGAAAGTCTCAGTCTGGTGATCTGGGCTTTGAGTGAGAGGTGAGATAGCAGGAAAACAAACAAATGCGATCAGAGGTGGTTACAGAGGTGGTTACTGCTTGGTTACTGTCCAACTTTCACATCATTTTATTTGTGAACAATAATTTTATTGCTTTTTGGTATCTAAGCTGAAATGTTAGCACAGGTCACAGTGTATATTGTCCCCATACTCGCCCCGACCCCAGCGAATAGCAGTCAATTACAGAATTTACACTCAGAACAGTACACTAATAAAATAAGCAAGTACATAAGTACATAAGAACAAAAGTAGACATTAAAACGTAAGTAAATAGGAAGGAGCAATCTGTAAGTGGAAGAGAAACAGAAAATAAAGTTTATCAGGAGTTTAGTAAAGACTCACAGACTGGGACGCCTCTTCCAGGCATCAGTAGATGTCAACTGAGCATATATGAGCAACCAAATGTTTCTAAGAAATAATATCAAGCACAGACAGAGTCCATTGCCCTCTACAAATGAAGTGGTTGTATGCAGTTCCAAATATATGAGGACAGATAACGTTAGGGGGTAAAGAGATCATATAATAAAAAGTTGTCTTATTACTGTGATCTTAGCCCACAAAGAGGCAGGCAGTCATGTAGAATTGGAGGTATGAGCTTTAATTTGTTTGAAAACGCCATTAAAGTTTACATTGACTACATTAAATTATATATAGAAGAGTATATACACTATATGGCCAAGAGTATGTGGCACCTGACCATCACACCTACAGGAGCTTGTTGGACGTCCAGTTCCAAAACCATAGACATTAATATTAAGTCGCCCCCTTTGCAGGTCTAACAGCTTCCACTCTTCTGGGAAGATTTTGGAGAGTCTGTGGGAATTTGTGTCCATTCATCCAGAAGAGCGTTTGTGAGGTCAGACGCTGATGTTGGACGAGAGGGTCTGGCTCCCAATCTCTGTTCTAGTTCATCCCAAAGGTGCTTGATGTGGTTGAGGTCAGGGCTCTGTGAGGGTCAGTCAAGTTCTTCCACACCAAACTCACCCAGCCATGATTTTAAGGAGCTAACTTTTCCTTAGTCCTTCATGATGAAAGATATTTTACAAGACAAAGTGAGCATGATTGTGTTTATTGGGACCTTCTCATTACAGGCAGCCATTAGCCACCAGCTAACAGTGCTGATTAGGGTTAACTGGAAACTAAAAGATTGAATTGATAGGGGACGCGCTTCATTCTGTATTTTGAGAATCAGTACAGTGTGAATCTGTGGGACAGAACCAAGGCATAAGAAAGCTAGTTAGCTAACATTAGCATCGTATGTAGCATAATGACTGTCAGGATTGTATCATATTTAAGACAAAACTTTTGTAAATTTTCATTTTATCACTACCCAGCCACCTGTTTACTCTCAGTATAGCATATAAAAAATAAATAAGAGAGAGTAGGAGTAAGAAAAGAAGAAGATAAAAATGTGCAGATTTTAGAAAAAGTTATGCTGCATAAAGGCAGTGCTGTATAAATAAACTTTGCTTTGCTTTGCTGTGTGTGTAGCAGGAGAAGTACAGTTAGAGTTTAAGGTGGGCTGGTCTGCATCATATAAACTCCCACTCTGAAAACATGTCCCACTCTGGCCCTGAGGGTCTGTATAATAATCATATCTATTATTATACATATTTTAATTATAATTATCATATTTTAAACTCTAATGTGGTTGATAGATATCAGTGTTTAAAAGCACAGCTTTACAAGCCACCAATTACGTCACACTGAAGAAGCTGAACTACATCAAAGCTACCCTGGAGAAAAACCTAGTATGCCTAGTAAACCTAGTATTTTTCATAGACACACAGCTGGGTTCTCCTCCTCTGCTGAATGAGGGAGGGTCAAACATGCATCCATCACTCTTCATAGACACAGGGCTGGGTCCAGGAGATTCTGCACACTTCATCCTAAGAGAAATCCATCCACAATGAGAGTAAAAGACTGAGCAATTACACTCTTTACTAAAAGTTGTTTAGTCTAACATTTGTAGCATACACAGTGTTGCCGGTTTCTTTTTTTTCTTTTGATTATTTCATTTTTAATCACGTTAAGTAATGATGGAAAGTTACTTACTTTGGGTCAGAGTTTCCTTCTCCCCTGCTGGAGAGAGAGCGCTCCATTATAGAGTTTCTACTCTTTACACATATTGCTGGACTGTTCCCTGTGAACGCAAATACACACACAAAACATACACAAGAACTTGAAACACTTAAGCCTTGATTTACTGTGTAGCATATGTGCAAAGTTGACAACAACCACAAATAAGCTGATGTACCAACAGTGTCTGTGGGGGATTGTATCTTTCAAATGAGCAAAATAGCATGTGCTGTTTACCTTTTCCTTAATGAATATGAAATTTTTGAGGTGGTTCTACAAGAAAAGGTGTAAAACACAGGGTAGTGTCAATGTAAATGGATGAATTTATCACCTGTGGCGTTCAACTGAGTGAGGCCGGAAAAAGTCAAAGTGGAGAGCAAAGGCCAAACTAAGGGAATCATAGAATAGCATCTTCAAACAAAAGGAAAGGTTTCTGAAAGAGGGAGAAACTGTTAACAAAACACTCAAGACCTTTTTCTTTTCTTAACCTTTTCCTTTCTTTTGTTTTTTCTCTTTTAATTTTTTTAACGCAACAAACCAACTGAGCAAGCAGAGCCTTCTCCAGCTTAAGAAGAGCTGGAGCAACTGGAAAACTCTGCTGATGTGGGCTACATGTTCATTCATAGTCTTGCTGTAAATCAAGATGTCATCCAGGTAGACAAACGTAGCAGTCAAGTGTTTCCCTCAGGAACTCATTAATATACAATTGAAAGACGCCAGTGGCATTTATCAATCAGAAGGGCATGACTAAGTATTTGTAATGACCCAACAGTGTGATGATCACTGTTTTTCATTCATCGTGTTCTCTCACCTGCATGAGGAGACAGGCGCTGTGTAGATCTAGTTTGGTAAAATCCGACATCTGCTGCAGCACCTCAAAAGCAAAGGACATGAGTGGAGGGGGATAGCAATCCTTCATCATGAACTGGTATAGACCTCCATAATCAGTACAAGGTCAGAGACGCCCAGCCTTTTGCTGCACAAAGAAAAACCCAGCTTCTGCCTAAGAAGTGGAGGAGGATCGGATGAAGCCAACAGCTAAAGCCTACTGAATGTATAACTCCATGGCCTTATGCTTGGGACCAGACATGGCAAAAAGCTGGGTCTTGTGGGTGTCAGCTCAACTCAAAATGATATAGTAACTGATTTCATGGCTTTTCTTGAGTTGACACAACTTGAGGACACCAGAGTTCACACAACCCAAACTTCAAAATAATTTGAACTTGTTTTCTTTACACTCAACTTCCCCACTAGTCAGGATTCTTTCCATCACACAATCCAGCTAGACATTTTTCCTCCTGGGTAAACACTCAGGAACACATGAAGCAACTAAGCTTCATTTTAATTTGCTAGATGTGTCTACAAATGTTTAATGCACTGGAGAAAATATTTATTGTTTTAACTTTAAAGCATGGCATTGTCTCATGTGATGCAGCTGTCTAATAATTCACCCCAAAATCAGGAGATTGTGAGTTTGAATCCCAGTAATGCCACAGCTGTCCATATCCAGAAGCCCAAGAGCACCGGCTAGTGGGGAAATTGAGTAAAAACACATGCAGTTTTGTTTATCCATGTAAGATGCAGACCTTGAAACAGTAGCTGGGAGAAGTTTTGACTCAACTAAGCAGTTTGAGTTAAGCAAACTGTGGTGTCCTCAAGTTTACCTATTTACTGTTACTAGGCCATGGAAACATTTTCCCCTGCGAGAGAAAAGAAGCATTCTGATTATAGATTTTTGTACAATTCCCTCCTTTTATAACTGACACAAAAACAGAAAAAGATAATGTGATAAACAAACGCATGCAGTTTTAAAACTATAGCAGACTACTGAACAGTCATAATTATGACATTCTTGTTTTCTATAATAGTGACAAATTACTAATAAGATTCCTGAATTGGGAACGTAATTCAAGGCTCCTAAAAAGACCAAACTGCAGATATTCCAAGACATCTAATTAAATGGGAAGAGGATTTAATATGGACACAATATGCAACAATAAAAAAAACAACAGACATGAACTTTAAGAACAGAAGGAGGCAGATGTGCCCTAATTAAGGCTGTATGGAACTTTGGTTAGACATTGTTAACTTCCGACATTAGCTTGGGTGGTCAGAGACATAAGACAACTAACAAGGCAGCAGAAAGGTAAAAGAGTCTCTGGTGAAAAGGTTGCGTTTTGATGTGGCAGAGGCACAAGTTCCACAACGTTGGAACGTAGATTTCCTTAAAGTTCATGAAATTCCGATGACTGAAAAGCTAGCTCAGGGAAAGGAATGATCATGGCTTGTGATAGATAAGGCAGAGAGTGTCACGCATCGGGAAGATTCGGACTTCATTTCCCAGCAAGCATGTGGAGATCACATGTCAAAACAACTTCCCTTGGACTCGGAAACCGAAACAGACTCCATTGCCCGCAATCCTTCAGGAGATCACATGACATCAGACAATAGCACACGCACCTATCAGCGTTCCCGATCGCCTGAATACTAATGTTGTGCACCTGTGTATCTTGTCATATGACCGTATTAGTTCAGTATATAAGCCCGGGCTTTAGATGTAGACATTGCGAGGTATTGTTTATTCCAAGAACTTACCGAGCGTTATATTTCTGATTGTCTTTGCCTGTTATGACCTGTGTTGTGTTTCCCTGACCTTGTTTTTTTGCCTAACCCCTTGGTACTTCTGCCTGCTGTTTGTGGATCTGTGTTTTTGACGTTTTGGCTTGCTCTTTGACCACGATTTTTGCTTTATCCCTTTGATCTTGACTGCCTGGTATTATTATCACAATTGTGATCTGGTTGGCTTTTTTGGATTTGACCCACGCCTGTTTTCTGACCACGGCTTTGCCTGACGATAATAAAACAACTGTTGCTCCTTTTATCCGCGAGCGTCTGAATTCTGTTGAATCGTCACAGAATACCTCGCCCAACATGCAGACGGCGGACCCGGAAGCCTTTCAAAAGGCTCTTACTGAACAAGGGCAACTTCTTGGACGACACCAGCAGGTCCTGTCAGGAGTGACTCAGTCCCTGGAGTCCATCGCTCACCAACAGGCAGAACAGCAGGCTCAGTTGGCCCAACTGGTCGCCAGTGTGCGAGGATTAACGGGCCAATTACAGAGTATGAGTCTCACTGAAGCTGCAGCCAGTCCGGGGCTTCATACCACGACAGCGGAACCACCCCTCGCGGTCTTTCCGGTCAGTAAACCCGATAAATTTGACGGAGACCCAGCGAAATGTCGTGGATTCCTGCTTCAGTGCTCAGTGTATTTTGACAATTCACCTGCTAGCTCAGACCAGGCTAAGATTGCTTTCATAGTCTCTAGATTAGCTGGGAAAGCTTTAGAATGGGCTACCGCTAGCTGGACTCAGATACACCGTCTCACTTATGAACTTTTTATCAAGGACTTTAAGATGGTGTTTGATCATCCATACGAGGGTAAGGTTAGCGGGGAATTATTAATGAAGCTCCGTCAGGGGAATCGCTCTGTGGTGGACTATTCATTAGAATTTCGAACCCTAGCTGCGAGCAGCGGCTGGAATGAGGCAGCCCTTCTCGTTATGTTCCGCCAAGGACTGAATGCCGAAATATTAAGTGAACTAGCGAGTAAAGATGATGATTTAACGCTAGATCAGTTAATAACTCTAGCCATTAAATTAGACCATCTGATACATCACCGTAACACAGCCAAGGCTGGAAGAAACCCGCGAAGATCACTACCTCGTGTAAAGTTCGGTCAGGAGCTCAGTGAGAGTCCCGAACCTATCGCGAGAAGAAAGGCAGCGCCGTTTGGAAAATCATCTATGTTTGTATTGTGGAAAGGCTGGACACCAAGTTCGTGAATGCCGCGCCCGACCACAAAAAAGCACAGCGCCGACCCCTGGACAGCACGTGGAGTTCACTCCACGTGCTAATGTGGTGAGTGTGCCCACAAAGGGGTTGGTGTCTAAATCTGTAATGTTGCCAGTGATTATCTACTGTCATCCAAACTCTCTTATCGTTTCAGCCTTGATCGATTCCGGTGCGGAGGGGAACTTCATCCATGCCAGACTGGTGGAAGAACTACAAGTTCCCGTGAAGACCCTTCAAACCAAGCTTAAAGTGGCTGCTTTGGACGGAGGACCAGTAGGAGTTGGCACCATCTGCCAAGTCATGAGTCCATTAGAACTAGAAACAAGTGCCCTACACAAAGAAGCTCTGTCCTTCCTCGTACTGGAAAATTCAGAATTTGAGTTAATCCTAGGACTCCCTTGGTTGGAAAAACATAATCCCATTATCTCCTGGTCCGAACACACTATCACTAGATGGTCTGAATATTGCCTTCAGTCATGCCTGAGTACTCCTTCCTTATCCCTATGTTCTACCTCGGTGGAAAGTCCAAACGCTGAGTCCGTTTTTGAAATCATCCCTGAATACCTTGATTTGAAAGAAGTGTTCAACAAACAGAACGCCACCAAACTGCCGCCTCATAGACCCTATGATTGCGCTATAGAGCTCATAGAAAACCCTGTTTTCCCCAAAGCCAGGATTTATCCTCTGACCCAAGATGAGCAGAAGGCTCTCGACGTCTACATCCAAGAAGCCCTCAGTCAAGGATTCATTAGACCATCCACATCCCCCATAGCCTCCAGTTTTTTTTTAATAAAGAAAAAAGATGGCGGCCTCCGTCCTTGCATTGATTATAGAGCCCTCAATCAAATTTCCAAGGTCTATCCATATCCTCTTCCATTGGTGCCGGTCGCCTTGGAACAACTTCAGGGGGCCAAGTATTTCACCAAGTTAGACTTACGTAGCGCATATAATCTTATTAGGGTGAAGGAGGGTGATGAGTGGAAGACTGCCTTTTTGACCACCAGGGGGCACTACGAATATCAGGTAATGCCATTTGGGCTCTCTATCGCCCCCTCTGTATTTCAAGCATTTATTAATGATGTTCTCAGAGACATGTTAGGACACTATGTCATCGCATACCTGGACGATATCCTTGTCTATTCACCCAACTTAGAGTTACATGTACAACACGTTCGATCGGTTCTACGTAGACTCTTGCAGAATAATCTGTTTTTAAAAGGGGAAAAATGTGAGTTCCATTTACAGTCTGTGTCGTTCCTAGGGTACATCATTAGTCAGCAAGGCGTCACTATGGATGATCACAAAGTGGATGCCGTGGTTCAGTGGCCAACCCCCAAGTCTGTCAAAGATGTGCAGCGATTTCTGGGTTTTGCTAACTTTTATCGTAGGTTTATTCGTAATTTTAGTAGTATCGCTGCCCCTCTCACATCTTTGTTAAAGGGAAACCCCAAGAGAATCACATGGAATGCACAAACAGAGAAAGCCTTCCAGCGACTCAAAGAGGCGTTCACCTCCGCTCCTATTCTTAAACACCCTGACCCTGCCCAACCATTTGTGGTAGAGGTGGATGCCTCGGAAACCGGCGTGGGCGCAGTTTTATCCTAACGGACTGGCTCTCCTCAGAAACTACACCCCATCGCTTTTTACTCACATAAGTTATCCCCCGCTGAGAACAATTACGGCATAGGGGATCGAGAGTTGCTGGCAGTCAAGCTGGCCCTGGAGGAATGGAGACATTGGCTGGAGGGAGCCAATCACCCTTTTTCAGTAATCACGGACCATAAGAACTTGGAATATCTCCGTAATGCGAAAAGGCTAAATCCTCGTCAAGCCAGGTGGTCTCTGTTCTTTGCTAGGTTTCGGTTTAGCATCACATATCGACCTGGCT
This sequence comes from Colossoma macropomum, assembly GCF_904425465.1. Classification (NCBI taxonomy): domain Eukaryota; kingdom Metazoa; phylum Chordata; class Actinopteri; order Characiformes; family Serrasalmidae; genus Colossoma; species Colossoma macropomum. The sequence goes on along the minus strand of NW_023494792.1, from coordinate 776,545 downwards.
CTCGCAACATTAAGGCAGATGCCTTGTCCCGCCTTCATCAGGGGGAAAAGACCACACCAGGCCTGGAGAACCCAGAACGCATTCTGCCCCCTGAAGTCACCATATCTTCTATTCGATGGGAGATAGATGAGGCAATAGAAAGAACCAATCGCGGTCTAGACTTACCCAGCCAATGCCCCCCAGATAAGTTGTATGTACCAGAAGCTTTCCGCACACAGCTTATTACATGGGCTCATTCATCTTTGACGTCAGGACATCCAGGGGAAACCCGCACACACAAACTCCTAGCACAACGCTATTGGTGGGAATCCATGACCAGAGACATACACACATTGGTCTCTTCCTGCTCCATTTGTTCTCAGTGCAAGACACCCAAGACGTTACCTGCAGGAAAGCTAATGCCACTACCCGTACCTCACAGACCGTGGTCCAACCTCGCTGTAGACTTTGTAACTGACCTGCCAGAATCACAAGAGTTTACCACCATTCTTACTGTGGTGGACCGATTCTCCAGAGGGGTACGGTTCGTACCTTTCCCAGCTATTCCCAGTGCCTTTCAGACAGCTTTAACCTTGTTTCAACAGGTTTTTCGTAATTTTGGAATTCCTGAAGACATAGTTTCTGACAGGGGGCCTCAGTTCACCTCTCAGGTATGGGCAGCATTCTTCGAACAGATTGGGGTGTCAATTAGTCTCACTTCAGGGTATCACCCACAAGCTAATGGACAGTGTGAGAGGGTGAATCAAGAACTGGGAAAGTTTTTACGATTGTTCTGTCATGACAATCCATCTGACTGGGCTAGATATTTGGTATGGGCAGAAATGGCCCAAAACTCTTTAACCAGTTCTGTCACGGGGATGACCCCTTTTCAGTGCTTCCTAGGCTACCAGCCACCCTTAGCTCCATGGACTGGTGCGCAGACGGACGTTCCGGCAGTAGATGAATGGATGAAACTAAGTGAGCAGGTATGGGAGGACACCCATCAACGCACTTCAGAGAAACAAGGAACAAGCCGACCATCATCGAGGACCGACACCGCTATACCAGCCAGGGGATCGAGTGTGGCTGTCCACGAAGGATTTCCGTAACCCAGAGGCAAGTAGTAAAAAACTGCAGCCCAAGTACATTGGGCCTTTCAAGATAGTTAAACGCATTAATGAGGTGACATATAGATTAGACTTACCCCCTCGCTTTCGAGTCTCCAGATCCTTTCATGTATCTCTTCTTAAACCTGTTGTTACAGGGCCCTTGGACGAGGCCATGCCAGACGTCGCACCACCCCTGCCAGAGGTGATAGATGGGGCTCCGGTATACGCGGTCCGTAGGTTGCTGGACTCCAGGAGACGTAGCGGGCAGCTGCAGTATCTGGTGGATTGGGAGGGGTATGGCCCAGAGGAACAATGCTGGGTGTCTGCTAAAGACATACTGGATCCGGCTCTGGTTGCTGACTTTCACAGCCGACACCCACAGAGGCCGGCTCCTCGCCCCAGAGGTCGCCCGCGTAAGCAGCTGTCCTGCTCTCGTCCTACCTGTCTACGAACCTCTCAGGGAGAGGATCCGTTGGTCCAGCACCTCGGCGGTGCGATTCACGCCCCTGTTCGGAGATCTGGTGGTGCACGTGGTGGTCGTCCTGGTCTGCCTCGCTCCGAGGCCCACCCGGACTCTTTGGGGGAGGGTACTGTCACGCATCGGGAAGATTCGGACTTCATTTCCCAGCAAGCATGTGGAGATCACATGTCAAAACAACTTCCCTTGGACTCGGAAACCGAAACAGACTCCATTGCCCGCAATCCTTCAGGAGATCACATGACATCAGACAATAGCACACGCACCTATCAGCGTTCCCGATCGCCTGAATACTAATGTTGTGCACCTGTGTATCTTGTCATATGACCGTATTAGTTCAGTATATAAGCCCGGGCTTTAGATGTAGACATTGCGAGGTATTGTTTATTCCAAGAACTTACCGAGCGTTATATTTCTGATTGTCTTTGCCTGTTATGACCTGTGTTGTGTTTCCCTGACCTTGTTTTTTTGCCTAACCCCTTGGTACTTCTGCCTGCTGTTTGTGGATCTGTGTTTTTGACGTTTTGGCTTGCTCTTTGACCACGATTTTTGCTTTATCCCTTTGATCTTGACTGCCTGGTATTATTATCACAATTGTGATCTGG
>NW_023494792.1:673927-774299 GCF_904425465.1 Colossoma macropomum | reverse complement strand
ATGCCAGATTGTCTCAGGGTGCTCCCGTGTCTGTGTGCCCTTTTGGTTCTCTCCTTTTAGTTAAGCTGTTATAGTCAGATCTGCCGGAGTCATTAGCCACACTCTGGAAATGTTTTACATACTACTATACATACACCCATACAGAAATAAACTAACTCCATTTCCCTACCTTTCTTCCGAGAAAACGACTGCTCACCTGTCCGGCCAGACACTGCTGGATGATTGTTTGTAGAGCTCTCCGGCTACCCGCTTCAGACCAGTTACCCACAACCCAGTCACCGCCACCTGCCTTGGACTGGCTGCCCACTCTACACTGAAGTCTCCTAACTATTACTACTATTACTATTAATATTAGTAGAATAATAATTTTGTACGTAGTTTGACCAGAGGAGGATGGGTCCCCCCATGTGAGCCTTGGTTCCTCCCAAGGTTTCTTCCTCAACTGAGGGAGTTTTTCCTTGCCACTGTCGCCCCTGGCTTGCTCACCTGGAGGATTTACATTTCATGTTGAAACTTTGTTCTAAACGGATTTCTGTGAAGCTGCTTTGTGACAACATCAGTTGTAAAAAGCGCTATACAAATAAATTTGATTTGATTTGATTTGATTTACTCAGCATATACAGATAACACCACAGCTCCACACACTGCTGTACAGATTACAGTACTGGACTGAACTAACAAATGCAAAGTGGAGCCTCTATGGAAATGGACTCACCAAACACCTCTATAATAAACACATATGATTATTTAGATATGATTATAAAGTATTAGCTCAGTTCTGTTAATTCAGTGTCAGACGTTCATTCCTAAAGGTCATAAATAGTTGATGAGTGTAGAAGAGTTCAGGGTAAACAGTGATGAGTGATGGAGGTTTATGTACAATGACTTCACTGAAATGTATCACTGTGGTTCACTTTCAGTGGAGGAACCAAACTCACTGTGAAAAGAGACTTTTATTCTATTTAAACAGGAGATTCATTTAATCACCTCATTATCAGTTACAGATCATGATGATCAGCTTGTCTGAGGTCAGTGAGATTCTCCTGTATGAAGACATTCACAGGTTTTAATGAGAGGTTTGAACTGTTTTTATGACACTTCATCTGATGTTAGTTAGATTATGAGTTAGGAAAGTTCTAGTTGTTCCACTGTGTAAAGAGGAACTAGTAAATGTTCTCCAGTGCTAGAATGCATTAGTGCTGCTGCAGAGTTTCCAGTTCTTTTGAGTTTAGTCTGAGTTCTTTACTGTAATGAATGGTGATGGTCAGTGTTGTTAGAGAGGGAGTTCAGCTGTAGATTCAGTGCAGTGCTGTGTGTTGATCTTGAGGGAGTTTGGCTGAATTAAGCTGAACATCTGGTGAAAGTGCTGCTCTATTCTGGGAGAAAGAGGACGACTCAGGCCTGTTCATGCAAATCTGAGTTTCACCCCATCTGAATGAAAGTGTAAAGGGAGGTAAAGCACTGAGTAAACAGGTGGGTTTTGAGTTGGGTGTTAAAGACAGAGATAGAGGTGAGTTCCAGAGTTTTGGAGCTGTTCCACTAAATTCTCTACCACTGACTGAGGACAGTCTGATTCACTCTAATCAGACCAGTTCCAGAAGACCTGAGTGTCCGAGCTGGCGTGTAGAAATGAAGGAGTTCAGTAATGTATGAAGGTCAAGTTCATGTATGTCTGTGAAAGTCATGAGCAGCAGCCTGTACTGACCACACAAAGGGACAGATAAGCAGTGCAGTTTATGGAGAGCAGGTGTGATGAGGGCAGAGTGCTTAGTGTGAGTGAGGACTCCAGCTGCTGAGTTCTGAACTTTTAGGGAGGAGTTTAACTGGGAGTCCACTAAGAAGGTCATTACAGTGATGAAGGTGGGAACTGATAAAGACACTAATCTACATTTCAGAATCACTGCTGATAATCATGGGGCGGAGTCCTATATTACAAATGTGGTAGAAGGCAGTCTTAATAAGTGATGAAGAATACAAACCCTAACTGTACCAGGGGATCCAGCCTGATGTCTGGAGAAGTGAAGTTTATTCATTTGCTCCCAGGTACCAGACACCTAGCCAGCCCGTAAGACAATGGCCTGGTGTAGTTTTATAGCTGGACTGATGCCAAGATTAGGCTTAGCCTATAAATGACAAGTGACAGTGTGACAGACATGACCATGTAGGGATAAACAAGAATAGGCAGAAGAGAACGCTGTAAATACACTCACAGTACAGGCATACAATACTGAGTATAATGACCTATAACACTACACAATTACAGAGCAGTACCTTTCCACAGTGAGCTAATATGGAATTCAGGAGTGAGTGAGGAATCAAATATGTCACCAAGATTATGAAGAGAGATTTTATCTGAACTGCATCAATATCAAAACTTATTTCACAGTGGATGCTGTCAAAAGTATTAGGAGCAGTTATTAATGTATCAATTTTATCTGTGTTGAGTTTAAGGAAATTATCTCATCCAAATCTTAATTTCACTGAAAAGGCCAGTTACAGAGGGAGGGGCTGATGGAGAGCGGTTGTGGGTGGCTGATGTAGATTTGTGTATCATGTGTGTAACAATGAAAACTGAGTCAATACTGATTTAAGGGTATACATTATGAAGAGAAGGTGGCCCAGAACAAAACCCTGTGGAACACCTTGGGCAACAGGAGCAGTGGGAGATTTGTGTTGTTGTATAGTGATCAGCACAGGTGTGCAGGAATAAGTTATATTTACCCAATTACATGTACTAAATAAAATATTGATGGATTTGTACTCTCCTGGGTATTTTCAAATCATGATACATACACTTTTACTGAAGGATATTAGTAAGTAAACTACTTCTTACTGGGTTATACTTTTCCAATAATATTTACTTACTATTTCCTTTGTTGGGTTTAAATTGGGGAATGTTGTATTGAAGACATCAGTGATGCTTTGAGTGTCTTTTTATATATAAAAAAAACACTCACCAGACTCTCAATAACATCAACAACACACCAATATTGTAGCAGCAGTAAATGCATTGAATAGAGTATTGAGAGGTTTTTCATTAACTGTTTAAATAAAATTAGTTAATAATCTGCTGAATTCAGTTGTTTTTCATTTTATTTAGTGTTCAAGTTCATATCTGTAGATGTTTAACCTGAGATGAACTGAACATTAACAGGTTTAATACAGACCATCAAGATCCTCAAGCTGTTACAGACACACTGCTGATGCTATTCTGTACCTGGAACTCAGGATTAGGGCCAGGGTAAGGGTTAGGATTAGGTTTTGGGTTGAAGTTAAGGTTAGGGGAGGATTAGGCCAGGGTGGGGGTTAGAATTTGGTTCTGAGTTGAGATTAAAGTAAGGGTTAGGATTAGGGCCAGGAAGAGGATTAGGTTTTGGGTTGAGGTTAAGGTTAGTGTTAGACACAAATACTTAACGTAAGCAATATAAAATTAGTACATCTTCAAGATATTTACGTCATATCTCTGACTTTGCAGTCAGACCCCAAGGTGGATCCAGTTAGATTCTTGGAAAGATGTTGAGAGTGAAAGAGCAGCTTAAAATCAGACTCAAGTAAAAGTGTTGATACTTCAGTGAAACAATGACTGAAGTAGAAGTAAAAGTACAACTTGAGTAAAAAAGTATCAGATCTAAAATCTAATCGAGCTCTAAATTTTTCTATAGAACTCAGTCATGAACCGTGATTTTTAGAGCTAGACCTCCAGTTCAGGACATTAAATGTGAAAACTCAGTCATAAATAAATAAATAACAGGAAAAGTAATCTGCTGTAGATGTGAAATGTTAAGTGTACAGGATCATTTGAATTAATGCATGTGAAAATTCTACTCTGTGAGATTACATTACAAACCTCTAAGGGATTTGTAATGTAATGTTAGTATTAAGCTAACGGTGGTGCACATAAGATATTATAGCAGCTCTAACTTAAACACAGATATTCAAAGCTTATAACAGACATTCTGTTTACATATTTTACTGTCTGTGTTTCAGTTTTACAGTGACTTGATCAGTAAAGATCTGAACTTAATGTCTGTCTCTGAATATTATTGGTGGAGCCTGAATGTCTTCATGTGGAAAGAAACAATTGAACATTTGAACCTGTATTCTGTTGAAATAAACCAGAGAAACTGCTTGTCACAACTAATTGGTATTTTAGGTAGAACAGACAAACTATTGTTTACAGTCTACTCACCTCTGAATATGATCTCCTAAAAAAAAACTGATCAGTCTGAGCTACTACTGATACTATGTAAACTCTGACAGTAATAATCTCCTGCATCTTCAGTCTGGACATTACTGATGGCTCAGAGTGAAGTCAGATCCAGATCCACTGCCACTGAAACGAGCTGGAATACCTGACTGTCTACTGTTAGCAAAGTAGATCAGGAGTTTAGGAGCTTCTCCAGGTTTCTGCTGATACCAGTGTAGATAGGTATATACATCAGCAGAGAGAACTGCAGGGCTGGTTCTACAGTTGATGGTAACTGAGTTTCCTTGAGAAACAGTTTTCACTGCAGGAGTCTGAGTCACAGTCACCTGACCACTGGATCCTGATAAGTAAAATAAAATGTACATGAAAAATACAAAATCACCTTACAGATGAAGTATATGAAACATAAAATACACACACAAAAGCATAAAAAATCCCTCAAAAAAACGGTGAATGAGTGAGTTACCTTGAGTCCAGAGGGTCAGCGTCCAGATGAAGATGGAGACCAAAGTCATGGTTGCTGTGGGTGACGTTTGTGGGGCAGCAGCTCTCCACAGGGGGGCACAGGTGAGTTGGAGAGTGGACAGCTCAGAGGTGAAGGAGGGGGTTCTGATCAGACAATTATAGAGGGAGGGGCTGGTGGAGAGTGGTCTTGGGTGGCTGATACAGATTGTGTATCACCAGTGTAACAATGAAAACTGAATAAATACTGATGTACTTGTATGAATTACGAACAGAAGGGGGCCCAGAACAGAACTCTGTGGAACACCTTGAGCAACAGGAGCATTGGGAGATTTGTGTTGTTGTACAGTGAAAAGCAGAGATGGGCAGTAATTAGTGAAATTTATTCAATGTGACGTACTAAAGTAAAATAATGATGGATTTGTACTCTCCTGAGTATTTTCAAATCGTTATACATGCACTTTTACTTAAGTATACTAGTACTTTTTTCCATTAATATTTACTTCCTAATTCCTCAATTTAATTTAATCCCTTGTTCAATTTGAGAATATTTTTTAATTAGTAGTGTTCAAGTTCAGATTGTAGACGTTTAACCTGAAAGATCACTGAACATGTAACACATTAAAACAAACCATTTCAACATCCTCAACAAGCTGTTATAGACTGACACCATTCTGTACCTGCAGCTTCACTGGATTAAGCTTTGGTGAAGGCTGGAGTTAGGATTAAGGACAAAGTGAGGGTTAGGATTAGGGCCATGGTGAGGGTTAAGATTAGGTTAGAGATTAGGACCATGGTTAGGTTAGGGTGAGTGTTAGGTTTTGCTTAAAGTAAGTAACATATAAAGTCTACTTCATGTAATCAATCAAGACTACATCTGCTTATTGGAAGTAATGTACCAACAGAACATCTACAAGTTATTTAGTTCAATTTGTTCAGATGCTTCAGTACTGCTACTTCACTGATGTGTTGTTGATATGTTACTGATTCTCTGTTAATCATCTATAAAGATCACTCAAATTAGTGTTACCACATCATCTGTACAGTTTTCTGATCTCTGACTTCGGGGTCAAGACCCCAATTTGGATCCAGTTAGACTCTTGGGAAGTTCTGCACTGTAGGAACACAGAACAACAGTGTGAGTCGTGTAGTGTGAAAGGAGTTGAGAGTGAAAGAGCAGCTTAAAATCAGACTCAAGTAAAAGTGTTGATACTTCAGTGAAATCATGACTGAAGTAGAAGTAAATGTACAAGTAAATGGCACCTCACAGCAAGAAAGGCCTGGGTTCGATTCCCGGCCGGGCGACCAGCATCCTTTCAGTGTGGAGTCTGCATGTTCTGCCCGTGTCTGCGTGGGTTTCCTCCCACAGTCCAAAGATATGCAGTCAGGTCAGCAGGATATGCTAAATTGCCCCTCGGTGTGGGTGTGTGTGCATGTATATGTCTGTCTGTCAGCCCTGCAATGGACTGGTGACCTGTCCAGGGTGTTTTCAGATAATTAACTCTGATCAGCTCTCAGCTTCATTATTAGAGCGAGACGAAGGAGAAAAAGGTGAGATGAGCTGCTTTTCCACCGTTTACAGGCTTTAACTTCTATTTGGCGCTGTTGCCATGGTAACACTGAATGATGGCGCAGCACAGTGGAAAAAAGCAGATCAATTCCAATTGAGCATCACATTAAGGTCACATGGCCACGAATCTGATACATATCCGATCTAGGAGCACATATGAAAGTGGCTCAGGTCAGATTTGAAAAGATCAGATTTGCGTGTCCACACAGCCCTGAAAACATCAGATCTGAGTCACATAAGGGCAAAAAATCAGATTTGTGCCAATTTTACCTGGTAATGTGAACATAGCCATAATGTCTGTCTCTGAATTTTATTGGAGGAGCCTAAATGTCTTCATGTGGTAACAAACAATTGAACTTTTTACTGAAATAAATACTTTTAAATTAAGACATTTTCTGTTGAACAAAACCAGTTAAACTACTTATTACCACAAACTCATTCTGGGTTGAATGAACGAACTATTTTCTCACAGTCTACAGAGATTTCGCCAGATTCTCTGAAACTTTTAATGATATTATGTACCGTAGATGATGAAAAGCAAAAGTTCTTTGGTATTTTATGCTGAGAAACGTTATTCTTTAATTGTTGCACTATTTGATGGTGCAGTCTTTCACAGAGTGGTGAACCCCTCCTCATCTTTACTTCTGAAAGACTCCGCCTCTCTGAGATGCTATTTTATGTTACTGACCTGTTGCTAATTAACCACCAGGTGTTATTTTTAGCATTACAAAATTTTACCAGCCTTTTGTTGCCATCGTCGTAAATATTTTGCAACATGCTACTTGCTTCAAATTCAAAATGGGAAAATATTTTTCAATAAACAATAACATTTTCAGGTTCAATATTTGATATATTTTCTTTATAATATTTTCAATTAAATATAGGGTTTAAATTGTTTGCAAATCATTGCATTTTTTTTTTTTACATTCTGCACAGCGTCCCAATTTTCTTGGAAATGGGTTGTACATGAAAACTCTAGATTGTGAGATTAACACCTCTAAGGAGATTGTAATATATTGTTAGTGTCAAGCTAACTGTACTGCACACATAGATTTTATAGCATTTTTAACTTAAACACAGATATTCAAAGCTTATAACAGACATTCTGTTTGCAGATTTTTACCGAATAATATCTGTCTCTGAATGTTATTGGAAGAGCCTGAATGTCTTCATGTAGAAAAACAAAACAAACTTACAAATATTTGATTCAACATATTTCATTCACCTATAATAAATATGTTAAATTTCTTGTTTTTAAATCATTTTTTTATTCTGGATGAATGTACTATTTTTACAGTCTACTCACCTCTGAATATGATCTCCTAATGAAACTGATGAGTCTGAGTTTGTTGAAGGATTTCTTCAGGGACTCCCTCTTTCTCAGGACTGAGAGAAACATCCATTTCATAATCTGTCCAGATCCTTATAATAAACTTTATAATAAATGAGACTCTAGCTGAACTCTACAGCTAGTTCCAGACCTGTGGAGATCAGGAAATAAATCCCTAAAATCACAAAGCATTTACAGTCTAATGAAAAGAAGAACAAATTCCATCTAAAGTCCTGATTTCCACAGAGTGTGTTATTGTGTGTGTCCATCCTCCCCCTCAGCACCTGCAGTAGAGTCCAGCTGCAGCAGTGCAGTCTCTGTGCAGCTGACTGAGGGAGCTTTTTGTACACCTACTAAACACTGTGGGAACACGTAGCTACTACTGATCTCATGAAAACTCTGACAGTAATAATCTCCTGCATCTTCAGTCTGGACATTACTGATGGTCAGAGTGAAGTCAGATCCAGATCCACTGCCACTGAAACGATCTGGAATACCTGACTCTCTATTGTTAGCCCAGTAGATCAGGAGTTTAGGAGCTTCTCCAGGTTTCTGCTGATACCAGGCTAGATAGTGATATGAACTCCAAACATACACTGCAGTGCTGGTTCTACAGCTGATGGTAACTGAGTCTCCTGGAGAAACAGTTTTCACTGGAGGAGTCTGAGTCACAGTCACCTGACCACTGGATCCTGAGAAAAATAAATCAAATGAAATGAAAAAACATAAAAATATTTTAAAAAACAAAACAAAAACATAAAAACATAAAAGAAAACGTACATAAAACAATACAGAAATTAATTTACACAAAGGTAAATGAGTGTTTTACCTTGAGTCCAGAGGGTCAGTGTCCAGACGAAGATGGAGACCAAAGTCATGGTTGCTGTGGGTGAAGTTTGTGGGGCAGCAGCTCTCAGTCATGAAGTGTTAAACTCACAGGACTATAAACACTAGCAGAGCACTGAAGCATGGGCTGATAATGCAAAGTGGAGCCTCTATGGAAATCATCTTTCTATCAACACTGAGTAAAGATGATCATATTTATCTGATATTGTTTGATCAGACATTTCTGCTCAGTGTGGAATCTGATGTTTAAAGTGCAGCTTTTTATAGAGATGTGGGAAAATGAAATCTCTTCTGATTCCCACCAGAGTTTTCTGAAAGAAGACAGAATGATTTGAGCGTTATATTACATTTCACTCCCCCAGATGATCCTTAAGGCATTGAGTGGAGAGGAAAAATAAGGGGGTCACAGAGGTTTGTGGAGGTCAGTAGTGGAGACTATTGCTGGGAGCTACTTCAGCTCAGCCAGGCTTGTCTAATTCTAGAGAGATTAGAAGTGAAATATTCCCTTTAATGTCCAGCAGAGGGCGATCTCTTATTGTGCAGTTCTGACTGTCTCTGCCTTTCATTTGAGGTTTTCTGCAGCTACGACTGCCACCCAGTCTGTCTGTATCAGGACTGGAGGACTTTTTGGTGGAGGAAACACAATGAAAACAGTAAGAACCTTTATAGATTTAAAAAGTGTATATTTAGTCTTTAGAAATTAAACTTTGTTTGTCTGTAAATTCTAAAGAACCAAGCGTGTCCTCAGTTTAGATGTTTTCCTGCTTATAAAATAATCCTTGTTGGGAATAAAAGGCAGAACGTGTGTAGATCTACAGTGTGTAGTTTATTCCATTATTAGATGGTTGTAGAATCCATTAATATTGTATTATAGGTCAGAAATAGTGCGTGTAGAGGCTGAAGAGAGCGGCGTGTTTAGAGCAGGAGGTTTTTGTACAGCCAGTAAACGAGTTTGTATCACTGTGGTACACTTTTGGTGGAGGAACCAAACTGTCAGTTGGACGTAAGTACACTTTTACTCCTTATTCAAAAGGAATCTTTTATTAAAATGATTATGGATCAACAGTCCAGACGTACTTGATGTTCTTCTAAATCAGTTTTGATCCAAATTTGAATGTATTTCATTAGAACTTGGCTGAAGTGTGGCGAGCGTGGAGCTTTAGGCTTTACCACGAGCTCCTGTTTCTGAACTGGATTTCTTTTCTTTAAAATACTAATATTTCCTAAAGGTTTCCTGTGAAGTGTTCAGTAATGACGTTTCTTTAAAAAGATCAAATGTAGAGCTGGATTGTAGTGTCAGTGTTGGGCTCCATTAGAGCAATTCTGTCTCCATCTGGAAGCCACAATGTGGAGGTTATTCTGAGCAGCGTTTTCTGTTCTAAAGCTTTGAAGCCATAGTACATGGAGACTGCAGCTCCATTTATTTATTGATTATTTATTGTTTTGGAGGAAATCAAATCATGTTCCATTTCAAATTTCACATCACAGGATGTGCAGAATGTCAGAGTTTTACTGAGTGAAATTCAGTAATATTTTCTAATAAAAATGTAAATGAAGTGCAGCTATGAATGTGACTGTAAATATGAGTTTGTGTGTGAAACGGTTGAGTTTAAGGTTGTAATTAGAGTTTGGTTTTTAATGCATCACTGAACTCAGTTGTGCTCTGTTAGAAATAAGGGAAATGAAACTGTGTGTGTGTCCTAGGTTTGGCCCGGCCCACCCTCACGGTCCTGCCCCCCTCCAGCGTGGAGCTGCAGCAGGGGAAGGCCACACTCGTGTGTTTGGCCAACAAGGGCTTCCCCTCAGACTGGAGGCTGAGCTGGAAGGTGGATGGGAGCAGCTGGAGCTCGGGGGTCAGCCAGAGCCCTGGGCTTCTGCAGAAGGATGACGGCCTCTACAGCTGGAGCAGCACCCTGACCCTCCAGGAGGACCAGTGGCTAAAGAAGACAGTGACCTGTGAGGCCACCAAGGACTCCCAGCCTCCTGTCAGCACAACACTGAGGAGAGAGCAATGCACTGGGCAGTGAGCGTCCACGCGTGTGTTGGAGCTGCTAGAGCTCCTCTTGATCTTCAGTGAGCTCAAACATGGCTCTGCTTAATGCTCTGATCTTCATCTCATCACAATAAAGAGTTTCAGTATAAACATCCACAGTCTTTCACTGTTTGTGTTCATTTTTACTCCAAATATCAACTATACAGCTGTAACATTTAGATCTTAATCAGACAAATGTTATATTCTGTTTCAAAAATAAAACATTTAGATCAACAAAATAGTGTGTTTCATGTTTTTTGGATAACTTTCACTCAACAACTAACTATACATACACATTTACTGTCACACTGTTATTATTTTTATTATTATTATTATTATTATTATTGTGGTAACAGCTTTTAATTCATTTATAGTGTTGAGAAATATTATTTTCAGTAAAATATCTTTTTATGTAAGGTATTTTTCAAAGAATAGTTTTATACAAGAAGGCAAAAAACACTCTTAACTTCCAGTATAATTTGAGGTCTGAAGTTCCATGTGTTCTGTTTTTACAGGTTTTGGAATGTTTAAGTTAATGGGGCCCCTGGTCTAAAGGCCCCAATAGGGAGTGGGCCTCTCTCTCTTAGTTCCAAATAGATGAGATCATTTTAATAAGGACCATATGTTCTGTCTCCTTTTTCAACAAAACATACCCTATATAAGCAGTTGGAATATTCTGTTCTGGAGGGGAAGGAAGGCGGTGTCAGCCGAGTCTCCTTCATCATCTTAACATCATCACCACTTAATAAACAACATATGCTCAATGACCAAACAATTAATTGAATAGAATTAAAAGGTATACACTGATATTTTATCTGCTTAAACACTCAGGATTCACTGCTGCTTTCAGTCTTCCATGTTTTTGGTGTAATTACTGAGTAAAAATCTTCTGGAGATGAGGGTTATTTCAGTTTTAGGTAACAGTGTGATGATTGTACAGTAAATATTTTTTTTGGTGCATTTCATTCTGCATTATTCTCCATCTGATGTTCATCATCTTGAAGAATGGAACAGAGAGCTCTGAAAAGAGTGATATGTTCTAAAAATCAATTATAATTATTTTTGATTTGTCCAAGGTGAAATCGCTCCACACTGAAAAAGAGAGGAGTCTAATCATGTGTGACTGAAACTAACTTCCTGGCAGGGTTGCCAAGATAGCCGCAGAATGAACAGACTTTTTTCAGGACTTTATACAAGTGCAGCACCTGAAACACTGTGCCCATTGTTTATTTATAAATGTGTGTTGAGTTGTGTGGTGTGTCTTTTGTTCAGTGTCCTGTTGCTGTAGCTGTGCTTTTGCTGAGCTGAAATAAAGCTTCATTCTGGACATTGTGAGTTCTTTACTGTAATGAATGGTGATGGTCAGTGTTGTTAGAGAGGGAGTTCAGCTGTAGATTCAGTGCAGTGCTGTGTGTTGATCTTGAGGGAGTTTGGCTGAATTAAGCTGAACATCTGGTGAAAGTGCTGCTCTATTCTGGGAGAAAGAGGACGACTCAGGCCTGTTCATGCAAATCTGAGTTTCACCCCACTGCTCTCTCTCTCTCTGTCTGACTGTTTACTGATAAGACTACTTGTTTGTGTTCAGCTGGGTGGGCTGTGTGGGGGGGGGGTGTTCACTTGTTGACTAATATTAATAATAATGTTGACTAATATTAATAATAATTTAAATTGTTTAGCAAAATTATTGCAGTGTTTAGAACGAAAGTCTTTAAAAAGGGAAACTATAAAGAACACAAAACCGCCCTCAAACTCAAGATGGCATAAGGGTGAGTCTAGCTCACCAACCTTCCTTGAGATTGTGTTCTCCTTTCAATCTTGTTCTTTTCTTTTCTTTTCTTTTCTTTTCTTTTCTGTTGCCCACTTTGGTGCTCTTTTACTGTGCTTTCTTTTTTTCTTTCTTTTTTTTCTTTCTTCTACCCACCTGGGCTGAAGTACTGCACCAGTTACCCCTCTACAAAGGTGTAACACTGCGCTGCCATTTGTGCCAGCTTTTATGCAGCATTCCCCAGGTGCAACCAGCTAGCACTGATTATCGGTAGGGCTTCTGGGAGTTGGGGTTTTGGGAGCTGCACCTAGCAGCTCTCCTGGCACGACAACCAAGCCCCCTAGTGGTGGCTGGTGTTGTAGCCTGGCCCCTTAAAAATTGTGTAGATTTTGGTGTTGGTATCAACCATAGAAGTGAGTTGAGCTGAAGTGCCTCTCATTACCATGTTTTATACACTTGCAGTCAGGCAGCCTTACAGATTTGATGGATGATTATGAGCACTTCAGTGAGAGGAACAGAATGCTGGTACAAGGTTTGTGAGACTGGAGGCCACAGTACCCGAGTCTGGATCGGGCATATTAGTGCAAAGTAACGTAGAAAGATAATATTAGGTAGAATATTTGAAAATGAAATTATTTGATAATTAAAGTTTCTGAACACAAAGACAGTAACACAGTGTAAAGCGATGTTTCTGGAGTCATTTTTTATTCTTTATAATAGTTACAGAGGTTTGATTGTGAATTACATAAAGATTCAGATTGTGTACTACATAACCTTTAAGACACATTAGAACAGCTATGTTTCTTCATAATATACATTATTGCTTCCTTTGGATACAATAATGAGAGGTTCTCTAATGAATAAGGCTGGCGTGATTAGATTAAGATTGCATCATAAATGTAGAATAATTGTCTCTGGATGCTGTCCAGAAGGATTTAATGGTGTGAAATTAATTGAGAGCAACAGACAATAAATACAGTTACATGAAAATCTTGAGATAAACAGCTGTAATCTTAGAAACAGCAGTACGTCTGATCAAAATATATTAACAATATTGTAAAATTACATACAAATAGTGTGCAAAAGTCCAAGACATCCATGCAAAACTGATTAAAACTATTTATGTGGGCGTTTAGTGCTCATAAAAAACACCATATAGGATTCATAAAAACTACACAAGTCTTTGAATAAGCAGCCTGTGTTTTAGCTCTAACCAGAACATCCACTTACTGGAGATCAGATGATTTTTTAAGAGAGTATCACACCTGTTATCTCTCAAATATAATATTTGGCTGTTATATACACTATATTGCCAAAAGTATTCGCTCGTCTGCCTTCACACGCATATGAACTTGAGTGACATCTCATTCTTAATCTGTAGGGTTTAATATGATGTCGGCCCACCCTTTGCAGCTATAACAGCTTCAATTTTTCTGGGAAGGCTTTCCACAAGATTTAGGAGTGTTTATGGGAATTTTTGACCATTCTTCCAGAAGCACATTTGTGAGGTCAGACACTGATGTTGGACGAGAAGGCCTGGCTCGCAGTCTCCGCTCTAATTCATCCCAAAGGTGTTCTGTCGGGTTGAGGTCAGGACTTAAGCATTAAGAGTTCCTTTCACTGGAACTAAGGGGCCGAGCCCAACTCCTGAAAAACAACCCCACTCCATAATCACCAAACTTTACACCCGGCACAATGCAGTCAGACAAGTATCGTTCTCCTCGCAACCGCCAAACCCAGACTCGTCCATCAGATTGCCAGACGGAGAAGCGTGATTCGTCACTCCAGAGAACACGTCTCCACTGCTCTAGAGTCCAGTGGCGGCGCTTTACACCACTGCATTCGACACTTTGCATTGCGCTTGGTGATGTAAGGCTTGGATGCAGCTGCTCGGCCATGGAAACCCATTCCATGATGCTCTCTACGCTGTTCTTGAGCTGATCTGAAGGCCACATGAAGTTTGGAGGTCTGTAGCGATTGACTCTGCAGAAAGTTGGCGAACTCTGCGCACTATGCGCCTCAGCATCCGCTGACCCCGCTCTGTCATTTTACGTGGCCGACCACTTCGTGGCTGAGTTGCTGTCGTTGCCAATTGCTTCCAATTTGTTATAATACCACTTTAGTTGACTGTGGAATATTTAGTAGCGAAGAAATTTCATGACTGGCATCCGATCACGGTACCACGCTGGAATTCACTGAGCTCCTGAGAGCGACCCATTCTTTCACTAATGTCTGTAGAAGCAGTCTGCAGGCCTAGGTGCTTGGTTTTATACACCTGTGGCCATGGAAGTGACTGGAACACCTGAATTCAATGATTTGGATGTGTGAGTGAATACTTTTGGCAATATAGTGTATTTCCATACACATTCAGTTTTGGGTGTGTCCTCCACTAAGAGGGTCAACAAAGTTTCTACTGTGATTAACAGTGAAGCGTTTACAGGCCATTTTTAATCATGAATTCATGATATAATTAGTTTTTATTGATGAAGATGATCATTTGGAGGGATACAGCAGTAATCAATGGTTGAATTATATGATGTAAGGACTAATAAATGGTGAAAATGTGATGACAGCTGTGTGGACAGCGAGGTAGCTGAATATGTGGAGGTGAAGGAAAAAGCCCAAAGACTGTGATCCACACAAGACTCCACAGTGGAGGACAACATAATGATAAATCATCAATCAGCAGGTAATTACCAGCACTACCACATAAGTAATACTTAGTTTTCATGTTGTGTGAGAAAACATTCATTGGCATTAGCATTAGCATAGCAATGTAATAAGCAGCAGAGAGTACACAGTGAATGAGAAATTAAGCTGTGAACTAATAACAAAATAAACCATTATATCAGAGTCACCAATTATTAATTAATAAGTACATAACCAGTTATTAAGTAATAACCTATGCTTAAAGATCAGTAACTATTTACAAAATGAGTAGTTAATGACTGACTAACGATGTAATTAATCCTTATTTTTCCTCTTAATGTAAGGTGTTACCATCATTTATATCAGTACTAATCTTAGTGTGTTTGTGGGGTAAATAAACACTGACTGCCCAAATAAACAGCTTTGTAAATGTAAATTCCTCAGCTTTCTAAAAGCTTTTACTCAGGACTGTATGTGAGAAAAGATCTACAGGCAGTTTCAATGTGAAGATCCAGCACATGCTGCCAGCCTCTGAGATCTGCACAGTGGAAATATCTGCCTTTGTTTGTAAACACTGCTTAGTCTCATGAGTTCACGCTAAGTACAGAGGTCTGAACTCAGAATAATCATTCTACAAGTTGCCGTTTGCCAGTAATTTCAATTTGCCTCTCTACGAAGTCGCTAGCCGAATGAACGATATGTATTAGAGCGTCCAGCATCAGGCAGTTTATGTCCGGCCTCAGCTGAGTCTCCTCGTAGTAGTTCTGCACAGGGAAGATGCAGTTCATAGGAACTCCCAGTCTGTGACTGCACACCTGCATCTACATAAACACACACACAGATATACACACACACTTAGGTTCTAGATATTAACCATGTAAATGTAAGGTAAACACTCTACAGTAGTAGCTAATGATTTTGAGTTACAAAATAGTTACTAGGAGTCTAATTAAATTACATAAATGCCAAATAGGTTCTAGATATTAACTGGGTAAGTTTGAGGAACAAACTGCAATGTACTAGATAACTATTTTTGGTAATAAAGTGCTGAGTTCCAAAACAGTCTAACTAAATGACACTGAAATTTTCAACAGGTTCTAGATCAGGAGCACACAACTCCTGTCCTAGACTGGGCTTTAAAAAAAGCAGTGATTCTTACTGTAGTTTTACTTCACAAAACAATCTTTGCATTTTGGGTCATTATTTTGCTCCATATAACTTACCAGCTACTTTTCTGTTTTACTTTCCTGCTTAAACATGTGAAATTACAGTGGAATTAGTGTGAGTTTGTGTGTACTCACAGCTTGATATTCCATAATAATTATAGCCCACACTTGCTCAGTTAATGTATACAACCTGTTGAGCATTTTAATGTAATTTAGTTAAACTGCCTCAGAAATTATGTAGAACTTGTACCACTTGCACCTACTGGTTACTACGTAGAACATAAGGGGTGGTATTTATCCAAGAACTGTAAGATGGGAGATCATTTGATTCTAAAAAAAGAAAAAAGGTATATAAAACCAAAAGTAGCAGAGTGACACACTTTTTCCTTGATCTTCCTGCTTTGGTAGATCTTGTTCAAGCTTTCCTTCACAATGTGGCATGCCTTGTCCACTCGGGTCAGCAAAACCATCTGAGGGATTCCTGCAAGACAGGAAGGAGACATACATGAACAGATCAGAGATACACAATACAGAAATGGGAGTCTGATGTTAGTAAAGGACGTCTGATGCTAGTAAAGGGAGTCTGATTTTATCAAAAGGAGTCTGATGTTACTAAAGGGAGTCTGATTTTATCACTAAGAGTCTGATGTTAGTAAAGAGAGTTTGATTTTATCAATAGGAGTCTGATGTTAGTAAAGGGAGTCTGATGTTAGTAAGGAAAGTGTTATGTTAGTAAAGAGAGTCAAATGATGGTAAAGGGAGTCTGATGTTAGTAAAGAAAGTGTGATGTTAGTAAAGGAGTCTGATGTTAGTAAAAGCAGTCTGATGTTAGTAAAGGAAGAATGATGTCATCAAAGAGTCCGATAATAGTAAACGTTACATGTTAGATGTCAGATAGGTTCAATCCCCTGAGCCGACAGTACATGACTGAAGTGCCCTTGAGCAAGACTCTTAACCCTCAACTGCTCCCCAGGTGCCGTGGATAGGGCTGCCCACCACTCCGGGCAAGTATGCTCACTGCCCCCTAGTGTGTGTGTTTTCTAGTGTGTATGTGGTGTTTCAGTGCACAGATAGGTCACAATGCGGAGGTAAAATTCCCTGTTACAATGGTCACTTAACTAACTTATCAAAGAGAGTCTGACATTAGTAAGGGAGTCTTACTACTTTCTGAATTATTTTCTTTAAAAGTCATATAAGTAAAAAAAACTCAAGGAAATTTCATCAAGATTTTAGTGTAACACGGGTAAAAAGGAAGTCTACACTGTTTATGAAACAAAGAAGTATATGTCGTTTATGTATGCTATGTGTACATCTATAAGAAAATTAAATTAAACAATTTTTGGTTTAAATGTTCAAAATATTCTAATATAATTATAAATATGAAGACAAAACATAGTAACTATTGGCTCGTTTAATGAAACCAAGAAGAAGAATATATGGAAATATTTCAAACATGACATGTTTGTACTGGTTATGGTGTAAATTCAGACATGAGTACTTACTAGCAGTGAGAACGGTAACATGTTCACAAACATTAATACAGACAAAAGGGCTCATGTTTCAGTAATGTTAGCCCCGTCCCCATGCAACACCAGGGAGCTTCTTTGATCTCCTCAATCATGCACTGCCGAGTGAAGAACAAACTCACTACTGGTGTAGGGGTGATTTTAGTTTTATTAAACATAAAGCAAGCACTACAAAACCAAAATCACAAAACGCAGACAAGTAAATGCAAGACCCAACAAACAAAGAGGAAGGTAACTATGAGAGCTTATTGCTGCTGTCAGACCAAAACCTCATATTTCCAAAATGGTAACTTTACAGAAGAACGTGTAAACATACTTTACTTTTAATGTAAGTAATTGGAACCAGACTTTTCTCCAAGTAAATTTGGGCCATTTCTTTTGGTCCTTTCATTGTGAAATTTACACACAATTTAAAGGATAATAGGTTTTCTCAAATTATGTCAAAAACTGAAAAACAACAAAAATGGAGATATGAGGTTTTGGTCCGACAGCTGTGTTCTAAAGACTAGGCATGGCTGGGGAACATTCATGAATAGGCAAGACTGTAGGCTGTAGAGGGCGGAGCCAAGACAGAGAAACCATGGCAATAGTCAGTTTAGCTGTTAATAATCTTGTCCAGATAGCAATCAATGTTAAAGAATCAACATTAATTTCATTGAATCATCATTTTAATCTGTCGTTGATTCTTTTTCACCCTGAATAAACATTGAAACAACAGTGAATGTTTAACAAGAACTTAACCTAAAACCTAAAATGCTCCCTCAGACATTTTTTAACCTTGTAGGATTTCCATTACGAAAAATAAAAATGTCGTTAACATCATGGGGGTAATGTTACAGCCTTGTACCCTAGAGGTTGTTTTAAATAAACACTACTAACTCCTTTCCTCTAAAACAAAATTACACCATTCCTCCTGAAAAAAGAGTGTCTGCAATTTGCTGTAAAATAAATTTCATTTACTTCACAATCATGCTGCCCTCGAGAATGTCTGTGCCCAGTCCAGTGTATGTGTGAACTCACCTAATGAACTTGCTGCTCTTCTGATGATCCTCATTTTGTCAATGACGCCATCGCTCATTATGGTTATCTTATCTGCTGGAAGAATGCTGACCAGACAGTGAATCTTATCATTCAGCATTGGATCTTTGATGTAATGGTCACTGTCTTCAGAAATTGGAGTGCGCTGGAACTGAATGTGAGGAAAAACAGTAAGGTTGTTGTGGTAATAATGTGGAGGCTTAGACAGTGCACCATAAACACAGTGTTGTTTTTGCAGATAAAATCATGGAAAGTCTGTGAACCCTTTACGATTCTGAGAATTTCTGCACACATGTGACCTCAACTGTGATCAGATATTCAACTTAGAAGAACACAGTTCCTAATTAAACAAACAAAACACACTGATATTGTCACGGGACAGTCTGGGAGCGGATACAAGCGCAGAGAGAGGAAAACCTGTAAGTACGGGCCTTAAAGACGTTAATTAAAATGAAAAAAAGGCTTATGTAACCACTTCAGTGGTAGTTTTATAGTATGGTGTAATAAATAATGATTTGAGAACACTGAGTGTGTATTATTGGAGAGGAATTACTTCCAGCTGGGTTCAAACCAGTGACCCTGGCAGCCGGCAACACAGGCTGACCCTTTACAGGACCACCTCTTCTAGGGATGGCCCCAGAAGTCCCCAGACCCGAAGCATGTGCGCACCAAAGGTGAATTCTGGGTCCAAAATGTGGCATTCATCAACCCACGACCGATTCAGTCCACCTCCGGCAATGCCTTACAAATTGCAAACATGGGTGGAGGGAACCCGAAATGAGGGAACATTCAAAGGGTGATATGCCCAGACATGAATGCCAGAGTGTGTTATGGGCACATTCTGCCCAAGGTAGGTGGTCTGCCCAAGAGGCTGGGTTGGTGGAAGTCAAACACTGTGGAGTCTGGGTAAGGTCCTGATTGACCCTCTCGGTTTGGCCACTGGACTCTGGGTGGAAGCCGGAGGAGAGACTTGTGGAGGCTCCTATGAGCTGACAGAAGGCCTTCCAGAAGCAATTAGTGAACTGGGGTCCCCAGTCTAAAACTAGCCCATGCACCCTGACCACATGTTGTAACACATGAGTTTTGCTGTCTCTTTGGCACATGGAAGCTTGGGCAGTGTCACGAACTTGCATGCCTTGGAGAAGTGGTCAGCTAGGACCAGGATGACTGTGTTGCCTTTGGATGGGGGCAGGCCTGCTGAATATAGGCCAGGTTCTTGTGGTCAGTCCAGACCACAAAGGGGTGCTTGGCCCCCTCAAGCCAGTGACAATGAGGGCTGCAGAGAGTGGTAAAAGGTCAGTGCGGAGAGCACTGAAAACTCGGCAGTCAAATCACAAGTGCTGTAACAGATTTACCTCTGTTCCCGTATTTGCATTTTGGGTTTGGTTATGAGGTGATGTAGTTTTATACATCCAGGCCTCTAGGGGGAGCTGGTTCACCTTAAAGTGTCTCTAGTATCCCATAAAATGGTGGCAAAAAAGAAGTTGAGCGGCATGGTGACTCCAGACTCCAACAAACAAGCATCTGTTGTTGTGGAGAAGCCCCTGCTGTTCAACTTACACAGTCCTTTGTTTGAGGAACTTGCATTCCCTTTTCATTCAATAAGTCTTGAATGTTTTTTTTAAAACTTAACTTTGTGCTGGGTACAAACATTGTGTCAAGGATTAGTTGAGGGTTATGCTAAAGCTAAGGTTTATGTTAGCAGGCCATATTTTCAGTTGTTCAGCTGTAAATTTTCAAATACATTACATTTATTACATTTAAAAATATCTCTGTTTGCAGAAGGACCTTTTTCATGCTTACTTGTGAACTGCTGGTGACAAGAAAGGCATGTAAGGAGCCTCAGACCTCAGCAGGACATTGGTGCCATGGCCACAAGCATTGCAGAAAGCAGTGAGAGCACAGTGCCATGCCTACAAGCACGGACAGGAGCCACAGACAATGTCAAGAGCTCAGCACCTCAGCCTCAAGTGCAACTCCATGACCACAAGCCAAGCGCCAACAACAAGAACCAACAGGAGCCAAAGATGACAGCGAGAGTGCCAAGCCACAGCAGCAAGTGCCATCAGGAGCCACAGACAATAGCAAGAACTTGGAACCACGGCCACAAGCGCCAACAGGAGCCACAGATGAAACTGAGAGCATGGCACCATGCCAATGAGTGCTGACAGGAGCTGTGGGCAATACTGAGACCTTGGCACCATGAGAGGGCTTGGCGCAAAACAAAACACCATGAGGGCCGTGGTGAGCAGCGAGAGCTCGGCACTATGCTCCTTTGGGTTATTTGTGAGTGTCAAGAGCTCATGAACTAGATATTCAATTTCTATACCTATTACATGCCAAATGATCATTTTAAATTCAATATATTTTAAGAATTTTAGGCTGAAGGGTTCAACAGTTGTGTTAATAATTTATCACATTAGCCAATGTTCTTGTGGTAACTTTGTCACCCACCTTTGACCTTAAAACATGGTGTTGAAAAACGTGATTACTGAAACAATGTCTTGATCAGGCTAAGACTAACAGATTAGGGATTATGAGTGTCTGCTGATCTTACTTGGTAGCCATTTCGAATGTTGCCTTTTAAAGCTTTGATGATGTCTTCACTGTGTACCCCTTGTGTTTGTCCGTCTTGTAGACCCATCATGTCGTAGAAGGCAATAGGGGTGCGTCCAGATTTCTCACTTCCAACAGTGAATTTCTGGTACTGGAAACACAAATTAAAAATGACATCTCAACATCTCTGCAGTTTCTCTTGGACAACAATTAGGCCAGATGGAAAAACAAAGGACACTTTAGCTTGCTACTCAGATATTCCTCAGGCAGAATCTCAGGTGTCTCCACTTGAATTTTAGTAGAGATCTCAATGGAGTCACACATTGTGCTCAGATTTGCCTTGAAAATAATGCTCATGTTTATCTACAACCAAAATAAAGAAAAAATCTCAACATGAACCATTTTGCGTTCAAGAATGAGAGCTTCTCAGTTTTGATGCCGAGTATTGATTATAATAATCTGAACCAGAAGTGTTTCATGTTTCCTTTTTTGTCAGATTACTTTATTACTCCTAAGGAACTGTAAGAGTATCTCCATTAAATCCTCTGAGCCATCAAACAGCAACATGGAGCAAAAAACTTTTACTCTGGGTAAATCAAACTAGACGAGTTACAGGGCATTTCACCACTTTAGCATAAAGGACCAAATTTATAATCATAACCATGAACAAGACATTTCTGGTGTCACAAAAATACAGTGCTGTAAGAGTCTTCCCTGGTTTTCTCAGCATTATTACATATTTGTTACAGTGAATGCTTTTGATCCTAAATGCATATTTTTAGACAAACAGAACTTTTCAAAAACATAACAGATTTTACTTTAATGTTTCATTTGTATTAGGTGTAAAGTTATTCAACATCCAAATCGCCTGCATGTAAAACTAACTACCCCTTCATAACCCTACGATTATATAGTATAACTGTTTTGGTATTTTGGTCAAATACAACTACAACAATAATTAATAAGTGCATGACAACACTGTACGTTGTTGTTTTCAGGAGACCCAGGGCTACTCAGATAGGTTATTATATGACATGTAAATGCTAAAAGAATTTTGATATCTTAATGAATTTGGGTAATATTTGATGAAAACGTTTGTCATTTTTTGCTTGTATAGATCTCGAAAAAGTGGGACCTCAAATAGCTTTTCAGTAATTGTTTGTCTCGAGTGTCTATGAGCTAAAAATGCAAGATGGTGGTTCATTCTATTGCTTACTATTGAGTAAAAATAAACAATTACGAATAATACGAAATCTGATACACAGCAACAAAAGTTTGGTTTTTAATATTAAATTGGGTTGCATGCTTACTATCTTGAATGTTCTGATGTGTGAGTCATATCACAGCCTTAAAACAATCTCCAGGCATAAGAAACCTGACCCCCAGGCATAAGAAACCTGACCCCCAGGCTGTAGTGGATGAACGATCTCAATCTGTTTTTCAATAGATTTGATCACTCACCTCCCCTACACAGTTACCCTGACTCTCAATGCACTGCCCTGCCCCCTCTCCCACAATATCCCTCCTCTTCACATCTCTCACCTCACAGCCACCCATCACTGATCTCTCTGCTGTCAGCTCAACCCCCCTACCTGCACACTCCAGTCGCCAGCCCCCCTGCTCCAACCTGTGCCTTTCAACAGCCCAGGTGAGAAAGGAACTCAGAAAGATCAAAGTGAGGAAAGCTGCGGGTCCGGATGGCATCAGCGCCAGGCTCCTTAAGTCCTGCACAAATCAGCTGTGTGGGACAGCTGAACACATGTTCAACATGAGCCTGAAGCTCAGGAAGGTACCACAACTGTGGAAAACATCTTGTGTGGCACCAGTGCCAAAGATGCAGCAACCAAATGACCTCAGCAGCTACAGGCCGGTGGCACTGATGTTGCACCTGATGAGGACGCTAGAGAGGCTGGTCCTTGCCCATCTCTGCCCTCTGCTGAGCTCATCTGTGCACAGAGCTCTTTCTCACCTGGAGAGGCCTGGAAGCACTGTGAGAATCATGTTCTTTGATTTCTCCAGTCCTTTTAACACCATGCAGCCTAGGCTCCTGAGGGACAAGCTGGAGAATACAGAGGTAGATCACCACCAATCAAATAGGATTCTGGACTATCTCACCAACCGACCACAGTATGTGAGGGCACAGAACTGTGCATCTAACATGGTGTTCAGCAGCACAGGGGCACAGATCTGGCACTGTTACTCTTCACCCTGTACACTGCAGACTTCATGTACAGCTCACCAAACTGCCATCTACAGAAGCTCTCTGATGACTCAGCAATCATCTGACTCAATACATATGAGGACAACAGAGAATACAGAGAACTGACCCAGGACTTTGTGGACTAGCGTCTGAGGAACCACCTTCTGATCAATGCAGGGAGGACCAAATAGATGGTGGTGGATTTTCTCAGGCGCAATTACCTCCCTCCACCAGTAAACATCCACGGAATGGACATTGAGAAAGGGGACTCTTGTAAATACCTCGGATTTCACCTCAACAATAGACTGGACTGGTCAGAAAACACTAGTGCACTTTATAGGAAAGGCCAGAGCAGACTCTACCTGCTCAGGAGGCTGAGGTTGTTTAAAGTGCAGGGGGCACTCCTGAGGACTTTCTTCAACACTGTTGTGGCATCAGCCATCTTTTATGAAGTGGTCTGCTGGGGTAGCAGCATCTCAACTGCAGACACAAAGAGACTTGACAGACTCATTAAGAGGGCCAGCTCTGTCCAGGGAAGTGTGTGAAGGAGGCCATTGCAGGTCCTTCCTTCCTGCTGCTGTTAGACTGTACAACCAGCAGTGCTCCCAGTAGAACCCCCTCCACCTCCCATTAGACCTCACACACCTACAGAACATAAACTGTGGAATTCATCACCATTTCCTGTGTGTAATAAAGTCAATACTTCATGTGGAATATTTTTAAAATATCTCTAAAGTATAGAGTAATCTTAATGTTTATATTGTTAACTCCTCACCATCCCATGTGTAACATAAATCAGTACCTCATGTGCAATTCAGGTAAAATATCTATACAGTGTAAGTATTTTTGCTTATATTTATTTAGAATTCTTCATACTGTTAATTTTGGTAAAGGATAGAGTTCATATTTTTATATCTTATTTTTTACTTTCAGTATTATAAATATATATATATATATATATATATATATATATATATATATATATATATATACAAACAAACTGTAAATCTTGTTAATTAATTACAGTATCTCACAAAAGTGAGTACACCCCTCACATTTTTGCAAATATTTTATTATATCTTTTCATGGGACAACACTATAGAAATGAAACTTGGCTATAACTTAAACTAGTCAGTGTTCAGCTTGTATAGCAGTATAGATTTACTGTCTTCTGAAGTCAACACACAGCCATTAATGTCTAAATAGCTGACAACACAAGTGAGTACACCTCACAGTGAACGTGTCCAAATTGTGCCCAATTGTGTCGTTGTCCCTTCCTAGTGTCATGTGACTTGTTAAAGTTAAAGGTTCCAGGAGTGAATGGGGAGCAGGGCTGTTAAATGTGGTGTTTTGGGTACAATTCACTCATACCGGCCACTGGATATTCAACATGGCACCTAATGGCAAAGAACTCTTTGAGGATGTGAGAAATAGAATTGTTGCTCCCCACAAAGATGGCCTAGGCTATAAGAAGACTGCTAACACCCTGAAACTGAGCTATAGCACGGTGGCCAAGGTCAAACAGCAGTTTTCCAGGACAGTTCCACTCAGAACAGGCCTCACCAGGGTCAACCAGAGAAGTTGAGTCCACGTGTTCAGCGTCATATCCAGAGGTGGGCTTAAAAAATAGACGCATGAGTGCTGCCAGCATCGCTGCAGAGGTTGAAGAAGTGGAAGGTCAGCCTGTCAGTGCTCAGACCACAAGCCGCACAATGCATCAACTCGGTCTGCATGGCCGTCGTCCCAGAAGGAAGCCTCTTCTGAAGCTGACGCACAAGAAAGCCCGGAAACAGTTTACCGAAGACAAGCAGTCCAAGAACATGGATTACTGGAACCATGTCCTGTGGTCTGACGTGGTGAGGTGTACTCACTTGTGTTGCCAGATATTTAGACATTAATGGCTGTGTGTTGAGTTATTTTCAGAGGACAGTAGATCTATACTATAAGTTATATCCAAGTTTCATTTCTATGGTGTTGTCCCGTGAAACTATATAATAAAATATTTGCAGAAATGTGAGGTGTGTACTCACTCACTTTTGTGAGATATTATATCAAGGTTAATTACTTGCTTATTAGTTCTCTTCTTGTTACTTCTTTTCTTGAGTGCCTTGCTATCCCTTTGCTGCTGTAGCACTGAGAATTTTCCAGCTGTGGGACTAATAAAGGATAATTTTGTCTTATCTTAATCTTTTAACCCTTTGTTATAATTTTAAGGCTAAAAGAGCAGAGCTAATATAATGTTATTTACTACTACTAACTTTCAAAATTTCAAAAAGACACAGGACACAGTGGTAAATCATCCAGGAAGTCACCACAAAAAAAAGAAACCTTTTTTTACTGCACTATATGTAATATGGAAAACAAGACAAAGTCTAGACCCCTCTGAGTGAATCTGTGTTTTTCCAATCAAAGCATGTTCAGCATACTGTATGTACACAATTTTATTAACTAAGCCTCAAGTTAAAGTATGAGCCTCGCTAATGACAATAAACTAGTCTTGTGTGATGACTGTAACACCATTTTCAATTACTAAGTAATAAATCTTGTATTTATTCCAGTTAAACAGCCATACTACCCTCTACAGAAGTTGGTGTCTCTGTGTTAGTTTATTCACAGCCTATTACATAGACAACTTGTGGTCACTTGTGGTGACATATTTTTGTCATGTGTTGACCTGTGGGATATATACTTTGTTCTAGTATGGTTTTCAGGAAAGAGAGGGTTTTGTGTGGTCTTACAGTGCTTTTGCATTACCGTACTTTTGCATGTTTTAGAAATTGGACTATGAAAGCCCTGAAAGGTAAGATCAAAAAAAACCATAAGTGCATTCCTGGGTCTAAGCTCCAATTTGTGTATATTTCTGCTTGTATAACCAAAAGCAACCGAGAAAAATATTTCTAGTGTCACTTGTACAATTTCAGCCATCAAACACCTCCATTTTTTTTTCTCTCAAAAAAAGAAAACAAATTCAATTCTGTATGAAAAAGATGTACTGACCCACACTTAGAATGCTACTCCAGCTTTGACCAGCAGTGGGCGTCTGATTTTTTTTTCCTCTTACCCTTCATGGACCAAGTGGGATGACACTTGTACAAAAACTGCAAGTGGGATGGTCTGTTTATTCCTGCTGACTCAGTCTGTGGTTGTGAATTCCTGCTGGTGTTGGTGTTACGTGTCAGTATCTGTGCATGTGTGTGTTTTTTCAACCCCTCTTGGTCATTCCTGTTCTTTTAGATGTCTCTTTCCTTCATAGCTTGCTTGGTGTGTCAGTCACAATTACCTCTTGGCTGACTTGTTTGGTTGCTGGTGTTCTGTGTTCTTAACTCTCTTAGCCTTTCTAGCTTTAGCCCTTGTTAGCTTCAGGTCTCTTGGTGGCCTTGTAAGCCTTTGTTAGCTGTATCTCTTCCTGTTACTTATAGAGTGAATCTTTGCTTTTGGTCTACACATGTTTGTCTAGTTGTACTGGCTGTAGATTCTCTTAAACTGTGGGTTTTTTGTTAGCTTAGCATAGCTGTTTAGCTCTTGGCTTAACAACAGCCTACATTTGTTTCTGTTGTCACTGTCTGTATTCCCTCTCTTAGGTAGTCTGCCAGTACACCTTTACTATAATAAATTGTTGTTGTTCTTTGTTTATAGCTTATCTTACCTGTGTATTTGGCTTGTTTGTATAATAAAATTTTAGCAGTTTTATCTGCATCTAATTTCTGCACCCCCTTTATTACACTCCTCCTTCCTCTTGGTACCATCCCTCCCTAGGCCTAGGCCTGAGACTATGGCTGGGACATAACGGTAATATGGCTGGGTCTTGAATTCCCGAGCTTTAGTTTCTCTGTTTTCTTCATTTAACCGTTTTGGACTGCTGCTGAGAGTTTTTGGCTTTTTGGATCAAACCTGCATTAGTTTGCTCCCATTACTGTTATTTAATAAACCACAGAACACTGTCTCTTTACGTTAAAAGTTACTGTATTGATTCCTGGATCAAAACTAAACTGAGCAAAGACTATTTTAAGTTGACTGGATGTTCTGAGAGATTATGTTTAGAGGGTGTGTTCAGATATGCATTTGCCCAAAGTATGTATGTAGCACATTATGTAAAAGTCTGGGCACCCCCGGTCAAAGTACACGTCTTGTTGATTTTCAGAGTGAGCACATTCTCTACAGAGACTCTTTATTTGCTGAGTTTTACATATAGGTGGGAAAAAAGACATAAAGGAGGAGATTTTGTAATGATTCACATTAATAAGTGTTTCAAACTTATTTATTTTTGATGGAAAGAAACATTTATAAATACCATTATTCTTAATTTCATGAAGGAAATAAAAAAACAAACTAGAATGGTTCTGTTCCCTGAATTTACTATTTCCCAATACTTTGGCCATATTTTACAACACTATCAAAGAGCAGTTTGTGTATAGCTCTCGCTGTAGGTTTGATAATTTGCATGTTTACAACTTAAAAACCATTTCTTTTTAGAATTAAACTGCTAAAGCTCATTTGTGTGAAGTACCCTGAAGGCCACTGTTACTGTGGCCATGTGTCGTCTTTCTTGTTTTAATAACTGGTTTCAAAACATGAAAAAGCCCACGTTCATGTTTGGTGAGGGAAGCCAGTCAATGTGTGGAATGCTGCAGCACAGTTGTATTAGTTTAACATAGCAGCTGGGTAAAAAGTCTCCCTCACGCTGATACAGAATGCTCTAAAGCCAGACAACATATCAGGGCGGAGCGTTTACAGACATTTAAATCGTCCAACTTGACTGACAGACAGGACAGATGGAAACTCCAGCCGAGCTCTGCGTCTTTTGTTTCACTGTCATGGAGAAAATGTTTGCCTGGTACATGTCTCCAGTAAGACTGGAGTTTGAGTGCAGAGCGAGGACTTACTGGGGCTGTGGATTCTTCGCTTCTTTCTAGCTTATGGAGACAAACTTGAATTCTCACTTTACTTGAAATAAAACAAGCCAGGCATAAGAACAGTGATGTTGGTGTAGGCCTGCACCAGGAAACCAATCCATTCATGTGAAAAGTGGTTGACTGTAGAGAGTCCTATCATTTTGAATCTAGAATAAGTCTTTGGTTTTCAGGCCAAAGTCTGAGTCATTACTGCCTCTCTTAGTAAATGTGCCCCAAAATGTGGCCTGTGCAAAACTTGCAGCAAATTTTATATTTTATGTTCCAATATGTCTGATTCAGCAAAGATATTTAAAATAAAAAACTCGTAGAAAATGTGCTATTTAGGTGTCTTCTCTGTAGAGGCTGTGCTAGCTTAATTGCACTTAATAAATCAATAAAACCTTTTTTAACCAGGGGTGTTGAAGCTTTTGCATACGACTGTAAGTAACAGCACTCCACATTACCCACCCAGCAGGCACCAGACTCCAAATGGTCGGTACAGTTTGTACCTCATTGGTGGCTTAGAAAAACTGCTGTTTTCGTGTTTGTTTTTTAGCTCCTTATATTGCTGCTTTGAATGGCAGATTTTAGAGAAGAACATACTCACGTCTAGAGTGTGACTGCTGGTTGTCTCTGTAGCAGCTAGGCAATTAACAAACGGCCGTTCTTCAAAAATGCTTTTGATGGTGTTAATGGTGCTGGACTTTCCTGCTCCTACTGGTCCATGAAGAAGAATACGGAGCTCTGAGATTTTGTTACAGATTTTATAGCTTCTTAGATACATCAGCATAGCTTCTTGTCTGTCAGAGAAAAATATTGCTTTGTTACTGTCAATAATAAACAGCTACGTCAGTGAATTGATTTAAATGGAAAAGTCTGTGTTCATCACTACATTCAGACATTTCTATGTGCTCTCCAGGGCTGTTTAATAGTGTTAAAGTTTTATAGATGTGATGCAAAATGATGAATATGGCTTACGTCTGTGGGATTTTCCTCCAACTCCTGATAACTGTAAGAAAAGTGTTTCAGTGAACAAGCAACTCAAACACTGTACAACCATTTTACCATCTACAACTCTTTTACAAATCTCACACTTAAACAGAGCTAGAATGTCCTGTAATGTTGAAGTACCTTTATGTGATTAGTTATTATTTAATTAAAGAAAATGTAGCTGATGGAATAATAACATGGTCTGTAATTAACAGAATTCAATGCATGCAAAATCATCTAAGAAAGAAATGTCATGATATATAACTTTGCTGCATATTGTAGGGACCCGCTATTGGCTGGCACTGGCTCCAGAGAGCTCACTCTTTCTCTACTACTACTACTGTAGGCACCAGACCCAAAATGCAGTTTGACCCTCATTGGTGGCTCAGAAAAACTGCTGTGTTTTCATGTTTGTTTTTCAGCTCCTTATACTGCTGCTCTGCACTTTATACCTGTATAATCTGTTTGTTTGATTTGGCTGATCATTGGACTAGAAGAGCTTTAATACAGTGTGTTTCTTGTTAGATGTTCTTAGCTATAACTCCTAGAGTTATAACTAACCCATGCATGCACACTAACCTGGATATTTTTTGTTGAAAATGTAATTACCTGATCTCTGGCCTGCTACCCCACCTGTCCAGGTGTGTGGAACATTTCAGTAAGCCTTTTTGCTTAAAGTTTGGCTTGGTATTTCTTAAATAGAACTGTTGTCCTGGACTTCAGCTCAATGATGCTTATGGAATATACCATTCCGTCAGGGGCACTGTGGCTCCAAGCTAAACCTACATCCTCCCAGTCTGTGCCTGAATGACTCTGAGTACACAGTGTGAAATAATAAAGTTTGTTTTCTATCATGTCAGCGGGGATGTTGTACACAAAGCTATCGGTAAGTTTTAACATTTACTATGTTTTACTTCTTAATGTTGGTAAGATAAAAGAGATGATTATTGACTTCAGTAGGACTAGCAGTGATCTCTCTCCACTGCACACCAATGGTCAAACCGTGGAGAGAGTCAAAAGCTCAGAGTTCCTTGGTGTGCACATCACTGACAACCTCACTTGGAGCCTCAACACCACCTGCCTAGCCAAGAAACCCCAACAGTGACTTCACTTCCTGCAAATGATGAAGAAAGCAAACCTCCTCCTTTCCACCCTCATTACGTTCTACAGGTGGTAATAGAGAGCACCCTGACTGACTGTCTCACTGTCTGGTATGGGAACTGCACCATCTCAGACTGCAGGACCCTACAGCGGCTTGTGAGGACAGCTGAGTATATCATCGGGGTGTGTTTATGCACCATCAACATCTCCTACTACAAGCACAGCATCCAGAAGGCTGCCAGCATTGTGGACGACTCCTCCCACCACTCTGATGAGCTCTTCTTCTTCCTGCTATCTGGCACATGATACCAGAGCATCCATTCCATCACCTCCAGACTCCACAGCAGCTTTTTTTCCTGAGATGTTCAGATTACTGAACATACTGATGTCCCCCAGCATCCACCTCAACTATTTTATACCCTTTACAACATCCACCTGGATTAGTCCAGACCCTTTACAATATTCAAGTGGATTAATCTAGACATTTTACAACATCCACCTGGACTCATCTAGGCCCTCTACAACTTCCACCTGGATTAATCTAGACCCTGTACAACATCCAGCTGGACTCATCTAGACCCTTTACAACATCCTCTTGGACTCGTCTAGGCCCTTTACAACTTGCACCTGGACTCATCTAGGCTCTCTACAACTTCCACCTGGATTAATCTAGACCCTGTACAACATCCAGCCGGACTCATCTAGGCCCTCTACAACTTCCACCTGGATTAATCTAGACCCTGTACAACATCCAGCTGGACTCATCTAGGCCCTCTACAACTTCCACCTGGATTAATCTAGACCCTGTACAACATCCAGCTGGACTCATCTAGGCCCTCTACAACTTCCACCTGGATTAATCTAGACCCTGTACAACATCCAGCTGGACTCATCTAGACCCTTTACAACATTCACCTGGATTAATATAGACCCTTTACAATATCCACCTGGACTCACCTAGACCCTTTACAACATCCTCTTGGACTCGTCTAGGCCCTTTACAACTTGCACCTGGACTCATCTAGGCCCTCTACAACTTCCACCTGGATTAATCTAGACCCTGTACAACATCCAGCCGGACTCATCTAGGCCCTCTACAACTTCCACCTGGATTAATCTAGACCCTGTACAACATCCAGCTGGACTCATCTAGGCCCTCTACAACTTCCACCTGGATTAATCTAGACCCTGTACAACATCCAGCTGGACTCATCTAGACCCTTTACAACATCCACCTGGATTAATCTAGATCCTCTCTATCTTCCATCAGGACTCATCTAAACAACTGGTCTCCGCTAGACCCCTTGGCTAAAGAGTTTCTTTCAGACTCATCATTTTACCATGACTGCATACCACCACTTTAAACTCTTTGAATTCTTTAAAATCAGCCATATACCTGATCTGATGCTGTATATTATTTTGTTTAGTTGGCCTGTGTAGTTAGCTGCATGTGTACGCATTGTCTGGTGTTTTTATTGTATATTCTGCATTCGTTTCACACTGTTATGTATCTGCGTAATATGTATAATATACTGTGTGTTCATCCTCACACTGTCATATCAAACATATCACATCCTCCACAGCTAGTGCCTTTACTGAAAAACTCCCAGATCTATCAGCTCTCCTTCTGATCTGGATTTTATTACCAAATTCTTAGAGTATACCCTTCATTCTATTTTGAATATTGAGATGGATAGTGTTCCACGTTAGTCTGCACAGACTGCTTTAGAGCCTTATACACATCACTTACTTTACTCTGTGTGTGAGTTTGTCTTACAGTAAAACATCCTACATCTGAAGTATATGTCCTAACTTCACCTTATCTTGACAGATAAACACTGTTTATTTTTATTAACTCTATCTGATTACACATAAGTCAAGATATATTTTAAACTCACAAGGTCTGAATGGAGATGGTCCCAGTTTTGAAAATACAGAACTGAAAACAAATACAATGGTCAACATCATAATAATAATAAGAAGAAGAAGAAGAAGAAGAAAAAGAAGAAGACATTCAGTTTTGGGTACAAAATCATCAAGGAAAATCAGTAAAACTATGCTCTAAATACAAGTAAAAGCACAATTACAAACAACAGGAGAAAATGAGCTGCAATACTCTAGACATATACTAGCCTAGCCCATTGTAGAGGGGTACTATTTGTTTAATTTGGATGTGTGCCTTAAGTAGTAAAACATATGCATAACAGCATTACAGATATAAGATAATTAAAATGATTAGTATCCAGTGTTACACCGAAGTCTTTACCTGTAGCTTTTGGCTGCACTGAGAAACCATTAAGGTCAACAATAAAATCTGTAATCTTATTTTATGTCTTCCACAATCTTCCACTAAGTGGAAATGAATTACCACTTATGTCCATTTCCATTATGTGTAACTCAGTTCCCAACCTTGCAAAACCTGACAGTGCATTCAGTTGGCATTTCTCACTGTGACAGGCAACTCCACTGAGCAAACAGACTAGTATACTTTTATGGCATTTGGCAGAAACTCTTATTCAGAGCCTTACAATTTCAATTATGTCACATGGGTAATGTAGCATTAAGTCTTGCCTAAGAGGTCTTTTTGGTATAGCATATTGGGCTTGCCCAGGCAGAGTATGGGTGGGCAGCTGTGTCCCAATTGTAACTTTTTTAATTTGCAAAAAGAAGAGGTTAACCATACTTGGTGGATCTCTCAAATGAGTCTTTCCACTTCCTTCATCTGGCTTAGCCAACCCCACTTCTGACACCAATGTGAAAACGTCACAAGAGGAACCAGGAAACATAGTGGAAACAGCATGCTTT
This sequence comes from Colossoma macropomum, assembly GCF_904425465.1. Taxonomy (NCBI): domain Eukaryota; kingdom Metazoa; phylum Chordata; class Actinopteri; order Characiformes; family Serrasalmidae; genus Colossoma; species Colossoma macropomum. Next base: position 741,164 of record NW_023494792.1, on the reverse strand, counting down.
TATTTTGGACTTTGCTCACAGTGGTGAGCATGCATTTGGTGACTTGACTCAGTAAGGATGTTAATCAGGATAACAAAATCAGGATAGGGATATAGATAATGATATCATGCACATTTCACTTAGAAGTAAGCAACTGCCAGTCAAACTTATTGGTTTGATCTAATATCATACTTCAAACCTGGTAGTGAATGACTGGGAGCACAAAAACATTTTTCTTTGGACTACAAAATACTGCATCAATTACCAATGTAGCTAGGGCCCCCTTCATGGGAGGTGACTCAAAAAGTTTTTTCAACACCCTTCAGAGTTTTTGGAAATCCTAACAAGAGGGTGCACTGGCTCAGAAAAGCTGAAAAGCCATATTGATGCTAATGACCAAACTTCAGTCTGGAGAAACCTCTCACCAATTACAAGGTGAGAAAGACTCCCCCTCTCCTGAATGACCACCAGCCTACCAACAACCTGAATGAGTTCTGCTGCAGATTTGAATGCACCAGGACAATTTTCAGCCTATCTCAGCCAGTCCCCTGCCCTTCTCCCTCACCTAGGCTCTTTCACTTCTTCCCCGCTCATCGCACCATCAACTTACAGGATGTTAACAGCCTGGGAAAAGCGCTTGGGCAAGACTAGCCAACTAGCACTAGAGTGAACAGGTCTGTTGATGATGTGGCCAACTTGGCCCTGCAATTCATGCTACAGCATCTGGACAGTCCTGGAACCTATGCTACAGTTCTGTTTGTGGACTTCAGCTCAACATTCAATACCATAGTGCAATAGCTGCTGCAGGTCAAACTGCCTGAAGCTGTCTGTGCCAGATCCCATCTGCCGGTGGATCTGCCTCTGCTAAAAGATTCAGGACCATGTAAACCAACACAGCTAGACATGTTAACAGCTTTTTCCACAGAGCTATAGCAGTGGACACCTCACACTTTAAACTTAGACTGACCATCAAACCTCCTCACTGGTGTGTTAATGTGTGTTGTGCTGGCATGAGTGGACAAGACAAAGCAGTACTGCTGGAGTTTTTTAAACACCTCAGTGTCGCTGCTGGACTGAGAACAGTCCACCAACCAAAAATATCCAGCCAACAGCATCCTGTGGGCAGTGTCCTGTGACCACCGATGAAGGACTAGAGGATGACCAACACAAACTGTGCAGCAGCAGATGAGCTATCGTCTCTGACTTTACATCTACAAGGTGGACTGGCAAGGTAGGAGTGTCTAATAGAGTGGACAGTGAGTAGACACAGTGTTTAAAAACTCCAGCAGCACTGCTGTGTCTGATCCACTCGTACCAGCACAACACACACTAACACACCACGACCACGTCAGTGTCACTGCAGTGCTGAGAATGATCCACCTCCTAAATAATACCTGCTCTGTGGTGGTCCTCTAGGTGTCACCATTAATGAACACTGATGGCTGGCCTAAATATATTATGAAGTGAAGCACAAAGCTGTTTAATTTCTACACTTACTGGCCACCTTATTAGAAACACCTATCCTGTGCTTCCACTAATTGGCCACTAAATGTTGCAAAAGTTTTTTTTTGCACAACTTTTTTTTGTTAATGTCAACAGTTATGTGATGGAAGTCGAGTTGACATAGACTAATTGCTGATGTAGAGCAACAGATAGGTAGTGTGCTCTAAATTGAAAAAAGGCTTTACATGTTTGGTATCAAGGGAAAAATACTCTCCAAAACAAGGCATTCCTTAAATTAAAATGTCTTTATTGTATTGACTTGACCTATCTGGGCTATTAAAAAATGCCTATGTATAGTGACTCATGTCTCCTTCAGGGCATAATTCAAATAAGCTGATGATGTCATGAATCAAATCACAGAAGGTAATGCTTTGCAAGAAGTGACTTTAAAAGTCTGTGATAAAGCCGAACTCCACAGGTTAGTAGAGTGTGATGTGCCCTTTCCAGTGGGCCCTGGATTGCACTGCTAGCCTTCAGGGAACCAGAGATACGGAGCCTGAAATCACCAGGCTCTTTACCTTTTGTCTTCTCTGAGGCATCAATGTTTTTAGTGTAGTGGACATGTCGACTAGTCTGTGCAACCCCTACTGGCCATTTTAATAAAAGCACATCATTACCAATTTATCAGTTCCTTATAGCTCCACTCTGTAGATGTACAGTTACAGATTGTAGCTAATCTGTTGCTACACAGTTTTTCAGTTCCCCTCTGCTCCATTCATAATTGGACAATTTCTTCTGGGTCATTCTCAGCACAGCAGTGACACTGACACGGGAGTGAGTGTTGTCTGATGCAAGGATATCAGACACAGCAGTGTTGCTGTGGTTTTTACACATATCACTGTCACTGCTAGGTTGAAAGTGGACCGTCTACACAGAAGTTTCCAGACAAGAGCAGTTCTGTGGTCAGAAACTACAAAATTTAACTGTATGTCAGCAAGGTGGAGCTACAAGAGGAAAGGTTTCTAATAAATTGGACAGAAGGTGTATGTACTATTCCTGCTAAACAACTAAAACATATTTATAATCTTGTAAGTGATATGTGATCAATGGTCCTAATCAGGTATCAATACTTAAATAGAAATATTTTTAAAAAGTGTAATACTCACATCGGTTTTCTGTAGACAGTCACAGCTGGGACCAGTCTCCTATAATCCTCCTCTGATGTATTATATTTCTTCAAATTTAGCTCATCCAGAACTTCCTCTGAGGTCAGAAGCATGCTGGCTAGTGCTGAACACTGTCCAGGGGAGAGTTTCTCCTCTGAGTGTCTCTCTGATTTTAGATACTCCTGAATCTCTCTGGAGAGAGACTGGACATTCATTTCAGACAGACAGAGGAACAGATTGATGCATCTCTCAGTTGAGATTGGATGTTGTTCATCTTCTTTAATTAATTTCTTGATGTACTTTGTGATTTCCTTTGAGCTGCTCTGTGTTGGGGTCAGTAGGCCCTGTAGGAGTCTCTGATTGGACTCCACTGAGATGCCAAGAAGGAAAAGGAGGAAAAAATCCAGGTGTCCATTCTGACTCTCTACTGCTTTAATCACTGCTCTCTTTAGCACTTCATCCAGTGGAACATTCTCAGACCACTGTCTGTTTAATGGGTTAAATATCTGCAGTTCCTCCATGTTCTTGTTCCCATAGCAGTGAAACACATAAAGAGCAGCCAAGAACTCCTGAAAGCTCAGATGAACAAAGCAGTAGACCTTCCTCTTGTAAAGCACACATTCCTCCCTAAACATGTCAGTGAAAATCCCAGAATACACTGAGGCCTCAGTGTCATCAATGCTGCACTCTCTCAGGTCCTCTTCATAGAACATTACATTGCCCTTCATCAGCTGTGTGAAAGCCAGTTCAGCCAGTTTCAGATGCATGGTTCTGTTGGATTTGAAAATTTTTTTGGGGTCTCTCTCATCTGGCTCATACTTCTCATTCTTCATGTTGGTCTGAGTGAGCAGGAAGTGTGAGTACATTTCAGTCAGAGTTTTAGGGATTTCTGTATGAGGCTGTTTCATGATTCTCTGAAGAACAGTGGCTGAGATCCAGCAGAAGACTGGAATGTGGCACATGATGCGGAGGCTCCTCACTGTCTTAATGTGGGAGATGATTCTCTGGGCTTGGTCTTCATCACTGATCCTCTTCCTGAAGTACTCCTCCTTCTGTGGGTCACTGAATCCCTGAATTTCTGTCACACGGTTGATGTATTTAGGAGGGATCTGATTGGCTGCAGCTGGTCGGGAGGTGATCCAGATCAAAGCAGAGGGAAGCAGCTCTCCTTTGATGAGGTTTGTCATCAACACTCCCACTGATGATGTCATGGTGATGTCAGATACTTTCTCACACTGTTCAAAGTTCAGTGGAATTCTGCTTTCATGTAAACCATCAAATATAAACACAGCTTTGATCTGATCATAAATCTTTGGGTCCTGATCTTTGAGCTCAGGATGGAAGTCACACAGAAGATCATGAAGACTGTATTGACCATCTTTAATCAAGTTCAGCTGCCGGAACGGAAGCACAAACATGAAATCTACATCCTGATTGGCTTTTCCTTCAGCCCAGTCCAGAATGAACTTCTGCACAGAGACAGTTTTTCCAGTGCCAGCGATGCCTTTAGTCAGAACAGTTTCTGAGCTGTGGTATTTTTGGTACTTCGTCCTCTTTTCTTTCTTTGTTTTTTTCTTTGTGTCTAGGACCTTCAGGCACCCCAGCTGTAATTTATCTCATTCTCTGCTTCTCCTTCAGGACCATGCAGAGATCTAAATATATCTGAGCAGTGGATTGGAGTGCCCTGTAAGTGTCTCCTGGATGTTTTCTCCCTTTGTGGAACCTCATGTTCTTCATTCACTCCTTCACTCTCTCCCTCTATGATGTAGAACTGAGTGTAAATCCTGTTCAGGAGAGTTTCATTTATTTCTGTGATTCCCTCACATAAGTTCTCATACTTGTTCTTCATGCTGGTTTTGTGTGTCTCTAAGACACTGTGCTGGTTGTAAACCATTGGTTGGTAAGAATCCAGCTGTAGGTGTCCGGTCTCCTCCACCAGAGTGTTTATCTGCATTGCTGTTTCTGTGGAGTGCTGCCTAGTGGGAGTCAAACACAACAACACAAACATCATTGACACAAATTACCATAATAAACTGCTGAATGTTAAACTGCTTGCTACATCACTTTCACATGCTATTTCATGAGTGTCCTGTTTATTTTGTCCTGTGTTTTCTTTCTTTCTTTTTATCTTTCTTTCTTTACTTATGTCTCTCTCTCCCTGTCTCTCTCATTCTTCTATTCTCCTATGTGGATGCTGTCTGCCATCTCCCATTTTGTTGACCAATTAAACTTGCGGAGTTCTGGTGCAGGAGGAGGGGCCTTGATTTTAAAAGTAGCAAGGCAGTGTTCATCAAGAAGGCCAGAGTTTCCTCTTGACAAAATTTGCTTCCAGTTGTTGGTTGTAGCTTTGTAACTGTGTTGAGTCTTGTAGTCATGCTAGCTTTGTAGCTGCTTTTGGGCCAGATTCACAAAATTTAGCAGTAACAGCATTAAGTAAAATGTTCAACATGGTAAATATTTTTTTTAATTTGTGGACATCATGTTTAAGTGTTTCCCACCAATAACGGTTTGACGAAAGTTGTTGCATACGGATTTCACCAAGATGACCAGAGGTGAGAGAAGAATGAGTCCATGTAATCAAATGGTCATGAAATTGAACTGGTACATTTAGCTTATCCTGTGGGCAGTTGTGAGGAACGTTACCATTGTCTAGAACTCTAGTAATCCTATCATCAATCTCCCAGCAAATGGCAGTTATCTGAACAGACAGAGAAAGAATAGGTTTAGGCTCAGACTGATTGCACCTACTCCAGTCCCCGAAGCATCCACTTCTACTACAAATGGTTTGGAAGGATCAGGGTGTGGCGGATGACGTGTCTTTGTATAGAAGTAGTATCACACCCTGAGCTAAATACTTCCAGCATCACCTCACAAGGCTGTGATATGCCAGATGTCTGTACCAGCTATCAAAAAATGTATAAAGTTGTTGGACCGATAAAGTGAGGATTCTAAGTCTCCATAAAGCTGCTGGTGTTGCATCCCATTCTCATTTCCCTTCACAACTCAAACTCACAGGTGCAGGAGTCACTGAACAGAAATCAACGGCAAGCAAAACTGGAACTATGGAAAGCAAAACAGTTCAGCAAAGGTTAACATTAAATGGCCATTGTTACCAACTGTGTCAGCCTTTCATCCGTGCAGCCTTTCTCAAACTTTTTTTCCTCTTTCCGTAGTCCCAGTGTTGCTTGCAGTTGATTTCTGTTTAGTGAGTGCACGCGCCTGTTGGTTTGATTTATCAGAATCAGAATCAAGCTTTATTCGCCAGGAATGCTTATACATACAAGGAATTTGGTTTTGGTTACCGGAGCACACAGTGCACAGTATATACATGCATTCCTACCATCACTCACTTATACACACACACACACACACACACACACACACACACACAATGTGAATTTTGAACTGAATCTGATGTAACACAGATAAGTGCCATGAACAGCCTGCAGAACATAAGTATTTAGGGCCACTGCAGCAGATCCTGGCTGACTGTTGATGCAGTCTGTGACCTTGATGTCAAACTGAATGAAACTTAGACAGTGTTCAAAGAAAACCACTCTATTCATTCGGAATTCACTGCAACTAAGAAATCAGGACTTGGTTTTATCAAATAATGACCTGCTGAACAGCTAGTTGTCACAGTTTTGGGAAATGCTGTCTGTGGCTCATACTGTTAAGAGTCAAGATGCACAGCCTGATCAGAGACCCCTTCCCTCGTTGAAGATGGGGATGGTAGTCGAGAAAAATTGTCAACCTCGTACGACCTCTCAGTTGCAAAAGTGCCGTTTGATTCTGTCTCTCTCCATATTTTCTGGTAGCTAAAGTACTCTAGATCTAATAACACAGCAGCCCAGCCCACCCGGTTTCCCTAGCAGCACCACCTCCAAACCCTTAGATCACTGCAGTGCCCCTCCCAGTGTGCCCCTCCCATTTTTTAGCATTTTTGTTGAGCCAGGGGTGGAGCTGAAAATAATGAGGTGGAGTTACTCTTTAAGACTCCCTGTGCATTAATGTTATTGCCTAGAAATGAGACTCTTTGTAAATAAAATTCACATTTCTTCTTTAACAAATAAAACATTCTATAACAGACATTGTAAGACTTGGCGGACCCGCTGGACGTGAGTGTTGTAGTCAGGTGAGTAAATCAGAATGTCATCTATGTATGCGATCACAAACTCCAATCATGTCCCAGAGGATGTCGTTTATGAATGACTGGAAGACTGAAGGTGCATTGGACAGACCAATTGGCATGATTGAGTATTCATAGTGCTCCCTCGTGGTGATGAATGCAGTCTTCCCTTCATGCCTTTCTTTAACATGTACTAAGCTATATGCTCTGGTGAAATATTCCACACCACAAAGTTGTTCCAGGGCAAAAGGGGTCAAAGGCAGAGATTGAGAGAATTTCTTAGTGATGTTATAGAGTGCACTTGCGCTAATGCCTCCTCAATGAATTCTCCCATGGCTTTCTCTTCTTCTTGGATCAAAGCATACATACAGGATTTAGATAAGGTGATACCTTCTATGATATCAATGGAACAGTCATAAGTACAGTGAGGAAGAAGTTTAGTGCGATACTGAAAACCTCAACCAAATCAGAGAATTCAGATTTGAGAAGTGTGTGTGGGTTCTGAGCTCTCTATGGAAGTAGACCTAACCTTAAGTTCTAGAGAAGTGAGTCAATTTTAGAAGCAAAAATCTGACCAAACAGTGATTTCTTAATTGGGCCAAGAGATTTGAGGGTTGTATTTCTGTAGCCAGGGGAGTCCTAAAATGACAGAGAATTCAAATGAATCAATGACTAGAAAGGGCAATTGTTCTGCCCTCTGTAACTGGAACTGGCAAAGGAATAGGAACTGGAACTGGATCTATAATTCATGTAAGTGCGGAGAGAACATTTGTGCAAGGGCCATTTTTTGAGACGTTGGTCTTATAGAACAGTCAATGCGTTGATCCAATGTCAAACTGTCATCTTTACATGCTAACTCTGTAAGTACATCTGGATTGAGTCCTTTTCAAAATGCTACTAGGAGTGCATTTTCGTTCCAACCACTTCCTGTGGCTAAGGTGCAGAACTGCAGAGCATAGGTTGACACTGAGCAATTGACTTGCTCGAGTTTGCACTAACATTCTCGACTTGAGCAACCATCATGAGGAAAATCAAATACAAGCTTAAAAGTCTTTCAGAAATTTTTCATATGTCATGTCTTATATACGAGACCACCCAGCTGTAGGCCACTGTAAAGCTTTATCTGACAGGTGTGATATAACAAAAGCTATTCTGGCCTGATCAGAATTAGGTGGACAATTATTGAAAAACACAGAGTATTGAAGAAGGAAACCCCAACATTTTTGGGAGATCTATCGAACTTATCCGGTTTACTCACAGGACAACCCAGGGTGTTACTCACTGAAGTGGTCTTGGGGCAGAAACAGGAACAGGTGAAGAGACGGAGAGATTTCACAGTTTTGTAGTGATGTCTCTGATTTCTGTCAGGAGCTGAGCGAGGGCCTGCTGTTCAGCTTCTTGTTGTGTGAGGTCACTGACAGACGGAGTAACTCCGGCTAACACCTGTTTGTAATGTCTCAGAAACCGCCCTTGGTTGCTCAGGACCTTCTGAACAGCCTCTATGTCTGCATGATTGCGAAGTAATCTGTAACGGTGGCAGACAGAACTAGAGGCTCGTAGAAGAAGCTTGAGTTAAGAGCTTCAATGCCAAAAGCATCATCCAAGACCACAGTCGAAAAACAGAAACAGATAGCCGAAAACCAAAGATCCAAAACTGCGCAAAGGGACAAGGCAAAAATGGAATACAGGTCATAGACGAAAATAAGATAATAGACATTAGAGAAACACTCGTTATGCACGACAAGGTGAGGATACTTCGCAAAGTGTGGTTGCAAACAGATGGATTATATACACAGAGAAACAGGTGTGAGTGATTTAGAAGTCCGGAGAAGCTTTGTGTTGATAGGTAGATTGGGTTGAGTCCTGAGTCAAGTGATGAAGTGAGGGGTTCTGGGAACTGTAGTCTGAGACCACCGAGTTGACTGTACTTTCAGCTGGGCCGGAGGGAGGCGTGACAAATTGCAACTATTAGTAATCCTCATTTATAAATGAGCAAACGTGTTACCACCATACTATTTTCTTATTTTTTCTTAACGTCACATAAATCTGGTGCATTTCATGAATCTGTCCTTTTGAGTCTTGTAGCTATCTTTGCAACTGCTAGCTTTGTAACTGTTTTCAGTCATGTGGTCACGCTAGCATTGTAACTGTTTTGAGTCTTGTAGTCATGCTAGCTTTATAACTTTTCAGTCTTGTAGTCATGGTAGCTTTATAACTTTTCAGTCTTGTAGTCATGGTAGCTTTATAACTTTTCAGTCTTGTAGTCATGGTAGCTTTGTAACTGTTTTGAGTCGTGTAGTCATGTAGTCATGCTAGCTTTATAACTCTTTTCTGTTTTGTAGTCATGCTGGCTTTGTAACTGTTTTCAGTCTTGTAGTCATGGTAGCTTTGTAACTGTTTTGCATCTTGTAGTCATGCTGGCTTGTACTGTAATGTTTTTCTCACTGGAGAAAACATTCCATCCTCTCTAACTCGTACAGAACGCAGAAGCACGGATTCTCACAGCACGAACACAGAGAGCTCATATCACCCCATTCACACACTGCACTGACCGCCTGGATCTGTTAGAGAGAGTTTAAAGCTCTGCTGCTAGTTTTGAAAGCTCTAAATGACATTAAAGCTCCTGAACGTCTGTCTGTTTATCATAGATCTGCAGATACTGACCTTCAAACACCTTCAGTAAAACACAGAAAACGTGGAGAGACTCTTTCATTAATTCTGCTTCTAAACTGTGGAGCTCAGTTCACCTTTTATTAAACTTTTAATAAACATCTGAAAACATATCTTCTTAATATAGTTTTTATTTCAAATTCTAAAACTTTTTATGTTATCTTTTTTAATTTGATTTTGAATTTAATTTAATTTTACTATTAAGTCTAATCACTTCTCTGTAAAGCACTTTGTGCTCTTTCTGAAAAGTGCCCTACAAATAAACAAGAGTTTTCACTTTTTTGTGGGAGAAAAAAGTTGTGCCATGATGTAGCTGCCCTCACTGTGATTTACACCAGCATCGTCATTTGAACAGAGAAGAAATGTACCACATGACCACAGCAGGACAGTGTAGTGGGAGCTTGTTAAACCAGAGCTGATCTGCTGATCTTAAAACTTACTGAAACTACAACTTGTTTGAATACCATTCAACATTAACGTTACCACACATGTTAAAAGTTTAATACTCTTCATACACACACAACTGGGCTCTACTCACCCACTGCTGAATCCAGGAGGGTCGAACATGGACCAGTCTCTCCTCATAGACACACTGCTGGGTTCAACTCCCTCACTGCTGAATCCAGAAGGGTCGAATATGGACTGGTCACTCCTAATAAGCATATGGCTGGGTTCCACTCCTCCTCTACTGAATCCAGGAGGGTGGGACATGGATCCATCTCTCTTCATAGGCACATAGGGTTCTACTCCCTCACCGCTGAATCCGAGAGGGTTGAATAAGGACTGGTCACTCCTAATAGACACACAGCTGGGTTCTACTCCCCCACTGCTGAATCCAGGAGGGTCGGACATGGACATATCACTCCTCAAAGAGAAACAGCTGGGTTCTACTCCCTCACCGCTGAATCCAGGAGGTTTGGACATGGACTGGTCACTCCTAATAGACACACAGCTGGGTTCTACTCCCTCACTGCTGAATCCTGGAGGGTCGAATATGGACTGGTCACTCCTAATAAGCATATGGCTGGGTTCCACTCCTCCTCTACTGAATCCAGGAGGGTGGGACATGGATCCATCTCTCTTCATAGGCACATAGGGTTCTACTCCCTCACCGCTGAATCCGAGAGGGTTGAATAAGGACTGGTCACTCCTAATAGACACACAGCTGGGTTCTACTCCCCCACTGCTGAATCCAGGAGGGTCGGACATGGACATATCACTCCTCATAGACAAACAGCTGGGTTCTACTCCCTCACCGCTGAATCCAGGAGGGTCGGACATGGACTGGTCACTCCTAATAGACAAAGAGCTGGGTTCTACTCCCCCACTGCTGAATCCTGGAGGGTGGAATGTGGACTGGTCACTCCTAATAGACAAGTGGCTGGGTTCTACTCCCCTACTGCTGAAACCAGAAGGGTCGGACAAGGACTGGTTTCTCCTAATAGACACACGGCTGGGTTCTACTCCCTCACCGCTGAATCCAAGAGGGTCGGACATGGACATATCACTCCTAATAGACAAACAGCTGGGTTCTACTCCCTCACTGCTGAATCCAAGAGGGTTGAATATGGACTGGTTGCTTCTAGTAGACACACAGCTGGGTTCTACTCCCCCACTGCTGAATCCGTGAGGGTCCAATATGGACAGATCACTCCTAATAGATACACAGCTGGGTTCTACTCCCCCACTGCTGAATTCGAGTGTGTCGAATATGGATAAGTCACTCCTAATAGACACATGGCTGGGATCTATTCCACCACTGCTGAATCCAGGAGGGTCCAATATGGACCGGTCACTCCTAATAGACACACGGGTGGGTTCTACTCCCCCACTGCTGAATCCAGGAGGGTCCAATATGGACTGGTCACTCCTAATAGACACACGGCTGGGTTCTACTCCCCCACTGCTGAATCCAGGAGGGTCCAATATGGACCGGTCACTCCTAATAGACACATGGCTGGGTTCTACTCCCCCACTGCTGAATCCAGGAGGGTCCAATATGGACCGGTCACTCCTACTAGACACACGGCTGGGTTCTACTCCCCCACTGCTGAATCCAGGAGGATCGGACATGGATCCATCTCTCTTCATAGACACACAGCTGGGGCCAGGAGATTCTGCACGCTTCACCCTGAGAGAAGTTCATCCCCAATTAGAGTAAAGTGCTGAGTAATTACATACTTTACTAAAGCTCATGTTTAATTTGAGTGACATAAACAATATTTAATCTTTCTTTTTTTCTTATCTTTCATTATTTTTTGTTTCAATGCTGATGGAAAGTTACTCACTTTGGGTCAGAGGTTCCTCCACTGTGAGAGTGATGGAGCCCCATCACTGAGGTTTTACACTTCGCACACTCAGCTGGACCGCTCCCTGTGAACAGTTCATCCATACAAAACACACAGGATGTGTAAGCAGATCTACTAACATGGTCTCTGAAGGATTGCATCTTTCAGAATGTCATGTGTTGTTGGTTTTGCATGTTTGCGTTAAACTTGCTCACTAAAACACAATCAAAACAACAGATTAAAACTATTAATCAACATTGTAAAAACAATTAATTAATTAATTGATTAGTCGAACAAACAGTTGAATCAAACTGTCAAACAGAGGGAATATGAAGGAAATTGTACAGAAATAGAACCATTATAAGCTTCTAAAAAGTAGCCCACAGGGTCAGACAGTAAGAAGATATCCTGGAACAGGGCTTTTACTGCCCGGAGACAGTGTTTGTCATGAGATGCACCAAATATTTCATGAAATGAAACATCAACTCGTTCACGGCTCATTTTTCCTCAGTATACCATTCTTTTGTCATAAACTGTTGCTTGACTGTGAAACAAGAAAATACCCTTTGTTGCTCTGTAATTATATGTGACCTCTTCAGCTCTTACCTTCAGTATGAACACATATTAATACATGTCATACAGTTAGTTTTGTTGGACGTCACATGTCTAAATCGGTTCTGATCCATGTTATCAGTTAGCTTAGCTCTGTGCTCTGATCACTGTTTCTCACAGCTACACTGGTGAGGTGATGGAAAATAACCAGCTGAGAGGAGGAAACAGGAATATTTGGTATGTGGTTGGTATTCTAACCTGAGGCCTCCAGCAGAAAACAGGTTAGAAGTGATAAGTGTGACAGCATGTCCCTTACACTGTAGTTAACTTGACCCTTGATAACTGCCCTTCATACAGGACAGTTAAACAGGCTTAAAGTCCCCCATCCTGCATCTAAATAGTTCTGATCTTGTCACCCTGCAAGTGAATCTAATTTTATTTATTGCATTTTTTGTTACATTATTTTTTCTTTTACTCTTTTTATGTTTTACCATCTTTTTCCTAATTCCCTCGTTTTTAATATTTTTTTGGAACTTTTAACAGTTACCACATGAAAATCCTCAATTACATATTTTATCTTTTGTAAATTTCCCACAAAACAACCACTAACTGCTCACACTACTCTACTGCACTGTACACACACACTAGCCCTCGTTATTTCAGATCTCAGCCTCAGTTTAGTGTTAGATGTTTACTGTCAGTGCAATAACAAATGAACTGATACCTGACAAACAAATAACACTGCAGATACTGATAGAAACATAACGTTTGAATTCAACGCTTCCTTTTCACAACTTTTTACAAAACTGCTTACAATTTGTGAAACATTCGAAAAAGGGAACCAAACAAGTTCAAATCAAAACAGTTTTTGATCGGAACAAAAATGAGAGTGAAAAACTACCCAAACTTCACTTCGCTGTTCCAGCTTTTCATAAACATTAATGTGAAATCTCTGGTTAATAAAGTCATTTTTACTCACCTGCAAATTAATAAGAATGTAAACTTCCAGCATGTGATCTTAGATCTTCAGATACCGCAGATACACCCTGTAAATATTCAGAAAAGAGTGGAGAGGCCTCTCTCTCTCCCTCTCTCTGCCTCTCTCTCTCTCTCCTCAGTGATGTGTGATGTGAGATACCTGTGGATCTGGCTGGACTGGCTGAGCTGAATCATCTGGAGAGAGTGTAGTTATGACTGCTGCAGGTAGAACAAGAATAAAAGAAACTCTGTGCTTGTGTGTGTGTGTGTGGCTGGTTGGGTGGGTGTTGGTGTGGGTGTGGCTGGGTGGGTGTGGGTGTGGCTGGGTGGGTGGGTGTGTGTTGGGTGTGGGTGTGTGTGTGGGTGGGCGTGTGTGTGTTGGGTGTGGGTGTGGCTGGCTGGGTGGGTGTTTCTGTATTGGGTGTGTGTGTGGTGGGTGGGTGTGGCTGGGTGTTTTGTTTACTATTTAGCTAAATGAATATACAGCAAACCCAGTTCATGTTTAGTCTCACTTTACTGATCTCTCTCCTACTCTCTCCCTCTCTCTCTCTGTCTCTCTCTCTCTCTCTCTCTCTCTCTCTCTCTCTCTCTGTCTCCTGCTCTTTCTCTCTCTCTCCTGCTCTCTCTCTCTCTCTCTCTTTCTTTTCCTTTCTCTCTCTTTCTCTCTCCTTTCTCATTCCCTCTCTCTCTCTCTCTCTGTTTCTCTCCCCTCTTTCTCATTCCCTCTCTCTCTCTCTCTCTCTCTCTCTCTCTCTCTCTCTCTCTCTCTCTTTCTCTCTCTGTCTCTCTAACTCTCTACAGCCAACCGGGCTGTTCAGGACTCCAATTCCCAGAACTCCTTGCTGCATCACATGACTCTCACATGACTATGGGCTCTCTGTTATGTCCAAGTGGCCTCTGCTGCTGCCCTCTGCTGGTCGTTTGGGTTTCGTCTTTTTCTCTGTTTCCTAGGTGGAGCTCTGTGGATCTGTTCGGATCAGCTGATCTGGTGCGACTGATGTCAGCCGATGACAAAGCGTGCCCTGATTGGTGGCTGAATGAAGATTCACCAAAAAGTGACAGCCATGAGATGCCGTTGGTCCGCGGTGTTTTCACCATGTGGTCCATGATGGTCTATAGGGAAGCTGTGTTTTTGTCGTTCACCTGATTGGTTTGGCACTATGGACCAGTTAGACTTGTGAACTAGATTTCTGATGTTTGTGCTGGTGATTGAGACTCAGTGTTGTTTAGCTTCTATCTATTCAGTGCTTGTACCATATTGCCTGTTCTATATTACCATACCTCACAACTATGCAGGGGGGGGTGCCATTTATTTTGATCTATATTATTTTCTCCTGTTTACCTGTTGAGGTGATTTTTGTATTTTAGGGAAGGTCGATTCATGAGGGTGGCTTTAGAGGTTTTTGTTTGTTTTTGGTGTCAGCCCACCCTGAAGGCAATACCTTTTGTGACTGTTTGCCTTTATGCATAATACAACCTATTCACTTGAGCATTAAATCGGTACTAGACTAGTCTAAATCCAGGGTGGACAGCAGAAAGGGGTCGTAACATCTCACAGATTCACCCATCCGTGCTCCTCATCTCCAGAATTCTGATTGCACTCACCCCTGTTCCTTATTTCCTGTCATTTAGTTTAGTATATAAGCCCAGGCTTTAGGATAGTTACTTTGTGAAGTATCGTCACCCAAAGTGTGTCTCTGACTGCCGACCTGTATGTGACCCGTTTTCTGTTTTTGACTTTGATTCTTGCTGTACCCTTGTGTTCTCTATTGGTTTTTTGGTTCTTGACTTTCTGCTTTGGCTTTTCAACTGTGATTTTGAACAAAGCCCTTTGTTATTAAAGATCTAAACTCAAGCCTCTGCTGTGAGCCTCTGGTTCCACCAACATTACAAATATAGACAAAAAGGAAAAAAGAAACCAGCTTGTCATTGGACAGAAGTGTTTAGATGAATCACTGATCAATAATCTGATAAGTACTGTTAGAGGCCTATCAGAGTAAAAGTGAGAAATAGATTTTTATAAACCGGATGATTCTGGTCCTAAAATCTGATTGGCTGAGCCACATTTGAAGATGTTGTAAAATACACAATATACGCATCAAACAGCTGAACGCTGTGTCACTGCACCACGTCACATCACTCTAATGCTGCTCACATGGAGCACTGAGTGTACTGATTAAATAAGAACCCAGTTCTGTTTAAACTGAGAGGCTGATGGCTTATTTTCCTATCTAGAACCAGGCTGGTCAGCTAGCTAACAGGCTAAAAGATAGCAGACATGCTAAACAACTCCATCATTAACATCACAGGCTTGAATTAAAGCACTTACGATATGATTCACTGTAAAACAGCAGTATAAAAGTCTAAAGAATGTCACCTGAATGTCTCACATGCTTCGAATGTCTGTGTTTCAGTCAGAACTTGCGTCAAACCCAGGCTGAGTCTCATGACTCCATGCTCCCTACATAGTGTGCTAGGGAAGTTTTAATATTATAGCCTCTGCAGCCAAACAGTGCATCATTTATTGAGTGTGGATGTGTCCCAAAAGACTGTTAGTTAGTTACAATTAGTTGTATTTTGCTCTGCTGGGCTGCAGGATCCAGTATTTGAACTCCTACGTAGTGGACTATGTAGGGAGCAGGGAGCCGTTTGAGATTCAGCCCCAGTGTGAGAAGAGGGCACCGCTGGATTGGCGCTAAATAAGAAGGTGGTAATTTGGTGACCAGAAAGTGCTTATAAAGCGAAAGTTTCTGCATTAAACACTGCTGTATTATCATATGTTCATCTTTATATGACAAAAGGTTTTGATATGACTGCAGAAAACAGTGATGGATGACCGAACGTTCTCTGCATTCAGTTTTACATGGCTGCTTGGCAACAATACCATACTCTAAAGTAACTACATTTCTTAGTGGAATACTTGTTTATGTTGATGATTATTAACAATAACTTAATTTCTTTTTATAAAAGCAATAAGCCACTGGAGGCCGTGTATTACAGTGATTTCAGCACAGCTAAGGGGGTTTTACTACACTTCATGTAATGCCTAAGAATATCCTTCCTAATTAATGTGCAAGTAAGCAGATTGTGGTGTTGGTATCAACCATAGTAGTGAGTTTTATTCACTTGCAGTCAGGCAGCCTTACAGATCCGATGGATGATTCTGAGCACTTCAGTGAAAGTCTGTGAGGCCACAGGACCCGAGTCTGGAGATTTGGATCGGGCATATCAGTGCAACTTAATATAGTATTAGGTAGAATATTAAAAAAAAGGAAATCGTTTGATAATTAAAGTCCTGTGAACAATAGAGTTCAATACACCAATCTATTATGTTTCTAAACATAAAGACAGTAACACAGTGTAAAGAGATGAACTCACTCCACAGTTAAAGCAATGTTTCTGGAGTCATTTTTTAATTTTCATAATAGTTACAGAGGTTTGACTGTGTATTACATAGAGATTCAGATTGTGTAGGACATAAACAGTAAGACACATTAGAATAGCTACGTTTCTTGATAATATACACTATTGCTTCCTTCTAATACAAAAATGAGATGTTCTCTCGTGAATAAGGCTGGTGTAATTAGATTAAAATTACATTATGAATGTAGAATAGTTTTCTCTGGATGCTGTCCAGAAGGATTTAATGGTGTGAAACTGATTGAGAGCAAAAGACAATAAATAAAGTTACATGAAAATCTTGAGATAAACAGCTGCAGTCTTAGAAACAGCAGTATGTCTGATCAAAATATATTAACAATATTGTAAAATTACATACAAAAAGTGTGCAAAAGTCCAAGACATCCATGCAAAACCGATGAAAACCATTTATGTGGGCATTAAGTGTGTTTCCATATAGGATTGGAGTGAATGCGAACAACATAAATGCAGTAAAAAGTAAGAGGAATTGGTAACACTTTCTATGAATGTCACATTTGTATGCATCTATAAACACATTCATAACATGTTATAATGCATTCATAAGGCATCATAAACATGGCTATAAATATTTATTAAAAAATGCATTACACGTTATAGCCATGATAATTATGCATTATGAATTGTTAAAATAATACATTATAAGTACTGTTCATAACAAATTATAAGAGCTCATAAGTCGTATTTGTCCGCTCTAAGTAAAGTAAAGCATACTGTACTAAAGCCTCCTCCAGTGTTCAGAGTGAGGCTTCAAGTTGAAGTATTTACTGAAGGATTTACTGAAACACTAAAACATTCACAATAAAGCACATTACAGGCTTCAAATGTCAGAGTTTAAACTAGTGCTGCCATCAGTGTTTTACCCAATGTGGGAAAGGTAATGTTCACCACCGTTAGCTTGGCACTACCTTAACACTGCATATCCAATAGAATGCTAACAATACTGTACTGTAGTGTAGTGTTACAGAGTGAAAGTTACAGAGTGAAGGGCATAAAAAGACGTATGTGTCTTTACTTCACTTTTGGCAATGACTATAGCATGTAATTAACACTACTTTGTCATGCATTATAGTAACAATTCATAATGTATAATAAACATGGCTATAAAGTGTAATTCAGTGTAATTCATTTTTATAAATATTTATAACCATGTTTATAATGCCTTATGAATGCATTATAACATGTTATAAATGTGTTTATAGATGCTTACAAACATGACATTCATAGAAAGTGTTACCAAAGAATTTGTTGTTTTGCAAAAAAGGAGTTATCTTGAGTCAGTTAAAAGAACACAGGTTTGTTTCCTGATTTCTCTCCAGCCATCACATGGATTTGTATGGTTCAATCAGCAGCACCTGATTTAATTCAATGAAGTATTGATTAGATAAAGCAGGTATTGGACGATATCTACAAATAATCCTGAGCTTCCTCAAGGACAGGGCAGGAAATGCACACTGACATACATAAATTAATGCTTAGTGTATTCATGATTACTAGGTAACACTGTTAAGGGGTCGCAAATTAATTGGTAATTACATGCTAATAAGGAAAACTAACTAATGCTTAATGAACAGTTAACTAATTAATTCTTATGTTACCTGTTCATTAAGCATCATCTAGTTATGGATTAAGTACTTAGTAATTGAGTACACTGTTCATTGATAGTTTAGTTTGTTTTTAGTTCACAGCATAATTATTCATTAACTGTGCACTAACTGCCGCTTATTACATCGTTAATACACTGACGTGTTTACTCATATAATAAACCTGAGAACTAACTAGTACTAATAGTACTAGTACTATTAGTACTAGTATTAACCCAGTAAAGAGATCATTTTTACTATTAATTATAATCCGACCTCATAATTAAGACTTGAATAGTTACTGATATTTAAATTTTTCTCTGCTTGTTTTTGTGTCACATTAGTAATTTACGTTCATTCTAAACAACAGAATAAAATAACGGAAAACAATGACAGTTCGGTTTTTTTGTTAAACTATGAGTCCTTCACATTTACTCACCCAATAACAGGTTCTTAAATATTCAAAGATTGGGTTTTCATGTTTTCACTCCAAAGATCTCTCAGATATTATATTTGGCTGTTACATATTTCCATACACATTCAGTTTTGGGTCTGTCCTCCACTAAAAGGGTCAACAAAGTTTGTACTGTGATTCACAGTGAAGTGTTTACAGGCAGTTTTTAATCATGAATTCATGATATAATTAGTGTTTAGTGATGAAGATGAACACTTGGAGGGAAACAGTAGTAACTAATAGATGAGATATATGAAATATGGAGTAATTAAAGGTGAAAATGCAACAACAGCTCTGAGCACAGTGAGGCAGTGGACTATGTGGAGGTGAAGGAAAATGTCCATTGAAGCCCAAAGACTGGTGGAGGACAATATAACGATAAATAAGCAGGTAATTACCAGCACTACCACATATGTACTACTTAGTTTTCATGTTGTACGAGAAAACATTCATTAGCATTAGAACGGCAATGTAATGAGAAATTAGGCTGTGAACTAATAACAAAATAAACCATCATTTCAGAGTAGCCAATTAATAACTACTAAGTACATAATCAGTTATTAAGTAATAACCTATGCTTAAAGATCAGTAACTATTTACATAATGAGTAGTTAATGACTTACTAACAATGTAATGAATCTTTATTTTTCCTCTTAATGTAAGGTGTTACCATCATTTATATCAGTACTAATCTTAGTGTGTTTGTGGGGAAAATAAACACTGACTGCCCAAATAAACAGCTTTGTAAATGTAAATTCCTCAGCTTTCTAAAAGCTTTTACTCAGGACTGTATGTGAGAAAAGATCTACAGGCAGTTTCAGTGTGAAGATCCAGCACATGCTGCCAGCCTCTGAGATCTGCACAGTGGAAATATCTGCCTTTGTTTGTAAACACTGCTTAGTCTCATGAGTTCATGCTAAGTACAGAGGTCTGAACTCAGAATAATCATTCTACAAGTTGCCGTTTGCCAGTAATTTCAATTTGCCTCTCTACGAAGTCGCTAGCCGAATGAACAATCTGTATTAGAGTGTCCAGCATCAGGCGGTTTATGTCCGGCCTCAGCTGAGTCTCCTCGTAGTAGTTCTGCACAGGGAAGATGCAGTTCATAGGAACTCCCAGTCTGTGACTGCACACCTGCATCTACATAAACACACACACAGACATACACACACACTTAGGTTCTAGACATTGATAATATAAATGTAAGGTACACACTCTAAAGTACTAGGTAATTATTTTGAGTTACAAAATAGTTACAAGGAGTCTAAGTTAAATTAATGCCCAACAGGTTCTAGACATTAACTGGGTAAGTATGAGGTACAAACTGCAATGTACTAGATAATTATTTTATTACAGTTATAAATAATTATAATTATTACAGTGAAAATAGTGTGAGTTTGTTTGTATACCCTCCTTAATATGCCATAATAATCATAGCCTCTACTTGCTCAGTTAATGTCTAGAATCTGTTGAGCATTTCAATATAATTAAGTGAAACTGTCTCAGAATTTCCCATCATGTTACTCAACATAGCTATCTAGAGCTTGTACCACTTGCACCTACTGGTTAATACCTAGAACATAAGGGGCTGTATGTGTTATACATTTATCTGAGAACTGTTAGATGGGAGATCATTTTTCTAATAAAAAAAAGATATATAAGCCAAAAGTAGCAGAGTGACCCACTTTTTCCTTGATCTTCCTGCTTTGGTAGATCTTGTTTAAACTTTCCTTTACAATTTCGCATGCCTTGTCCACTCGGGTCAGCAAAACCATCTGAGGGATTCCTGCAAGATAGGAAGGAGACATACATGAACAGATCAGAGACAGACAATACAGAAACGGGAGTCTGAGGTTAGTAAAGGGAGTCTGAGGTTAGTAAAGGGAGTCTTATGTCAGTAAAGGGAGTCTTATGTCAGTAAAGGAGGTCTGATGTCAGTAAAGGGGGTCTGATGTTAGTAAAGGGAGTTTTATGTCAATAAAGGAGGTCTGATGCTAGTAAAGGGAGTCCTATGTTAGTAAAGGGGTCTGATGTTAGTAAAAGAAGTCTGATGTTAGTAAAGGGAGTCTGAGGTTGGTAAAGAGTGTATGACATTAGTAAAGGGAGTCTGATGTTAGTAAAGGGAGCCTGACATTAGTAAAGGGTGTCTGATATTAGTAAAGGGAGTCTGATGTCAGTAAAGGAGGTCTGATGCTAGTAAAGGGAGTCCTATGTTAGTAAAGGGGTCTGATGTTAGTAAAAGGAGTCTGATGTTAGTAAAGGGAGTCTGAGGTTGGTAAAGAGTGTATGACATTAGTAAAGGGAGTCTGAGGTTAGTAAAGGGAGTCTGAGTTTGGTAAAGGGAGCCTGACATTAGTAAAGGGTGTCTGATATTAGTAAAGGGAGTCTTATGTCAATAAAGGAGTCTGATGTTAGTAAAGGGAGTCTGATGTTAGTAAAGGGAGTCTGATATTAATAAAGGGAACATGATGTTAGTAAAGGGAGTCCAATGTTAGTAAAGGGAGTCTTATGTCAGTAAAGGGAGTCTGATGTTAGTAAAGGGTGTATGACATTGGTAAAGGAAGTCTGAGGTTAGTAAAGGGAGTCTTATGTCAGTAAAGGGAGTCTGATGTTAGTAAAGGGTGCATGACATTAGTAAAGGGAGTCTGACATTAGTAAAGGGAGTCTGATGTTAGTAAAGGGAGCCTGACGTTAGTAAAGGGAGTCTGATATTACTAAAGGAAGTCTGATGGTAGTAAAGGGTGTCTGATGTTAGTAAAGGGTGTAAGACATTAGTAAAGGGAACATGATGTTAGTAAAGACAGTCTGATGTTAGTAAAAGGAGTCTTATGTCAGTAAAGGGAGTCTGATCTTATCAATAGGAGGCTGATGTTATCAAAGGGAGTATGATGTTAGTAAAGGCAGTCTGATGTTAGTAAAAGGAGTCTTATGTCAGTAAAGGGAGTCTGACATTATCAATTGAAGTCTGACATTAGTAAAGGGACTCTGATGTTATCAGTAGGAGTCTGATGTTAGTAAAGGGAGTCTGAGGTTAGTAAAGGGAGGCCGACATTAGTAAAGGGAGTCTGACATTATCAATTGAAGTCTGATGTTAGTAAAGGGAGGCTGATGTTATCAATAGGTGGCTGATGTTATCAAAGGGAGTATGACGTTAGTAAAGGGCATCTGATGTAATCAAAAGGAGTCTCATGTTATCAAAGGGAGTTTGATGTTAGTAAATGGTGTCTGACGTTATAAATCGTAGTCTGACGTTAGTAAAGGGAGTCCGATGTTATCACACTGTAAGCCTGGATAAGTTGAATTTACTTAAAAAATTTGAGGAAACCGGTTGCCTTAAAAAAATTAAGTAATGTGTAATGAACACTTAGAGTTTTCAAACATACGTTTGTGCAACTCATAAATTTGAATTATTTTAATTTCACGTCTTGAAATTGCAATTTAACTATAAATTTCATTAGACAATTGAAATTTTTTTTCTATTTAAGTGAGATTAACCACTTTTCCAAACACCAAAGGGTTAACCTTTACTGTGAACATGGTCACTGACCAACACAAACCCCCACTCATCAGCAAAGAGAACGACAACCTTCACTCATAGCCAACAACACATTGTCAGGCAGCTGAGTAAAGCATATATGAAAAACATTTGCCTGAGGAAAGGCAACCTGGGTGGAACGAAAGCACACTGACGGTGAGTAAAACAAAGGGAAAGAAACACTCAGTATGCAAATAGATGGAGCCAGGAGCCAATGGGAAAGAAATATACATTTTATCTAATAAAATCATTGTTAACAAAACAAACATGTAACTGTATTCCACAGCTTACTTAGCTTCACTCTGTTTCACACATCTGTTCAGCATCTTTAATGAGAAAGAAACAATTTAAACCAACAGAAATGTTGTCATTTTTTTGAATATGGGGTTTCAAAGTTGCCATAGCAACAGACTAAACTAAATAGCAAAAAGTTAATTCAACTCAAAAATGTCATTTGGGATGTACAAAATCATCAAAAACATTCCCTTAACTTAAAATTGTTGAGCAATGTGTGGGATATACTGAGTTTTATGTACAACTGACTTAATTTATTTGATGTTTTGTTAAAACAAAATGCGGGTTTACAGTGCAGTAGGAGTCTGATGTTAGTAAAGGGAGTCTGATGTTAGTAAAGGGAGTCTGGTGTTAGTAGATGGAGTCTGATATTATTAAAGGGAATCTGATGTAAGTACAGGGCGTCTGTTGTTATCAAAAGGAGTCTGATGCTATCAAAGGGAGGCTGATATTATCAAAGGGAGTCTGATGTTAGTAAACATACTTTACTTTTAATGTAAGTCATTAAAACCAGACTTTTCTCTAAGTAGTTTTGGGCTGTTTCTTTTGGTCCATTCATCATGAAATTCACAGACAATGTAAAAGACAACAGGCATTTTCAAATTATGTCAAAAACTTTTATCAGTTTAGCAGCTGATAGTCTCGCTCAAATAGCATCACTAGTGATAAATCGTTGTTAAAGAATCAACATTACTTTCGCTGAATCAGCATTTTAATCTGTTGTTGATTCTTTTTCACCCTGAATGAACAAAGAAACAACAGTGAATGTTTAACAAGAACTTAACCTAAAACCTAAAATGCTCCCTCAGACATTTTTTAACCTTGTAGAAATCCCATAATGAAAAATAAAAATGTCATTAACATCATGGGGGTAATGTTACAGCCTTGTACCCTAGAGGTTGTTTTAAATAAACACTACTAACTCCTTTCCTCTAAAACAAAATTACACCGTTCCCCCTGAAAAAAGAGTGTCTGCAATTTGCTGTAAAATAAATTTCATTTAATTCACAATCATGCTGCCCTCGAGAATGTCTGTGCCCAGTCCAGTGTATGTGTGAACTCACCTAATGAACTTGCTGCTCTTCTGATGATCCTCATTTTGTCAATGACACCATCGCTCATTATGGTTATCTTATCTGCTGGAAGAATGCTGACCAGACAGTGAATCTTATCATTCAGCGTTGGATCTTTGATGTAATGGTCACTGTCTTCAGAAATCGGAGTGCGCTGGAACTGAGTATGAGGAAAAACAGTAAGGTTTTTGTGGTTGTAATATGAAGGCTTATACAGTGCACCATAAACACAGTGTTGTCATTTTTGCAGATACAATGGTGATAGAAAGTTTATGAACCCTTTACAATTCTGTGAATTTCTGCAAACATATGACCTCAACTGTGATCAGATTGTGAACACAGTAGAACACAGTTCCCAATTAAACAAACAAAATCTATTGAACAAATTGTTTGCAAGGCCCACCATAACATGACTAATTTTCAGTGCTGTGCTGAGCGGGCAGGAAACCAGCCCACTGCAGACGGGAGCGGGACAAAGCCTGGCAAAACACTAACAATAACCACTCTGTGGTTCAATTCCTGCTCTGTGTTTGCGGAGAATAAATGCCGTTTGTTAAATGCCGTTACTCACAGTAAGCCTGATGATCATGACTGCCCTGTGTCAGATATTGGACATCAGTTCACCTTGACAGAACAGTGTGGGTGGGAGCGGGACTAAACATTTGGGTTGTGAGTGAGAGCGAGTCAAATTATTCTCATTTTCTGCAGAAGTGGGACTGACAAAAACAGTTCTGTGCAGACCTCTACATGTGACCTCAAATGTTATCAGATCTTCACCATAGTATCAAAAATAGAACTCAGACCCCAATAAAACAAACAAAACACACAGGTATGTTTTTTTCAGTAAACTGTTGAACAAATTGATTCAGTATTAAAGTTCTGTGTTTATAAAAGACTGCGAGCAGACCTTGAGAATATATCAGTTCATTATAGATGATGAGTGGGAAGTTCAATAAGTCAGGTGGGTCAATCAATTAGATGACAATCAGGTGTGACTTTGGGGGACTTTGCCCTATTTAATAGTCACAGTTATTGAGTTATCAAGCGACGACAGAAAGGACAAAGACTCCTTGACTGTCTCGGTAGCTCGATTGCTATGCTGACAGCAGCAGATATCAGTGTACAGAGCTAAAGTGCGAATCTAGCTGACAACTCAAATCACTACTAATTTAAATGTAATGTCCAATGAAATATTACGACCTTTAGTGATTTGTTTATTCCGAAGGTAAGAGCTGAATGGATCACATCTAAATACAGAACAAATACGTTATTTCATTATTTTATTTTTATGTTCCATTAGCAATACTGTTGAGCAAACAGTAATACTGAGTAAAAGTGGGCTCAAAGCTTAAGGACATTTTCACAAATTTTGTTGCCAGGCAACGAGGAGGGCTACGGAGAGCAGCAAGAGGTCAGGGCAGAGAGCACTGAATTATCAGCAGCCAATTCACAAGTGCTGTCAGGAGCCACGACGGGAGCACCATCAGGAGCCGCAAACCTCAGCAAGACATTGGTGCCATGGCCACAAGCTTTGCGGAGAGCAGTGAGAGCACAGTGCCATACCTGCAAGCATTCAGAATTAGCCAACTGTGCTTGCACACAGAGGAATTAGACCTCCGCATCTGTGCAGTGAAACACCCACATACACGCACACTAGTGAACGCACACACTAGGGGGCAGTGAGCACACTTGTCCAGAATAGTGGGCAGCCCTATCCACAGCACCCGGGGAGCAGTTGGGGGTTAAGTGCCTTGCTCAAGGGCACTTCAGGCACGTACTCTTGGCTTAGGGGATCAAACCGGCGACCTTGCAGTCACAAGGTTGGTTCTCTAACCTCCAGCCCATGACTGACAGGAGCCACAAACAATGGCAAGAGCTCGGCACCTCAGTCTCACGTGCAACTCCATGACAAGAGCAGCCATGGATAACAGTGAGAGTGCTGAGCCACAGCAACAAGTGCCATCAGGAGCCATGGACAACGGCTGAAACTCACCATCTCGGCCCCAAGCACCAACAGAAGCCACAGATGAAAGTGAGAGCATGGCACCATGCCAGTGGGTACTGACAGGAGCTGTGGGCAATACTGAGAGCTTGGCACCATGTGAGGGCTTGGCGCAAGCTGAGTTAGTTGGAAACCAATCACAGTATTCCAGGACCATAAGCCCGGCACTATGATCACAAGCTCTGTCGAGAGTTATTTGTGAGCGCCAATAACTCATTAACTACATATTCAATTTCTGTGCCTCTTTAAAACAAAATTATCCTTTTAAACTCAAAATATATCATGTATAATATATTAATATATTACAATTTTGGGCTAAACGCTAAAAATAAAGTGACATCAGCCACTGTGTTTAGTACTCCTGCCTACTGTGTCCTTCCTCACACAGCCATGGGTTCAACAGTTGTGTTAGTAATTCATCACATTAGCCTATTTTCATAACTTTGTCACCCCTTTGACGTTTTGTCCCATTAGGAAGCAGTGGTGTAAAGCTTGGTGGTGAACTGTGTGTTCACTGAAACAATATCTTGATCAGGCTAAGACTAGCTGATTAGGGATTGTGAGCGTTTGCTGATCTTACTTTGTAGCCGTTTCGTATGTTGCCTTTTAGAGCTTTGATGATGTCATCAGTGTGTACCCCTTGTAATTCTCCCTCTTCTAGACCCATCACATCGTAGAGGGCAATAGGTGCATGTCCAGATTTCTCACTCCCAATGGTGAATTTCTGGTACTGGAAACACAAATCAATACAATACAAATCAAAAATTGCATCTCAACATCTCTGCAGTTTCTCCTGGACAACAATGAGGCCAGATGGAAAGACAAAGGACACTTTAGCCTGCTGCTTACATATTTCTCAGGCGAAATCTCATGTGTCTCCTCTTGAGTTTTAGTAGATATCTCAATGAAGTCACACACTGTGCTCAAATGTTGCTCTTTGATAGCTCAGAGGATTCAGTGTGGATACTCATGCAGTTCATAAGGAAATATACAGTCAGACAAAAAGGAGACATGAGATACTTCTTGCTCAGATTAATGGTATTCACAGCATCAAAACTAAGAAAGCTCCCAGTCTTGGATTGAAATGGTTCATATAGAGATTGTTTTCTATATTTTGGTTGTTGATAAACATGAGCATTGCTGACGTCACAGCTCGGTGATCTCATGCTGGTTAGTAAGGGTCGGGTCTGCTGAGTGTTCTGATATGTGTATCATGTCTTTAGCATAAACCTTTCTGAAGTTATGAAGACCAGAATGCAGCTGTGCACACTGTTTGCAAAACTGTTAAACATATTTAATTGATTTAATTGATTCAGGTGATTAAACTTTCTCATTTCAAAAAGACACTTGGCATAGCGAGATCATCCAGGAAGTCACCAAAGAAAAAGAAATAAATACTTCTTCACAGCGCTGTGTGTATTACATGACATCAGACAAAAGTCTGGACCCCTCTGAGTGAATCTGTGTTTTTCAATCGAAAGCGTCTTCAGCACACATACATATACATTAACTAAGCCTTGGGTGAAATTATGAGCTTCTCTAATGAAAATAAACTAATCTTTTTTAATGATTGCAATGTCATTTTCAATATCATATATTCATTACAGTTAAACAGCCAAACTACCATCTACAGAGGCCCTGAAGGGTAAGATAAAAAAAAAATCATGTGCATTCCTGGGGGTAAGTTCCACTTTGTATATTTTCTCTGATTGTATAATACACCAAAAGCTACCAAAAACATATTTCAAGCATAACTTGTAAAAATTCAGTCATGCAACACCTCTAAATATTATATTTCTCTCTCTCTCTCAAAATTCTATATGAAAAAAATGTATTGTCCAAGACTTTAATGTTACTCCAGCTTTGACCAGCAGGGGGCGACTGATCTTTCCCCCTTACTGTTTATGGACCAAGTAGGGACCACACCTGTACAAAAACTGCCAGTTTTTCTTAGCTTAGTATAGTGTGGCAGCTAGAACAGTTTGTTTTGTTTATTTCTTTTTTTTTTGGTGCTGTCTGTCGTTGCCCTCTTGGCTAGATTGCCTGGTCTGCCAGTACAGCTTACTATAATAAATTGTTGTTCTTTGTTCATGCATTTATACGATTTTCCTTCTCAAAGTGCAGAATAAGGGAAGATACTGAGGCTAATAGAAAACACTGTGTAAGAAGAATTTAGTTTTGGCTGCCATTGTTTGTGCTTTTTTCAGTCACATTTATTTTTGATGAAAAGAAGCACATTAAATTAAATTATTCTAATTTGATGAAGAAAGTAAATTATCATAATTTGATTAAGGAAATACATATATTGTTGTAAATTTTACAACACTATCAAAGAGCAGTTTGTGTATAGCTCTCACTGTAGGTTTGATAATTCGCGTGTTTACAGCTTAAAAACCATTTCTTTCTAAATTAAAACTGCTAAAGCTCATCCGTGTGAAGTAGCCTGAAGGCCACTGTTACTGTGGCCATGTGTCGTCTTTCTTGTTTTAATAACTGGTTTCAAGACATGAAAAAGCCCACGTTCATATTTGGTGAGGGAAGCCAGTCAATGTGTGGAATGCTGCAGCACAGTCGTATTAGTTTAACAAACACAGCAGCTGGGTAAAAAAGTCTCCCTCACGCTGATACAGAGTGTTCTAAAGCCAGACAACATATCAGGGCTGATCCAGAACAAGGACTAAAAGAAAACATGATAAAAGAGAAGAGACTGCAGAATAAATAGGATTCCTTTTGTACATCTTTGGGCTGCGGGACGGAGCGTTTACAGACATTTAAATCGTCCAGCTTGACTGACAGACAGGACAGATGGAAACTCCAGCCGAGCTCTGCGTCTTTTGTTTAACTGTCATGAAGAAAATGTTAGGTTTGCCTGGTACGTGTCTCCAGTAAGACTGGAGTTTGAGCGCAGAGCGAGGACTTACTGGGGCTGTGGATTCTTCACTTGTTTCTTGCTTGA
The DNA here is from genome assembly GCF_904425465.1 of Colossoma macropomum. NCBI lineage: Eukaryota > Metazoa > Chordata > Actinopteri > Characiformes > Serrasalmidae > Colossoma > Colossoma macropomum. The sequence goes on along the minus strand of NW_023494792.1, from coordinate 712,624 downwards.
CCTTATTATTTGAAATAAAATGATCCAGGCATAAGTAAAGTAATGTTAGTGTACATCAAATTTGTATGCGATGCAGTTGTGGCAGGCCTGTATCAGGAAACCAGTGCATTCAACTGATAAGTAGATGAGTGTATAGAGTCCCATCATTTTGGATTTTCGAGTCATAAGACTCATGTCCGAGTCACTAGCCACGTTTACATGCAGCCTGATAATCCGTTAATAATCCGACTAATAGCTCAATCTCAATAGAATACGTCCATGTAAACACCTCAGTCGGAATAAACCTCTAAATAATCCGTTAAATAGAAGAATAATAGCCATGTCAACGCCTGAATCCGATTACATCCCAATCGGAACATGTAAGTACGTTCTGTGCATGTGCGTTGCGTCATGGCGAAAGTTTATCAACTGGTCTGCAGAGGAGACGAGGTTTATGCTCTGATCTTTAAAAGACGGCGGTGGGACGGACGTCCAGCTTATGAGTCTCACAACATGACGTCTTCCTTTCGCCGCTTCCTTTATAAGTACATGTGAAGCACGTTTTCCTGAATCTGACGTCATTTAAAAGCAATTAAAAACTCCAGTGCGCCAACTGGAATCTCATCTCACGCGGACTGGACCTCACGTGATGTTCGCTGTCATGGTAACGTTCGCTCTAAGCGCTACTCCACGCATGCACGTCATTTTGCATCGGATTACTTGTAGTGAGCATGTAAACGAAGATTTTCCATCAAATCGTTGAATAGTGTGCATATAAACACCTCAGTCTGAATCTGTAATCGGATTGTATTCAGTCAGATTGGCAAAAATCTTTGCATGTAAACACAGCCACTGGTGTTCAGGTCAAAGTCTCAGCTGTTGCTGCCGCTCTTCGTAAATCTGCCCTAAATGTAGCCTGTGCAAAAATTATGGCAAGTTTTATATTTTTTGTTTTTCCAGAACTAGAAAATAGAAAAGTCTTTTCTGTAGAGACTGTGCTAGCTTAATTTCACTTAATAAATGATTGTCTGATCATGGGACTAGTACAGTGTGTTACACAGTTGTACGGAGTGTTACTTGCAAGATGTTCTTAGCGGTAAGGCCTAGAGTTATAACTAACCCCTGCATGGACATTAATCAGGAAATCTTTTGTTGAAAAAGTAGTTACCTGATTGTCCATTAGGGGCAAAATATAACATGTTGTGCTTGTGACATGGCTGTCAAGATGAATAAGATGTAATTCCTGATACTTTAGTGACATGTTAACAGAATTAGAATGGCAGATTTTCAGTGGTGGACAGTAACGAAGTAAATGTAATTCGTTACTGTACTTAAGTAGTTTTTTCATGTATCTGTACTTTACTGTATTTCCATTTTGGGTGACTTTTTACTTTCACTCCACTGCATTTCAAAGTCAGATATCTCACTTTTACTCCACTACATTATGAAACATCTGTCGTTACTTTTGGTTTATGTGTGCATAAAAACGTAACATCAAAATGAAAGAAGCGCAAAGCAAGAGCACCAATCAGGGCACTCGTTTTGATCTTGTTTTGACCTGTTGGTCATCCCGACCCAGTGCAAGCAAACAGTTCTACGTCAGTGCAGCAGTGCAGATTTTAGAGAAGAACATACTCACGTCTATAGTGTGACTGGTGTTTGTCTCTGTAGAGACTAGGCAAGTAACAAATGGCCGTTCTTCAAAAATACTTTTGATGGTGTTAATGGTGCTGGACTTTCCTGCCCCCACTGGTCCATACAGGAGAAAACGGAGCTCTGTGATTTCATTACAGATTCTATACCTTCTTAGGTACGCCAGCATTTCTCGTTGTCTGTCAGAGATAAAGATGGAATATTGCTTTGTTACTGTCAGTAATAAACAGCTACGTCAGTGAATTGATTCAAATGGAAAATTCAGCTGTGTTCATCAGTAAACCTTCTACATTCAGACATTTCTATGTGCTCTCCAGGGCTGTTTAATAGTGTGAAAGTTTTATATATGTGATGCAAAATGATGAACATGGCTTACGTCTGTGGGATTTCCCTCCATCTCCTGATAGCTGTAAAAAAAATATGTTCCAGTGAACAAGCAACTCAAACACTGTACAACCATTTTACCAGTCTTGATTTCCAACCCGTGCATCAACAAATCTCACAAGCTAGAATATTCTGTAATGTAAAAACTCATAAAGTACATTTATCTGATTAGTTATTATTTCATTAAAGATAATGTAGCTAATGGAAAATTAATGTGGTTTGTACTTAGCAGCACGACCCAGAAGGATAAGCGGTTTAGATGATGTTTGTGTGTGTGTGTGTGTGTGTGTGTGTGTGTGTGTGTGTGTAATTAACAGAATTCAATACATGCAAAATCATCTAAGAAACAAATGTTATGATATATGGTCTCCGTAACTGTTGCTGCATATTATATGCACATAAACGATCTGTTATTGGCTGGCACTGGCTTAGAGGAGCCCGGTACACCAACACTACAATATTTAAAAATGTGTGAGCAAATAATCAGCTAGTGGAGGATGTGCATTTATCCAATTTCATTTTCACTGTTTGCTGTGGTGTTTTTGGTGAAATTAAATCTTGAACCACTCTCTTTGCAGGTTTACTCTGTTTCTACTACTACATTTTTGCTGGTTTACTTCATCTTATTTGTACTTTAGAATACAACACTTTGTAGGCATCAGACCCAAAATGGTAGGTACAATTTGTAAACCTGCTGCGTTTCAGCGTTTGTTTTTTAACTCCTTATATTGCTGCTCTGCATGTATCTGTTTGATTTGGTTGTTCATGGGACTAGAAGAGCTTTTTTACAGTGTGCTAGTTGCAAGATGTAACTCCTATAGTTACAACCAACCCCTGCATGGACATTAACCAGGATGTTTTTGATGAAATTGTAGTTACCTGATTGTCTCAGGGCTGCTACCCCTCCTGTCCAGGTGTGTGGAACCTTTCAGGAAGCCTTTTTGCTTAGTACTTGGCTCAAGGAATGGTATTTCTTAAATAGAACTGTTGTCCTGGACTTTGACTCCATGCACTATCCCTGTCCTGTCTCACTCCTGAATGATGCTTGCTCAATATTCCATTCCTTCTGGGGTATCATGGCTCCATCACAAACCTACATACTCCCAGTCTGGGCCTGATTGACCCAGACTACCCAGTGTTAAATAATGCAGTTAGTTTTACTGTTTTATATTTGATTAAGGCTGTGTGATCAGTTGCCTGCTATTGACACTGCTGACCTATAACTGCTACAAGCTGAGCTAAAATCATTATACTACAGATTCTACAGTAGTGGGTCTCATCAGCAACAATAATGAGTGAGCATACAGGGAGGAGGTGGAGCGACTGGCAGACTAGTGCAGAAACAACAATCTATTTCTTGATGTTCATAAGATAAAAGAGATGATTGTTGACTTCAGTAGGACTCACAGTGATCTCTCTCCACTGCACACCAAGGGTTCAACTGTTGAGAATAGTCAAAGCTCTGAGTTACAACAGCTTTTTCCCTGAGGCGTTCAGACTGCTGAACACACTAATGTCCCCCAGCATCCACCTGGACTAATCTAGAGCCTTTACAACATCCACCTGGACTCACCCAGACCCTTTCCAACGTCTACCTGGACTAATCTGGACATTTTACAACACCCACCTGGCCTCATCTAGACCCTTTCCAACATCCACTAGAATCTTCACCCTTTACAACATCCACCTGGACTAATCTAGAGCTTTTACAACATCCACCTGGACTCATCCAGACCCTTTACAACATCCACTAGATAATGCACCTTTAATACCACTGGACTAATCTAGAGCTTTTACAACATCCACCTGGACTCATCTAGACCCTTTACAACATCCACTAGAATAATCTTCACCCTTTACAACATCCATCTGGATTAATCTAGACCCTGTACAACATCCACTAGAACAATCTTCACCCTTTACAACATTCACCTGGACTAATCTAGAGCTTTTACAACATCCACCTGGACTCATCTAGACCCTTTACAACATCCACTAGAATAATCTTCATCCTTTACAACATCCAACTGGACTACTCTAGAGCTTTTAGAACATCAACCTGGATTCATCTGTACCCTTACCACATCCAACTGGTCTCCGCTAGACCCCTTGGCAAAAGGTTTCTTTCAGACTGATCACTTTACCATCACTGCATACCACCACTTTAAACTCTGTAAAATCAGCCATATACCTGATCTGATGCTGTACATTGTTTAGTTGACCTGTCTACTTAGTTTCATGTGTACGTTCTGGTCTCTTTCATTGTATATTTTGCACTAGTTTCACACTGTCATGTATCTGTACTTTATGTAGTTCTGTTGTCATTCCAATGTTTATATTGAGGAATGACAATAAAGACCACTTGACTTTAGTATTAGTATTACTAGTCATTTAATTAATTAACGAGTTAATCAATAATAATGATATTGAGCACAGGTTCCACTGAGAACAGCATTTGTATCTATCTTAGACTCTCCAGTTAGAATCTTAGTTCCACTCAAAGTGGAATGGGAGCCCACTCATTATTGCAGTCACACTCTTGACTGAACTTTGACCTCTGGTGTAAATTTAGGTCATTTAGCCAGTCTCCTCCAGAGCATAGTGGTTTCAGTTCATTACTTAATCTCAAGTGAACTCCACTCCACTCATGCCCACACTGTCATGTCCAACATGTCACATCCTCCACAGGTAGTAGCTTTATTGAAAACCTCCCAGATCTATCAGCTCCCCCTTCTGATCTGGATGTTTTCACACAGAATACATTTCATTCTGTTTTAGATAATGAGCAGGATAGTGTTCCCTGAGGTGTTTGTGAATGTCATCTCACTTATGATCTTCACAAATAAATATTGCTTATTATAGTCTTAATTAAATGCTACCGTATGATACCATACAACTGTACCATAATAATCCACCCTTTGTGGCATTATTATATCTACAGCGAAAGTTACTGTAACAGATCAGATATTAGAGTCAAGAGCAAGTTTGTGTTAAATCTTGTAAACTCACCAGGTTTTGGTTGGCGATGGTCCCATTTTTTAATCTAGAGAACTGAAAAAATACAATGGTCAACATACTAATATGTAATAACAATAATAATAATAATAACAATAATAATACATTCAGTTTTTGGTACAAAAAATCTGCTGTTAAATGCAGAAAAATCATTAAAACACTGGAAAATGAAAAACTATGATCTCAATTAAAACAACACAATTACAAATAACAGGAGAAAATGAGCTTCAATACTCTAGACATATTCTAGACTTAGCAAATATGTTTTGAAGCTGGATTTTGTCAAAAACCTCAAGTTTGCATGTGTAATATTAGTTACAGTAGTTTAATCTAATAGTTATGAAGGCATGTATGGCGAACGAGAGTGTTGCGTTTTGCCTAAGAGCTCTTTTTGATATAGCATAGATTGCTTCTCCTTGCATGGTATGGGATGGCAGCTGTGTCCCAATTGTAAAAAGAAATGTTGCTTTTGTTAAAAGAAGAGGTTAAGATGATTGGTGGATCCCTCAAAGGAGTCACTCCACCTCCTCCATCTGGCTTGGTTGATCCCACTACTACTGAGTTCTACTGCAAATTTGAATGCACCAAGGACAATCTTCTTCTTTCTCTGCTCCCTCACCCAGAGAGAGGTGACAGACAGAGAGCAGACAGAAAGTTAGAAAAGCTCCTGGGCCAGATGGAGTCTCTCCATCCACCTTAAAGCACTGCTGTCACCAACTAGCAGCAATTTTTACCAATATTCTCAACAGATCACTGGAACTTTGATCTGTTCCCACACGTTTCAAAACATCTACCATCTTTATAGGCCTCAAAAAAACTAACATTACTGGACAAAATGACTTATAGCCAGTAGCCCTGACCTCTGGAGTCATGAAGGTCTTTGGACCCCTGTTCTTAACCCACCTGAAGACCATTACAAACTCTCTGCAATTTGCACACAGAGCAAATAGGTGTGTTGATGTGGTCATATTGGCTCTGCACGTCATGCTACAGCATCTGGACAGTCCTGGAACCTACACCAGAGTTCTGTTTGTGGACTTCAGTTCGGTATTCAACACCGTAGTGCCAGATCAAAACTGTCCCAGCTGCCTGTGCCAGATCCCATCTGCTGGTGGATCATGGATTTCCCGACAAACCAAAATAGCAGACACGACTAGAAAAACATGTCAGACCCCCGGACTCTCAGAACTGGAGTACCATAAGGCTTTGTGCTCTCAACGCTTCTCTTTAGTCTCTGCACCAATCACAGTGACTCCCTAACCCCCTCAACATCAGTAGTTCTGTGGTTTCCACTATGGAGTCATTTAAGTTCCTGAGCACCACAGTGTCCAGGGAGAGGAACACAATCTCCATAGCCAAGAAAGCTCAGTAGAGAATGTTTTTCCTGAGACAGCTGAAGAATTTTAACCTCAACAGAGCCTGGTGAAAACTCTACATTGGAAATAATGCAATAGTGGTGTATATTACTGTGTATATACACCGATCAGGCATAACATTCTGACCACCTCCTTGTTTCTGCGCTCATTGTCCATTTTATCAGCTCCACTTACTATATAGGTGCACTTTGTAGTTCTACAGTTACAGACTGTAGTCCATCTGTTTCTCTGATACTTTGTTAGCCCCCTTTTACCCTGTTCTTCAGTGGTCAGGACCCCATGGACCCTCACAGAGCAGGTACTATTTAGGTGGTGGATCATTCTCAGCACTGCAGTAACACTGACGTGGTGGTGGTGTGTTAGAGTGTGTTGTGCTGGTCTGAGTGGATCAGACACAGCAGTGCTGCTGGAGTTTTTAAACACTGTGTCCACTCACTGTTCACTCTATTAGACACTCCTACCTTGTCGGTCCACCTTGTAGATGTAGTCAGAGACGATAGCTCATCTGCTGCTGCACAGTTTGTGTTGGTCATCCTCTAGTCCTTCATCAGTGGTCACAGGACGCTGCCCACGGGACGCTGTTGAATGGATGTTTTTGGTTGGTGGACTATTCTCAGTCCAGCAGCGACACTGAGGTGTTTAAGAACTCCAGCAGCACTGCTGTGTCTGATCCACTCAGACCAGCACAACACACTCTAACACACCACCACCACGTCAGTGTTACTGCAGTGCTGAGAATGATCCACCACCTAAATAGTACCTGCTCTGTGAGGGTCCATGGGGTCCTGACCACTGAAGAACAGGGTAAAAGGGGGCTAACAAAGTATCAGAGAAACAGATGGACTACAGTCTGTAACTGTAGAACTACAAAGTGCACCTATATAGTAAGTGGAGCTGATAAAATGGACAATGAATGTAGAAACAAGGAGGTGGTCAGAATGTTATGCCTGATTGGTGTGTGTGTGTATATATATATGTGTGTGTGTGTGTGTGTGTGTGTGTGTGTTGTATTTAAGTTCTACAAGGGGGCTACACACCTAAGATTTTTCTCACCTTCGTGTCTGAGTAAATGTGATGTGATAATAATTGTGAATTAAGGAAACATGCAGAGTGTTTTGTAAGTTTGACTGAAACCAGTCATTACCTGAAAACACAAGCCTGCTGACAATTCAGGTATTTCCACCTGTGCCTGTAAGTCTTATGAGAAAGCATGTTCATCAGGAAGAAGTGGCTGTGTTTTTAGGTACATTTTTACTCTCAGTTGTTCCTGGTTCATCTTCCTTTCAACATCCAGCCCTTCAGCGCTGTTCTGCTCACACACTGCTCATCTGTCATTTACTTGGGGCAAATTCTTTGTTTGTCAAGGAATTCTCTGATTTTTTTTGCTTATTTAATCATCTCATTATGAAATACGTGTTAAATGTGGGTCTAAGTGCACAAGCGGAGCAGACTGTGATCCATCTCACCAGTATTTTTTTCTCACATATCATGTTTCGCATTAGCTTTGTTTGCATGGATTATTTCCAGTGATGTAGCCGAGTCAACTCAGAAATATTTTCATGTTGTGTTTGCGGAATTCACAGCGATTCATTGGTGTTTTAAAGTGATCTGTGCCAGTGTTTAGAGCATGTAAGTCATTTTTTTTCAACACAAGGTTTTTTCAGTTACAGAGCTGTTTGTGTGAATCACAAAATCAAACCTTATATTACTTTAATTTCCATCTTGTTTCCTACAGTGCAGAACCATTTAGAAACAGCTGACAAGCTCACAGCCAGTGCAGCTGGGCTTCAGTTCAGCCTCCGCACTGCGGGGTTAGTTCTTACACAGCATTACAGCTCAGACACCTTCAGTACACAAAGACTGATAAAGGACATTCAGTCTTTTTGTTCCAGTTTACACAGGTTTTAAGATGAAAAAGAGAAACAACTGAAAACACACACATCTTCTAAGCCGCTTATCCTGGGTCACAAGGGGAACTGGAGCCTATCTCAGCAGTCATTGCGTGGAAGGCAGGACACCAGTCCATCGCAGTACAGACAGACACATTAACACCGAGCATGTCCAGTTAGTCTGATTGCATGTCTTTGGACTGTGGGAGGAAACCCACACAGAGAACATGCAAACTCCACACAGAAAGGATGCTGGTCACCCAGCCAGGGTATCGAACCCAGGCCCTTCTTGCTGTGAGGTGACAGTGCTACCCACTGTGCCACGATGCCAGTATTCAGATGTCAGTATTTTGGTTTTAAACAAGTTTATTAATGAAATCAACATTATCAGTCGGTAAAGCTGTAGTGATTCAGAAACAATGTTCATATTTTACTGATGTTTTTAATTGCTAATAAATAAGTCTGTCATTGTTTGACACACAGCCTCAGTCAATGTTCATATATAATTTGATGTGTGTATCAGTTGACCTGTCTGTCTTATAGATGATAATATATAATGCAGTACGGCTGAGAAATTATATAACATAGAATTTTAATGAATTAACTGTGTTTGCACTGATTGATCAGAGTTTTCTAGCAGGTGTTAAACTGACCCTTTGTCTGTTACCGTCAACCCACCCATGGGCTAAACTGGAACACTGCGCTTCCCTCATTTAGGGTGGAATTGTACTGAATGGTAGGAGCTGTAGCTGAGATGTTTATGTTGCTGGTATAAAAATACGATTATTCCACCTTAAATACTTCTAAAGTTCTTCAACAAAAACCAGATGTGTTAGGTTGTGCCCGACTCTCCCCTTTTCAGTGTGAAATCTCTGTCATCAGTTCTGAAACTGTAACACAAATTGCCTGTACCTGCAAACATACGTGTCCAATAACGCTTGATTCTGATTTTCATACCTGGTTTGACTAATTAACTATTGCTTCTTTGAATTCAATCTGATATGCTGGGATTATGTTCATATACATCCATACTGTGACTGCTGAGTAACCTGGAACCAGAGCTGTTCTAACTAGCTTATTAAAAAGGCATTAGATATCAGAGTTTATGATCATTGATGCTGCTGTTCACTCAGTTTCCCAAAAGAAAAGCTGCAGTATGTGAGAAACTGATGTCCACCATTTTTCAGCTACTCTCTATGTGGTCTATCTGCCTTTATAATGACTTCACAATTGATTAATCGGTGAACAATTGATCAAACTGTCTTTCATAGAATCTTTAACGAGCTGCCTCCTGAGAAAGGAGTTTAGATCAGTTTAGATATTTGGAAGCAAATTTAAATAAATAACTTCTCAAGAAGTTCATCAATTGGCTGAACATCAGCACAGTTATTCTTTAGTGTTCAGATAAACCAGGCCCAAAAATCATTTGAGAGAAATGATATTAATCCAAGACATTGATTTTCCACCATTAGCTTAACATGCTGTGTGCAACTCAACCCAATTCCTGTGATTGACATTTGTTTAACCATTTGTAAACCTTTCTTTATGGGTTTTCATCCAGTGCCTTGATTTTCTTCTCTTTTTATTTTATTCTATTCTATGTTTCTTTTTATTCAGTATTCAGTGTGAACAACAAATGCAACAACAATGTAACTACTAATGCTTTAGTCACTGTTACAGATGGATTACAGAAGTACAGTCCATGTAATTACACGTGTATCAACTTAAGTTTAACACATTTAAGTCTAGCAGCCTATTCTCTCTCATGTAATTACACATGGGTAATAACACAAATGTAATTACATTTGTAATCAAACTGCTGTTGTTTTGATTAATTAAATTAATCAAATTTAATTGATTAATTGTGTTGTAATAAACCCAGAGCAATGTCTATATTACCACTCCATTGATACACCTATATAACTACTATACTACACCTATAAAACTAATATACTACACCTATATAACGACTATATAACAACTACACAGGAACTGTCCACTTATTTTAAAGTGTAACTTTAACACTACACTACGGGAAAGTTCCTGTGTAGTTGTTATAAAGGTACAGTGTAATTACAGAATGGTGTTGTGGTAATGTGATGTGATTAGGTTATGACACATTAGGTTATGACACAGTTATTCCACGGTAATTATACAAAACATAAATCTACTGTTATGTAAAACACACTTTGTTTTACTCCTGGAAAAGACATCTGATCTGTAGTGTATCAAAAAGATTCACACTTGTGTAATTACATGAGGCAACTGATCGGCTGGGCTTACCTTCACAAGTTCAGGCTCTCTCTCTCTTGCTGCTCTGTGTCTGCACTGCTCGCTCGCCCTCTGCATGTGTAGGTGTGATCGTTGTGCTTTCACTTCTCCTTTATATGCTGAGTGTTTGGGGAGGGATCAGGACAGTGGGGTATAAAAACAGTAACACTTTACTTTAATGGTCCACTGTAGGTGCTTTTTAGTCTGTCTTTAACTAACATCTATTAAACACAGTTGGACTTGTCTTAATTGTCTTAAATATCAACCTAACCTTAAACTTAATAACAATAACACTGACCCTAAACCTACACCTACTCCTAAAACTACTCCTAATGTTGAGTGTCACCAGAAAGTTTGTTACTAATATAACATATTATTTGATTTGTAGATCATCCATAAGGAACCATCAAAATACAGAATCCCCCCAAAAAAGTGAAAGAGTGGTACGTTCTGCTGATGGTGTTAGTGGCCATTAAGAAGTTAAGCACATCATGCCAATTGGAATTTCATTGTTTTTCCTAGTTATACACTCACAGAAAAAAGGTGCTAAACTGTCACTGGGGCCATCGCCCTCCTATCACTGGGGTGGGACCCTCAAGGGTCCATCTCAGTACCTTTAGTCAGAGAACATAACTGAACCATAATCCACTGAAATGATATGTTCTAAGCTGTACTGACTCCACACACCCCGTCTCGTCTCCAGGCTTTTATTTTACTGTTCTGTTTAAAACATTCGGTTATGAAAAGGTACAAATACAAACTTTTCACCTGGAAAAACTTATTTAAGGTTCACAATCAGACCTTAGAACCACTGTTGGAGCTTTGAGGGAACATTTACACTGTTTGAACCAGTGTTTCTAACAGTGCAGGTCAGAAATTCAGTGTTGAGCGCTTGAGCTGAACATATGAATATGTAGCCACAAAAATGGTGGGGAAAAACTAAAAGAACAGGGACTTTCCACCTACCAAAGGGCAGGTGATTGTTAGTAATTCAACTGATAATTTATTGTACTTTTATGTAGAACTTAATATATGCCTTATATCTATACCTTTATATAGCTTTATAGGTATAGATTAACCCCTTAAATAGTCAGGGTCTGGCAGCAGGCCTAAAGTTTCATCACACACTTCTATAACCTAAGAGCAGCTCAGCCAATTTGCATTGAAGTCCCTGTAGTTACTGAATAATAAGCCGTAGTATATAATAAGCTTTGGATTTTAAGAGGTTGATAATGTTTATTGAAGTTATATAAGAAAGTGATGAATAATTTAGCGACAGCACATTAATTCGGTCACTGATAGGTGTAAGAACGAGATGGGGCTGGTCTTCATGTCGAGCTACCTAACACTTGGAAAGTACCTGCAGTGGTTGGTGCAGGAATGCGGACAGGGGTGACATGGAAAGTGCCTTTGGGCAATGAGACCAACCCTCCAGCTGAGGCTGAGAATCTAATGGCATCCTAACTATTAAAAATGTTTAGTCACTGCAGTTGATTTTGGAGTGTTTGTCCCTTGATTTTGATTAGTTTTGTAATTGAATTGTTTCTAAATTTAGTTTGTATTTCAAATCATTCCACAATGGTTAAGAATACTGGGCCTCATTTACCAGCCGTTTTGATGAAGACTCTGACGGTCACCAGGGTTCTCTTATGTGGGATTTGTTCTTAGGTAAGAACACAATCCACATACACTGAAGAGCACAAAGGTGAGAACAGTTCTGCGCTTCAAGAACACGTCATGAATCTGACGGAGACTTTTTCTTAGGACCTTTCAGAAGAACACACTTAAGAACTAACTTAGGGAGATGTTGGAAAGCAGAACATGCACATGATGTAGCTCTGGTGGTAGAGGAGGATCTACAGCAGTGGTCTCCACCCTGGTTCTGGATATCTACCTTCCTGTAGAGTTTAACTCCAACCTGTATCCAGTAAGCTCCCCTGCCCCTTACTGAACTCTAATACGTATGAGCCAGCCAATCAGGGACTTGTGAGGAGGTTGATTAGCTGGAGCAGGTGTGGCAGATTTTGGTTGCGGTGGATCTCCAGGACCCGAGTTGGAGACCACTGATCTACAAAGTGGCAAAGGGTGGAAAACCGCAGCCCTCTCCAAAATTCTTGCTACCTCAACACTACAGTCCCTAAACTATGATGCAAAGCTGTATTAAGCACAATGACTCTTGTTCATCAAAGTTGCCTAAGGCTAAATCTTGGGGACTTCCCCAAATATATCAAACACTGAAGCTGAGTAAGGCCCTGTAAATGGCTTTGATCCACCTACGGTTTTCTTCTGAGCATCTCCTACATCTTTGTGCTCAACACTTTGGCACTCACAGCCTCTGTAATGTCCTCCCATGTTTGTTGTCTTTTTTTGTGGCAAAATTGTTGAACTTTACTGACTCCAGTTGCATTTTTATATTCTCTATATTTTGTAACATGGATATTTCTTCATGTGTGATTTTTTTTCTGAAGTTTATGATCACTGAAACTATCAGCTCCCTGAAATATATAATTCGTAACACTAAATATAAACTGGGAGCGAGCCACAAAAACTAGCATTACAAAAATAACTAAACTAGTTTTATCCCAACTAGCTAACTAGCTCTCAGTATCTAACTTAAATGTTTCCTATAGATCAAATTAAAATAATTAGTTACTTAGGAAGATAACATATATATTATATATTAAAAACTGCTTTTAAACTCACCAATGTAATGTTAACTTTCTCTGGCCCAGTTTCCTGGTAGACAGAGTGTTCAGTGTGATGTTTAAGAACCATCTTTGGGCTAAGACACACTGGGGAAACCCCACCTTGTCACGTCACTGTTGTTCAGAAAACACTGCCCTTAAATAATTGTGCATGAGAACTTTAGTTTGAACAGATCAACACCAAAAAAATCCAAGCAGCAAAAAAGAACAAAACATGGTCATGTTGAAGGGGCCACCTCACTGGAGCGAAAAGTTCTGGTTGAAATATAACTAAAATGAAAGACATACTGACCTTAACTGAAGTAAATACAATCATGTGAAGAAATAAGTACGCCGTATGAAAACTTTAGACTTTTATTTGGATATATCTGGTCTTTGCAGATATCTGATCTTCTCTTAAGCAATGTTGATAGATGAAGGTGACAATTTCACAAGGAACATTTAAAATGAACAGGTGTGTCATCCTTGATGTAATTGAAATAAAAAGAAATACAATTTTCTTTATGTGGAAAAAGCAAACGTCCCTCTACTCATATCACTTTATATCATATCACTTTAAATGCTCTCAAAGGCCTTGGTTGGAGATGTTGTCTGGAGTGTGTCTGGAGGATCATCTACAAGTAGAAAAAATTAACATTAACTTAACACTCCCAACTCATGGAGGCCAGGTTGCTCCAGCAAATGTAACCTGAGAGCAGACCATAAATGCTGAAAAGATGCTGAAAGAAACATGGAAGAACCCCAAAAGTTCATCACAGGATCTACCATTACAACGAGACTACATACATGTGACCTACATAGGAGGTGAGCCAGGAGAAAGCCTTTTCTGTCTAAAAATAACATCAGGGCAAGTCTAAAGTTTGGCAATGTTTGATCAAAAGAACCTCACACCAAGTTTAAAGCATGGTGGTGGTAGTGTTATGGTTTGGAGCTGCTTTGTTGGCCAACTTAGATAGAATCATAGAATCCACTATGAATACTCATAGCAGAGAGTGACCATCTGGTAAACACTCAAAGAAGTGGACCTTCTAACAGGATAATAATCCCAAACATACAAGTAAATCCACCAAGGAATGGCTCAAAAGGAAGAAATGGAGGGTTGTGGAATGGCCTAGTCAATGCCCACATCCAAATCCCACTGAAATGCTGGGTTTGGGGGGGGTTGAAACAGGTTGTGCATAGTAGAAACCCCTCAAACTTTGCACAGTTGAAAGAATTAGGCACAGAGGAGTGGGCAATTTTTTTTTTTTTTTACCAGTAGAAGAGAAAAAAATTATTTCCACTTAAGTTTCTGTAATTAATGATAGCAAAGTCACCTTACCGTTGTGTTTTGTTTTATTACAATAGGTTTATCTATAGATTCTCTTAAACTGATCTAATATATCCACACACGTCAAAGAAGAAAGATTTCATGGGGTGTACTTACTTCTTCACATCACTGTGTTTGGTAATGTTCACTTCATGGTGCAGTTCCAGAAAATTGAAGCGAAGGTATTTATTATTTCAGAAAAGTCCTCAGATAGTTCCTCATTCTATAATCACCTGTTCTATATTTAGTTTTTTGCCCCTTGTTATTTGAAACTCCTGTTTCATCCTGAAGTACAACAGGTTTGTCTACATTCAACCACATTAGCTCTTCAGATAATGCGTACAGAGGGGAACCGTCACGACCCTCTATGCCCTCAGGTGGGTGAAATTTAGACATAATATCTAGAATTTGAGCAGTTCTGATTTTATTTGATCAGGAATAAGGAATAATCCATAATCCCAGCCGACATCCCAGCAATAATGTCTTTGTTCTAAAAAGATCTGAGAATGTTACGTTTCTTTAAACACTATTAGAACATGTAGGTAACGTCAGCCGAAGCAATGGGAACGTTTTTCACTATAACAACCAGAAACTTCCTCCACAGTGCGAGCCAATCAGATCAAGTCATGCAGGCGACTGACAGCCTCACAGACCAATAGGAGCGCAGGATTACGCTGAAAGGGTGGACTAACATAAATAAATATGCCAGATAACTGAAGCCAAGTTAAGATGAAGAGGGTTCAGCTGTTTTGCTATTGAACAGGCTTAGCTAACTTCATGAATAGATGGATGGATGGATGAAAGGATAAATGGATGGAGAGATGGATCAATAGGTGGATGGTAGGATGACAGGATGTTATGGACAGATGAAGGATGAATGAATGCAGGTATTGAAGAATGGATGATGGATGGATGGATGGATGGATGGATGGATCAAAGACGATTGGATGAAAAGATGGATGGAAGCATAGGTGGATGGATGGAAGAATGAAAGGATAAATGGAGGGATGGATAGATGAAAGAAATAAGGATGGAGGGATGGATCAATGAGTGGATGGTAGGATATTATGGATGGATATGAATGAAAGGATATAAGGACGAAATGGATGGATAGATAGACAGATAGATGAGTGGAAGGATGTTGGGATCATAACACCAGTGAGGTTCAGTACTGAATCTTATCAGTGCTTCAGTGTAACGGCCACACGAGGGCGCCATTCTACCTGAAACCATTTATTATAACTGTTTATTTGAATTTGAGCAGTTCTGATTTTATTTGATCATATTATGACAGTCAACATCTAAACAAATGCAAATTTCTGCAAAGAAATCCTTTAAACCTGCCTGACATTGCTGACATCCCAGCAATAATGTCTTTGTTCTAAAAAGATCTGAGAATGTTACGTTTCTTTAAACACTATTAGAACATGTAGGTAACATCAGCCGAAGTAACGGGAACGTTTTTCACTGTAACAACCAGAAACTTCCTCCACAGTGTGAGCCAATCAGATCAAGTCATGCAGGCGACTGACAGCCTCACAGACCAATAGGAGCGCAGGATTACGCTGAAAGGGCGGGCTAACAGAACTAAACATGCCAGATAACTGAAGCCAAGTTAAGATGAAGAGTGTTCAGCTGTTTTGCTATTGAACAGGCTTAGCTAAGTTCAGGCTTAAGTTACCTGGCTAAACTGAGAAACATGGATTTGTGAAATACGGCCCAAATCAGAGCTGGAGCTGCTTTATTCTCTCTCTCTCTCTCTCTCTCTCTCTCTCTCTCTCTCTCTCTCTCTCTCTGTCTCTCTCTCTCTCTCTCTCTCTCTCTCTCTCTCTCTGTCTCTCTCTCAAATTCAAATTCAAAGTAGCTTTATTGGCAGGACTGTTTTGAGTACAATGTTGCCAAAGCATATAAAATTCAACTCAAAGCGGAACATATTTTGTAGAACTAAAAAACAAATATAGAATTAATAGTAACAATGAATAATGGTCATTGAAATAACAGCAACGATGTTAAAATAAATAAAGTAAATAAATAAAATAAGACAATATAATACATGTTGTAAAGCTTGGTAAAGTAAATAAATAAATACAGTAAATAAATAAAATAAGACAACATATATTATATAGTAAAAATAATTACAATCGGTGTATTTAACCTATATACAGTGAGGGGTTTGGGGGGTCAGGGAGGTGGGGGTGTGGAGTGTGTTACTGTCCCTCAGGCCGTGACAAGTTGCCACATATTTCGCAGCGAGAGACGCTGAGCTGCCCTCACCAAGGAAGATCGGTAGTCTTTCTGATTCTGTTAGAATTTCAAAATTTGGGAGAATGTTTTTTAATTTTGTTATAAAATTTTCTCGTACAAATTTGAATTTTTCACACTGAAGGAGGAAGTGCAGCTCTGTCTCGACCTCACTGCTCTCACAGTGACCGCACAGTCTTCTCTCTCTGGGCAGCCAGGATTTTTTATATCTGCCCGTTTCTATGGCCAGACTGTGGTCACTGAGCCTGTACTTGGTCAGGATCTGTCTCTGCTGTGGGTCTCTGACGGTGAAGAGATACTCTGCCAGTCCAGACTCTGTTTAGGGCCCGATAGTTCTGTAATTTAGACTGAGTTCTGGTTTCGCTGTCCCAATGTTCCAGATAGGTGTTTTTACTGTGTCTGATCATTTGGTTTATTCTGATTGGACTTTGGTCAGCAGTGGACCGAGGCTGTTGTGTGTTAGGGGTCAGTGGGTTAGTTAGTCTCAGAACCAGCTGACAGAGGGGACTGGGTTTAGGGCTGAGCTCTTGGGTTTTAAGTGCTTTATATTGCAGGAAGTTATAGTTTATACTGCAGGAAGTTGCACTTCCTCTCTCTCTCTCTCTCTCTCTCTCTCTGTCTCTGTCTCTGTCTCTCTCTCTCTCTCTCGCTCTCTCTCTCTCTCTCTCTCTCTCTCTCTCGGGCAGAAGCCTCAGGCTTCTGCGACAAACATCTTCTTCTAAAGTGCCACATCATCCTGAATCAGCCATTTCAGTTAAACAGGTTATTTTAACTGTGACTGAACAGAGAAGTGTTGAAATCTATGTTTTATTCATGAAATGAGTAAAAAATAAAGTTATGGTCCAAACTAGGTCTCTGTGTGTGTGTGTGTGTGTGTGTGTATATATATATATATATATATATATATAATATATATATATATATACACACATATATGCGTATAATATATATATATATATATATATATATATATATATATATATACGCATATGATCATTTGATTATCCTATCTATCTATCTATCTATCTATCTATCTATCTATTTATCTATCTATCTATCTATCCATCTCTCTCTGTCTTTCAATGAGAGAAAAAAGGAGGGAGGGATGGACGGACGGAGGAGGACAGATCAGAGGATTAGAGAAATGGATAGACAGGTAGAAGGATGGCTGGAAGGATGAAGGTATGGACTGATGTTGGGATGGAAGAAGAAATGGAGGAATGCTGAGATGAAGGAAGATGGAAGGATGAATGGATGTATGAATGGAAGATGATGGAAATGGATATGGAGGAATGGATGGATCAAAGAATATAAATATGGAGGAATGATCATTAGATGGATGGTAGGATAGGTGGATGGATGGAAGAATGAAAGGATAAATGGATTGATGGATAGATGAAAGAAATAAAGATGGAGGGTTAGATCAATGAGTGGATGGTAGGATATTATGGATGGATGAATGGAAGTATATAAAGACGAAATGGATGGATAAATAGACGGATAGATGAGTGGAAGGATGTTGGGATAATAACACCAGTGAGGTTCAGTACTGAATCTTATCAGTGCTTCAGTGTAACGGCCACACGAGGGCGCCATTCTACCTGAAACCATTTATTATAACTGTTTATTTGAATTTGAGCAGTTCTGATTTTATTTGATCATATTATGACAGTCAACATCTAAACAAATACAAATTTCAGCAAAGAAATCCTTTAAACCTGCCTATTGACATCCCAGCAATAATGTCTTTGTTCTAAAAAGATCTGAGAATGTTACGTTTCTTTAAACACTATTAGAACATGTAGGTAACGTCAGCCGAAGTAACGGGAACGTTTTTCACTGTAACAACCAGAAACTTCCTCCACAGTGTGAGCCAATCAGATCAAGTCATGCAGGCGACTGACAGCCTCACAGACCAATAGGAGCGCAGGATTACGCTGAAAGGGCGGGCTAACAGAACTAAACATGCCAGATAACTGAAGCCAAGTTAAGATGAAGAGTGTTCAGCTGTTTTGCTATTGAACAGGCTTAGCTAAGTTCAGGCTTAAGTTACCTGGCTAAACTGAGAAACATGGATTTGTGAAATACGGCCCAAATCAGAGCTGGAGCTGCTTTATTCTCTCTCTCTCTCTCTCTCTCTCTCTCTCTCTCTCTCTCTCTCTCTCTCTCTCTGTCTCTCTCTCTCTCTCTCTCTCTCTCTCTGTCTCTCTCTCTCTCTCTCTGTCTCTCTCTCAAATTCAAATTCAAAGTAGCTTTATTGGCAGGACTGTTTTGAGTACAATGTTGCCAAAGCATATAAAATTCAACTCAAAGCGGAACATATTTTGTAGAACTAAAAAACAAATATAGAATTAATAGTAACAATGAATAATGGTCATTGAAATAACAGCAACGATGTTAAAATAAATAAAGTAAATAAATAAAATAAGACAATATAATACATGTTGTAAAGCTTGGTAAAGTAAATAAATAAATACAGTAAATAAATAAAATAAGACAACATATATTATATAGTAAAAATAATTACAATCGGTGTATTTAACCTATATACAGTGAGGGGTTTGGGGGGTCAGGGAGGTGGGGGTGTGGAGTGTGTTACTGTCCCTCAGGCCGTGACAAGTTGCCACATATTTTGCAGCGAGAGACGCTGAGCTGCCCTCACCAAGGAAGATCGGTAGTCTTTCTGATTCTGTTAGAATTTCAAAATTTGGGAGAATGTTTTTTAATTTTGTTATGAAATTTTCTCGTACAAATTTGAATTTTTCACACTGAAGGAGGAAGTGCAGCTCTGTCTCGACCTCACCGCTCTCACAGTGACCGCACAGTCTTCTCTCTCTGGGCAGCCAGGATTTTTTATATCTGCCCGTTTCTATGGCCAGACTGTGGTCACTGAGCCTGTACTTGGTCAGGATCTGTCTCTGCTGTGGGTCTCTGACGGTGAAGAGATACTCTGCCAGTCCAGACTCTGTTTAGGGCCCGATAGTTCTGTAATTTAGACTGAGTTCTGGTTTCGCTGTCCCAATGTTCCAGATAGGTGTTTTTACTGTGTCTGATCATTTGGTTTATTCTGATTGGACTTTGGTCAGCAGTGCTGGACCGAGGCTGTTGTGTGTTAGGGGTCAGTGGGTTAGTTAGTCTCAGAACCAGCTGACAGAGGGGACTGGGTTTAGGGCTGAGCTCTTGGGTTTTAAGTGCTTTATATTGCAGGAAGTTATAGTTTATACTGCAGGAAGTTGCACTTCCTCTCTCTCTCTCTCTCTCTCTCTCTCTGTCTCTGTCTCTGTCTCTCTCTCTCTCTCTCTCGCTCTCTCTCTCTCTCTCTCTCTCTCTCTCGGGCAGAAGCCTCAGGCTTCTGCGACAAACATCTTCTTCTAAAGTGCCACATCATCCTGAATCAGCCATTTCAGTTAAACAGGTTACTTTAACTGTGACTGAACAGAGAAGTGTTGAAATCTATGTTTTATTCATGAAATGAGTAAAAAATAAAGTTATGGTCCAAACTAGGTCTCTGTGTGTGTGTGTGTGTATATATATATATATATATATATATATACACACATATATGCGTATATATATATATATATATATATATATATATATATATATATATATATATATACGCATAATATGATTCATTATGATTAAATAAAAAAAATAAATCCTATCTATCTATCTATCTATCTATCTATCTATCTATCTATCTATCCATCTCTCTCTGTCTTTCAATGAGAGAAAAAAGGAGGGAGGGATGGACGGACGGAGGAGGACAGATCAGAGGATTAGAGAAATGGATAGACAGGTAGAAGGATGGCTGGAAGGATGAAGGTATGGACTGATGTTGGGATGGAAGAAGAAATGGAGGAATGCTGAGATGAAGTAAGATGGAAGGATGAATGGATGTATGAATGGAAGATGATGGAAATGGATATGGAGGAATGGATGGATCAAAGAATATAAATATGGAGGAATGATCATTAGATGGATAGTAGGATAGGTGGATGGATGGAAGAATGAAAGGATAAATGGATTGATGGATAGATGAAAGAAATAAAGATGGAGGGTTAGATCAATGAGTGGATGGTAGGATATTATGGATGGATGAATGGAAGTATATAAAGACGAAATGGATGGATAAATAGACGGATAGATGAGTGGAAGGATGTTGGGATAATAACACCAGTGAGGTTCAGTACTGAATCTTATCAGTGCTTCAGTGTAACGGCCACATGAGGGCGCCATTCTACATGAAACCGAATCATGTTTATTTATTTATTTTCCCCTCTGCCCTCCTGCGAAGGGATTGGCTAATAAATCACACCCAAAGTAATGTGCTGCTCTTTACTAATATACTAATATTCACACACGTTATTATTTACAAGTATCATTAACTAGAGTGTTATTATTTACTGTGTTAGTCCAGGGTTAGTCTGGGCTAATCTATCATATTTATTTATTATTATATTGTTACTGTATATTTGTAGGAGTTTAAAAAAGACATAATAATGTTGATATAAAGTAATTACAATTATGGAATAAAAATAGATTATTAAAATAGAAAAGTAGCCAAAAAATGAGTTACTGCAAAATGATTTTAAATAAGGTAGGTCTATTTTTTTGTTGTCTGAATTCCATAGTCATTTATACTATTCACATAACACTGGTTTCATATATTTATACTATATTTACGATGCAATTATTTTCATTATTAGTGTTATTAAAACATTTAAAATAAGCTGACATTTACAGATTAACACAGCAGTGAAATGAGGAAAAAGAGGTTTTACTGAGGAACTTATTGAGGTGAAGACCTTCGTACAGGTGAGCATTATACCTGTGTTTTACAGGTGAGCATTATACCTGTGTTTTACAGGTGAGCAGGTTAGCTGTGTGTTTTACAGGTGAGCAGGTTAGCTGTGTGTTTTACAGGTGAGCATTATACCTGTGTTTCACAGGTGAGCAGGTTAGCTGTGTGTTTTACAGGTGAGCAGGTTAACTGTGTGTTTCACAGGTGAGCAGGTTAGCTGTGTGTTTCACAGGTGAGCAGGTTAGCTGTGTGTTTTACAGGTGAGCATTATACCTGTGTTTTACAGGTGAGCAGGTTAGCTGTGTGTTTCACAGGTGAGCAGTTTAGCTGTGTGTTTTACAGGTGAGCAGTTAACTGTGTTTTACAGGTGAGCAGTTTAGCTGTGTGTTTTACAGGTGAGCAGTTAACTGTGTTTTACAGGTGAGCAGGTTAGCTGTGTGTTTTACAGGTGAGCAGTTAACTGTGTTTTACAGGTGAGCAGGTTAGCTGTGTGTTTTACAGGTGAGCAGGTTAACTGTGTTTTACAGGTAAGCAGGTTAGCTGTGTGTTTTACAGGTGAGCAGTTAACTGTGTTTTACAGGTCAGCAGGTTAGCTGTGTGTTTTACAGGTGAGCAGGTTAACTGTGTTTTACAGGTGAGCAGGTTAGCTGTGTGTTTTACAGGTGAGCAGTTAACTGTGTTTTACAGGTGAGCAGGTTAGCTGTGTGTTTTACAGGTGAGCAGTTAACTGTGTTTTACAGGTGAGCAGGTTAGCTGTGTGTTTCACAGGTGAGCAGGTTAGCTGTGTGTTTTACAGGTGAGCAGGTTAGCTGTGTGTTTCACAGGTGAGCAGGTTAGCTGTGTGTTTTACAGGTGAGCAGGTTAGCTGTGTGTTTTACAGGTGAGCAGTTAACTGTGTTTTACAGGTGAGCAGGTTAGCTGTGTGTTTTACAGGTGAGCAGGTTAACTGTGTGTTTTACAGGTGAGCAGGTTAGCTGTGTGTTTCACAGGTGAGCAGGTTAACTGTGTGTTTTACAGGTGAGCAGGTTAGCTGTGTGTTTCACAGGTGAGCAGGTTAGCTGTGTGTTTTACAGGTGAGCAGGTTAGCTGTGTGTTTCACAGGTGAGCAGGTTAGCTGTGTGTCTTACAGATGAGCAGTTAACTGTGTGTTTTACAGGTGAGCAGGTTAGCTGTGTGTTTTACAGGTGAGCAGGTTAGCTGTGTGTTTTACAGATGAGCAGGTTAGCTGTGTATTTTACAGGTGAGCAGTTAGCTGTGTGTTTCACAGGTGAGCAGGTTAGCTGTGTGTTTTACAGGTGAGCAGGTTAGCTGTGTGTTTTACAGGTGAGCAGGTTAGCTGTGTGTTTCACAGGTGAGCAGGTTAGCTGTGTATTTTACAGGTGAGCAGGTTAGCTGTGTGTTTCACAGGTGAGCAGGTTAGCTGTGTGTTTTACAGGTGAGCAGTTAACTGTGTGTTTTACAGGTGAGCAGGTTAGCTGTGTGTTTTACAGATGAGCAGTTAACTGTGTGTTTTACAGGTGAGCAGGTTAGCTGTGTGTTTTACAGGTGAGCAGGTTAACTGTGTTTTACAGGTGAGCAGTTAACTGTGTGTTTTACAGGTGAGCAGGTTAGCTGTGTGTTTTACAGGTGAGCAGGTTAACCTTGTGTTTTACAGGTGAGCAGTTAACTGTGTGTTTTACAGGTGAGCAGGTTAGCTGTGTGTTTTACAGGTGAGCAGGTTAGCTGTGTGTTTTACAGGTGAGCAGGTTAGCTGTGTGTTTTACAGGTGAGCAGGTTAGCTGTGTGTTTTACAGGTGAGCAGGTTAGCTGTGTGTTTTACAGGTGAGCAGGTTAACTGTGTGTTTTACAGGTGAGCAGGTTAGCTGTGTGTTTTACAGGTGAGCAGGTTAGCTGTGTGTTTTACAGGTGAGCAGGTTAACTGTGTGTTTTACAGGTGAGCAGGTTAGCTGTGTGTTTTACAGGTGAGCACATTACCTGTGTTTAACGGGTGAGTGTGTTACCTGTCTGTTTTTACAGGTAAGCAGAAACCTGTGAGTTTCACAGGTCAGCAGGGTACATTTCTGCCTTGCAGGTGAGCAGTATACCTGTATGCTTTGCATGTGAGCAGGTTGCTGTGATACCTGTGTGTGTTTGGTGTAAGGTCAGTGCTCCACCCACTGCACATATTTAAACTGCTCCAACTGGTTCCCTGAAGCGGATTCACAACTTTCTGCTCTACAGCAGATTGCCTCACACTACAGTTAAAGCGAGGAGGAGCAGGAAGTGTGAGGAGTGTTTATTTACTCATGTAACACTCAGAAAGTAGGACTTTACACCTGTAGCGCTTTATTTCTGTAGGAATTTCCGTCTGTAGGACTTGTCTGTGGATGTTTTTGTAGCAGCAGTACTAAAAGGACAGTCTGAGTTTGTCTGTTTCTCCGCAGTGAGTGAGGTAAGTACTGTTTCTGTTTATAAAGTTTCAGTACGTGAGGAGCTTCTGCTGGATCAGGCTGTAAACGTCAGTCAGGAAAAATAATCTACATGTCTAATCTACATCATATTTTCAGATGTCATTATTTTATTCTTTTTTACAAACCTGCGCAGAAGAGGAGGAAGAAGAATTGCTTTTGGTCAATACACTCAAAGCGTAGGGTATTCAGTGCAACTTAAATGGCTTTGTTGAATTTCTTTTTGGAAATTTGAAAATTTTACAAAATATCTGAAAATTTTACACTGCAATCGTATCTTTTAAAGTAAAATCATCTTAAATATAGTCAATAAATCTAATATTTCTTGGGTTGAGATTGTTGTAAGCTTAATTTAAGATTATTTATCTTATTTCTAGACATTACTTGTTTTAAACGATTTTATTAAGAAAAATCATCTCACTACAGTGGCAGGTAATTTTGCTTGTTTTAAGAAATGAGCTTGAAACCAGCAGAATTATCTGTCAGTATAGTGAGAAAATTTTACTTGATAAAGTAAAAATGTCTAGAAATAAGGTAAACAATCTTACAATAAGTGCACAACCATTTCAAAATGGGAAATATTAGATATGGATCAACTAGATTTAAGATCATTTCACTACACAAGATTTTTTGCAGTGTAAAATTTCCATTCATTGGAACATATTTTCATTCATTTTTGTCCCTTTTGTTTAAACCAGTTACTTAAAGACAGCACAAATTATTTACTAATGTCAGCATATTGTGGCGTCAGTGTAGAGTAAAAAGATGCTGGAATGGTAGGACTTTCAGTAAATGCTCTATAATGAACATAGCAGCAGGGAGGACCACCGCTCAGTGCTACTGAATGACCGGAATAGCAGGCAGGTCACCTACAGCTACGCATTTCCTGCACATAGTAGATACTTAACACTGCATTACTGACCCAAAACCCAGGCCGGAGTGGCGCATACAGGGCATAAAAAACACCACTGCACCTCTTAACATCCTTAACAACAACTATGTACACATTTTAAGTCTCTCTTACTGGGTGTCCAGCGCTTCCTGAGGTGCTCTGCCGGGCGTCCATGGCCAATAGTGGGTCACTACATAGCTCCTCTTCCAGAAGAGCCATTCCAGTGACTTTACAAACTCTGAGCAAAGAACCAGAGTCAGAATTGCTTTGTTTCACCAATTATGTTTCACATATGAGGAATTTGTCTTAGTGAGTGCACTCGTAGATGATTCATATTGATAGATAAAGTCAGAGCAGTCGGTCTGAGCAGGGGTGTAAACACTCACCCCGTGGTATGTGCTCTCGGCCACATGCTGCGCTAGTCGTCCCTTAGGGCCACATCTTTGGGGCAGCAACAGTATCAGTGGTGCTCCCTTGGCTGCTCTCCTCTTTCTCTGCTGCCCACAGCACCACAGACGCCAGCAGGTTGCTGCTTGTGTACACTGGAGCTCAGACACGTGGCTTGACCGACCACACTACCACCATGCCTCGCCATGCCGCACCGCCCTTGCCACCTTTCAGCTCCAGCCTCGTGCGGCAGCCTTGCCGTTAGGTCTACTCTCGCCAGCTACCATCGAGGCATCCTTGCCAGCAGGTTCTCATGGCCGGCCACCGTCCAAATGGCTGCCTTCCTCCAGTCTGGCTCTGCTGTCGAGCCTCATTGTCCTGTCTCAGCGCCCCCTCGCAGTCCTTAACCGAACAGTCTTCCCTGCCATTTTGCTGCTGAGTTTGCGGTTCCGTAGAGCATGAAGATGCAAGAAACAGAGTGCTTCAAGCAAATGCTCTTTTATTGAACACAGCAGCAGAACAGAACTGCTGCTCAGTCCTGCTGAATGACTGGAACAGCAGGCAGGTCAGAATCACACATACAAGGCACAAAAACCCTACTGCACCTCTTAATGTCCAGGAGTAATAACTATTTACACATTTCTCTCTTACTGTGTGTCCAGTGCTTACTGAGGTGCTCCCTGCATCAATGGCCCGTAATGGGTCACTAAAATACTTTCCGTTTGCAAGTCAAACAACTTTGTTTAATTTTACTGTATGTTTTCAGATTAGATGAATTTATTTTGCTCACACAAAGACAGAAATTATAACACTATAATAACACTATAATAACAGGACCTGATAAACAGCAATTTAATAATTACATAATAGTCTGTCACTGTTAATGTTTATGTGATAGTTACATATGTAATGATAAATTGTAACATACTAGTTATTAACTATTTAGTTAGAGACATGATTAATCAAGAATAATTTATACAAATAAATAAAACAATTAGAAATAAATAAATAAAATATAATTACTAGTTACAGTTTGCTGTTAACCATTTAATGTTTATTAGTATTATTAATTATTATGAACAATTTTTTGATATTTATCATTTTCAAATATAATTCAAGTTATTTAATCAACCGTTACAAATTTGATTAAGCTATTATGCATTAAAACATTTCCTAATGATTCTGAATGATCTGTTTGTGTCCTGTTTCAAATAATTAAGCATCATTTAAAGACATTTAAATACCATAAATAAAGGTTTTTAAATATTAAACATATTAAAAAATAACTTTTTAAATATTAAACATAATATGTAAGTGGACATCTATTACAAAGTTGCAGCATTATAATGTATTCATTATATAATTAATAATGGTCCTTAACAAGCTATTGGGTGATGTTAACCCTCTAAAATCCCAGACTTATTACACACTGAGTCTGATTACTCAGTGACTACAGGGACTTCAGCACTGGCTGAGTTATTCTTATAGAAGTGTGTAGTAGATCTCTGGGCCTGTCTGTGGGCCCTGGACGTTTAAAAAGGTTAAAAGGTAAAGTTTATTAAAGTTATTATAAAGTGTTACTAAATAAACTATATTGTGCTATTTAAGGTGGAACCAGTAGTGAGAGGTTCTAAAGTATATATAAGTGAATAAAAATAAACAATCAAAGTGTGTAATTGTCATTATTCAGTAATACTGTATTTGTATAGTGTACTTTAGATCAGGGGTCAGTGACCCTGCCCCAGGTAATACACTCACCTGGACACCAAGGCTAGGCAAAAACATATATACCACACAGTCAGGTCAGTTAGAGATCTGACAGGGCTCGAAGCAGCAGGATCTCAGGCTGGAGTCACACAGCACTGCAGGAATGGTGCAGTTCAGGAACACACTGATAAAATAAAACAAAGCGTCCTAAAGGTGGGAAAACAAGAAGAACCTGAAATTACACCTCAAACTCGCATCGGTTCAGCAAAATCTTGATGAACTCTGTCATACCTAAACCCTCTAAACCACTAAACATTATAATGCAGGCTTATTCTAGTACTATTCTGTATAGGAGCGTTATTGAGGGTTTTATGGACTAATGTCTCCTATTCTAGCATATACAAGTGTTTATTGAGGTGGTTTATGGACTAATATCTCCTATTCTGGTATATAGGATTGTTTATTGAGTTTTGTATGGACTAATATCTCCTATTCTAGCATATACAAGTGTTTATTGAGGTGGTTTATGGACTAATATCTCCTATTCTAGCATATACAAGTGTTTATTGAGGTCGGTTTATGGACTAATATCTCCTATTCTAGCATATATGAGTGATTATTGTGGTGGTATATGGACTAATATCTCCTATTCTAGCATAAAGGGATGTTTATTGAGGTCGGTTATGAACTAATATCTCCTATTTGAGTGTATAGGAGACTTTATGGAGGGTCTTTATGGACTAATATCCCCTATTCTAGTGTATAGGAGTGTTTATTGAGGTCGTTTATGGACTAGTATCTCCTATTCTAGCATAAAGGGATGTTTATTGAGGTAGGTTATGAACTAATATCTCCTATTCGAGCATATAGGAGACTTTCTTAGGGATTTGTATAGACTAATATCTCATATTTTAGTGTATAGCAGTGTTTATCGAGGTTGTGTATGGACTAATATCTCTCATTCTGCCTTATAGGAGAGTTTATTGAGGTTGTTTATGGGCAAATATCTTCTATTTTAGTGTATAGCAGTGTTTATCGAGGTTGTGTATGGACTAATATCTCTCATTCTGTCATATAGGAGAGTTTATCAAGGACGTTTATTGCCTAATATCTCCTATTCTAGCATAGAGAAGAGTTAAGTGAGGATGTGTATTGACTAATATCTCCTATTTTAGCATATAGGAGAGTTTATTGAGGACGTATTGACTAATGGCTCCTGTTTTAGTGTTATAGCAGCATTTATAGCAGCATTTGTAGCAGTGTTTATTCAGTTTGTTTATTGACTAATATGTTGTATTCTAGAGTATAAAAGTATTCATTTTATATTTATAACTAATAATAACTTATGAATGAAATAAAGAATCTTAGCTGTAACCAGTGAAGTGATATAAGAGGCTGCTTGTTCTGAGATTCTAGCAGCAGCTGTCTGAGCTCATTGTAAATGAATAAAAGCTCTTAGGTGGTTACAGTAATCTCTCTAAACTGACAGAAAAGCATATGTAAATTTCCCATGTTCAGAGGCAGAGAGAAGAGCACAGGCCTTTGTGAGATTACAGAGGTTATAATGTCCTGTTCTGCCAACATCACCTTCAGATTACTCCCACACTGTCTGCATATTTTCAGTCCTTCAGAGACAAAGAATCTAAACAGACTATTAACCTTTTCATTCACACACCATTCACACTCCTATAATCCAAACACCAAACACACCGCACCACCCAAACACCATTCATCCGTGTTCAACTGGCTCATTACATACTGTGAGATGTCCACACTCCTGTAATCTCAGAATATTTCATGCTGTCCCAGAAACATTCAAACTTTCATAACCTCAACATCTTTCAGACTTTCAAAATATTTTAATGTTTTTATTGCTCTCATAATCCCAACGTTGTTCACACTATCACAAACTCAACGTCTTTGAGACCGCATAATATTTTAACATTTCAATATTCTTGTAATCCGTACACCTTTCACACTTCATTATATTTTTAACTTTCTCTTAATCCCATCACGTTCCACAATCTCATGACAAAACCTTTAACATTCTCACAATCACTGCTCTTTCCAGTCATTTAACATGTTTGTTACTTTTAACTTTGTGTTGTTAATCCCACCATTTTTCACTCTTATAACCCCTCCAAAATAGACTCTCATAATCTTTAACTATCTTTACCATGTTCATCATATTAACAGCTTTCACATTCTAATAATCCAAATTTATTAACTATTCCATAATGCCAACACTTTTGAGACTTTCCCAGCATCCCAGCATGCTTCACATTTGTTTAATCCCAGAACATTTCACACACACTCATAATCCCAACATCTTTCACACTTTCAAAATATTTTAGCATTATTAATATTCTTATAATCCCAGCATTGTTCACAGTCTCATAATCCCAATACCTTTCACACTTTCATAGTCCCAGCACTTTTTACACTCTCATAATCCCATCATGTTTGACTCTCCTAATCCCAGCACCTTTCTCAGCAGACCCTAGAGGTCATATGGAGAGTTTTACTCAGATACACTAAGCACAGGCTGTAGAATAGAGAACATAAAACGACTGCTGTTCTGCAGTGTGTTAAAGTCCTGCTGATGCTTTAGGATCCAAGAGCGGCAGAATGACCACTCTGACGAAGAGGAGTCGCCGCACGGACGCACCCATATCCACAGAGAGCCGCGGTCAGGAGGAGGAGGAGGAGCAGAAGGGCAGAGCCTCTGATGAAGAGGAGGATGGAGACTCTAAAGCACTGAGACTGACTCTGATGGAGGAAATACTGCTGCTGGGACTGAAGGATAAAGAGGTACAGTACAGCAGTGCACACATGTACCAGCAACAGGTCCATACTAGGACCTGGGGTACTGATAGGTCTATAGTGATAATGGATCCATAGCACTAACTGGACTGCAATGCTAACAGTTTCATCATGCTAACAGTATAATGGCAATAATAATTCCTCTAACAGTATTGAGGTGGTAAAAGGACTAGGATGCTAACAGTGTTATGGCACTTACAGGTCTTTAAGGTTAATAGGTATAAGGGAATTATAGGTCTATGGAGTTAACAGGTAATTGAGGTCAATGAGGCTAAGGCTATAACAGGTCTATGGAGTTAACAGATCTATGGAGCTAACAGATCTTTAAGATGAACAGGGCTAAAAGGGATAACTGGTCTGGAACTGGTCTATGACACAGGTCTTTGAAGTTAATAGGGCTGAGTCTATAACAGATCTATGAAGCTGACAGGTCTCTGAGGTTAATAGGGCTGAGTCTGTGACAGGTCTATGGAGCTAACAGGTCTCTGAGGTTAATAGGGCTTAGTCTGTGACAGGTCTATGGAGCTAACAGGTCTCTGAGGTTAATAGGGCTGAGGCTGTAACAGGTCTATGGAGCTAACAGGTCTCTGAGGTTAATAGGGCTGAATCTGTAACAGGTCTATGGAGCTAACAGGTCTCTGAGGTTAATAGGGCTGAGACTGTAAGAGGTCTATAGCGCTAACAGGTCTCTGAGGTTACTAGGGCTGAATCTGTGGCAGGTCTATGGCGCTAACAGGTCTCTGAGGTTACTAGGGCTGAGTCTATGACAGGTCTATGGAGCTAACAGGTCTCTGAGGTTAATAGGGCTGAGGCTGTAACAGGTCTATAGCGCTAACAGGTCTCTAAGGTTAATAGGGCTGAGGCTGTAACAGGTCTATGGAGCTAACAGATCTTTAAGATCAACAGGGCTAAAAGGGATAACTGGGCTGAGTCTGTAACAGGTCTATGGAGCTAACAGGTCTCTGAGGTTAATAGGGCTGAGTCTGTAAAAGGTCTTTGGTGCTAACAGGTCTCTGAGGTTAATAGGGCTTAGTCTGTGGCAGGTCTATGGAGCTAACAGGTCTCTGAGGTTACTAGGGCCGAGTCTGTAACAGGTCTATGGAGCTAACAGGTCTCTGAGGTTAATAGGGCTGAGTCTGTGACAGGTTTATGGTGCTAACAGGTCTCTGAGGTTAATAGGACTGAGTCTGTAACAGGTCTATGGCGCTAACAGGTCTCTGAGGTTAATAGGGCTGAGGCTGTAAGAGGTCTATAGAGCTAACAGGTCTCTGAGGTTACTAGGGCTGAATCTGTGGCAGGTCTATGGCGCTAACAGGTCTCTGAGGTTACTAGGGCTGAGTCTATGACAGGTCTATGGAGCTAACAGGTCTCTGAGGTTAATAGGGCTGAGGCTGTAACAGGTCTATAGCGCTAACAGGTCTCTAAGGTTAAGAGGGCTGAGGCTGTAACAGGTCTATGGAGCTAACAGATCTTTAAGATCAACAGGGCTAAAAGGGATAACTGGGCTGAGTCTGTAACAGGTCTATGGAGCTAACAGGTCTCTGAGGTTAATAGGGCTGAGTCTGTGGCAGGTCTATGGAGCTAACAGGTCTCTGAGGTTACTAGGGCCGAGTCTGTAACAGGTCTATGGAGCTAACAGGTCTCTGAGGTTAATAGGGCTGAGTCTGTGACAGGTCTATGGTGCTAACAGGTCTCTGAGGTTAATAGGACTAAGGCTGTAACAGGTCTATGGCGCTAACAGGTCTCTGAGGTTAATAGGGCTGAGTCTGTAACAGGTCTATGGAGCTAACAGGTCTCTGAGGTTAATAGGACTAAGGCTGTAACAGGTCTATGGCGCTAACAGGTCTCTGAGGTTACTAGGGCCGAGTCTGTAACAGGTCTATGGAGCTAACAGGTCTCTGAGGTTAATAGGGCTGAGTCTGTGACAGGTCTATGGTGCTAACAGGTCTCTGAGGTTAATAGGACTAAGGCTGTAACAGGTCTATGGCGCTAACAGGTCTCTGAGGTTAATAGGGCTGAGTCTGTAACAGGTCTATGGAGCTAACAGGTCTCTGAGGTTGATAGGGCCGAGTCTGTAACAGGTCTATGGAGCTAACAGGTCTCTGAGGTTAATAGGACTGAGGCTGTAACAGGTCTAAGGCGCTAACAGGTCTCTGAGGTTATTAGGGCTAAAAGGGATAACTGGGCTGAGTCTGTAACAGGTCTATGGAGCTAACAGATCTTTAAGATTAACAGGGCTAAAAGGGGTAACTGGGCTGAGTCTGTAACAGGTCTATGGAGCTAATAGATCTTTAAGATTAACAGGGCTAAAAGGGGTAACTGGGCTGAGTCTGTAACAGGTCCAAGGCGCTAACAGGTCTCTGAGGTTATTAGGGCTAAAAGGGGTAACTGGGCTGAGTCTGTAACAGGTCTATGGAGCTAATAGATCTTTAAGATTAACAGGGCTAAAAGGGATAACTGGGCTGAGTCTGTAACAGGTCTATGGCGCTAACAAGTCCCATTACTGTTTCAGTTAGAAATCCAGTGTCAGTGGCACCAAAATTTAACATAAGGCTTTCTCTGCACGGTGAAGTTGGGCATGCAGCCATGTTACTGAGCATGGAGGCTCATTGTGTTTCTCAGTATTTCTCATTCAGCTTTCTCTCCTTCAAACATCAGCCTCTTGACCTCCCTTCCTCAGACTTGTGTCATTATCATCTAAATTTGTGTCAATAAAGATTTTGTTAGTCAGAATCGAATCTGTTCTGTGGTGAGCAGCGCTATGCTAACGCTAACCAGTTACTCTCTTCTAGCTGATTATCAGCGCCATTTAACCTTTAGAAATCGGTGTAAGAGTGAAGCTTTGATGTTTACTGAATGGTGGTTTTCATTTATTTGAGCAAACCAAATTTATTTGAATGCTTTCAGGTTTGAAATAGCGCAGCAGGATACTGTCATACAATCCCGACATAAACATGGAACCAATCAGCGAAGAGCTACGTCGTTACATCATCCCACCGAACGGTTCTGTGGCCCTGAGTACGGTTGGCTAACTGTGAAAGAAACAAATGAGCTGAGCCTGATTTATAAGCGTTCCGTGTCGAACCGTGTCTGTGTGGAAACGTCACTGGAACAGCTACCCTCTGTGCTCAGAAGCACCCGGTCCTGTAGTGCAAAAGAGGCCACTGATTAAAATGTTTTGCCTTTAAAAGACCTGATGTTGAGAGATTTACATTAAAGACCCTCATCCTCAGCTCCAGGATCTCTGATTCACGTTTCAGTGATTGCAGGCTGGATTCGTACTCACCGGCCTTGTGTGTCCTGCTTTTCTGTTTCTGATAAGAACAGGAATGGCTTAAACTGCAATCAGACAACCCCGATAGTCATATCCAGTGTTGTGAGAATCCTCTGCGTATCTGTTCAAGGTCACAGTGTTTGTAGTGCAGTGGGTGTTATCAAGGCTAATGAGGTACCATTGCTGGCACTGTGGCAGAGGGCGAAGGGATCTTCCCCTTGGGGGGTGGTCAGGCTGTTGGGGGGGCCTAAAGTTTTGTAGGTAGTGCTCGGGTGGTTATGATGATGGAGTCGGAGAGCTTTGTTCCAGTAGACACCAACTCCTCTATCTTCACAGAGAAGCCCAACTGTGAAACACTATTTGGATGAGAGTGATAGAGATGTTGTTTTGACAGATATTCACAGTCTGCCTGTAGTATGTCTTTGGGTGGGTGGATTACCTTGACTGGTGGCCCATCCTTGTGTGCCCATCCTGCATTCTTTTCAGTGCAGATCTTGGGATGCAGAGTGGCATGTCCAGGGGTCTAAATGTGTCCAGGGAAAAGAGAACGTCTCTTAGCGCTTTCAGTCCTGGCTTTTTTAGGTGGAGCTCTGAAAAGTTGGTGATGTAATGAAGCCCTTTTTACTGCAGGTCCTAGTAAGCCATGTATTTAATGTAAGCAATCTTAAAAACATACTCGATCCCCGTGCTGGTAATGAACCACTGACTGTATTTAGTTCTCTGAGTGATTAAAAGTTTAATAAAATCCTTCTTTAGGAGCTCAGACTGCTCTTTGTGAATGTTGTGTTTCCTCACATGGGTAATAACGTGACTCATCTTCTGATAGTTGGCTAGAATGGTGTGAAGGTTCTCCTTTATATCTAAAACCATTATATTCTAGACCTAACAGGCCTTTGAGGTTAATAGGGCTAAGTCCATAACCGGTCTATGGAGCTAACAGGTCTGTGGTGCTAACCAGTACTTGGAGCTAACAGGTTTATAGCGCTAACAGGTCTATGACGCTAACAGATCAATGACATTAACAGGTTTATAGCACCAACAATTCTATGGCACAAACAGATCTGTGGCGCTAACTAGTATTTGGAGCTAACAGGTTTACAGTGCTAACAGGTCTGTGGCGCTAACAGGTCTATGGAGCTAACAGTTCAATTGCACTAACTGGTCAATGGAGCTAATAGGTCTTTGGAGCTAACATGTCCGTGGCAGTAACAGCTATTTGGAGCTAACAGGTCTATGGTGCTAGCATGTGTACGGTTATAACAGGTCTATGACTTTAACAGTTCTATGGTGCTAACTGGTATTTTGAACTAACGGGTTATAATGCTAATAGGTCTATGGCGCTAACAGGTCTATGGTGCTAACAGGTTTATAGTACTAACAGGTTTATGGCACTAACAGGCATATGGTTCTAACAGGTCTATGGCACTAACAGTTCTATGGCACTACCAAGAGGAACCAAGACTCAAAAGGGGAGTCCATCCTCCTCTGGTCGACACCGGACAGCAGTGTTAGTATAAAATATTAGAACACAAAATGGGGAAAAACAGGTGGAGCAACGGTTCATTAGATAGTTTGAGTTTAAGCAGCAGCAGCAGCAGGAGGGTCAGTTCATGATGGTGAGGTTTGCACAGCGTTGTACAGCGTGAAGCTCAATGGTGGTCAAAACAGTCCAGAAGGCTGGCGAGCAGATCGCACAGGATGGGCAGCTGTTCAACCCGGCAAAGAAAAGGAAACACACAGAGAGTCAGTTCAGTACAGAGGGACTGACCACAGATTACAGGGTTAACAGAGCAGCAGAGACTCCAGCAGGTCTAGATATTACAGCCTCACTAAGAGGGAGAAACCAGAAAGGTAACGGAGTCATGAGGCTCCCGGAGATGTCGGCATCCCTCCGCTCCACCGTCAACAAACCTGAGTGAGTGAGTGAGCAGCAGGACGACAGCACCAACACTCCCAGTTTACCATAATACTCTCTGACCATGAACCCCAGATCTGCACCTTTTATCTGACAGGGAAAACTAATTACCAAAGGCTCCACTGAACAAGTGGGTTTTTAGCCTAGACTTAAACACTGAGGCTGAGTCTGAGTCCCGAACACTGACTGGAAGATTATTCCAAAGCTGGGGGTCTTTGTGTGAGAAGCTCCGCCCCCTGATGTAGCTTTATTAATTCTAGGTACTAATAGTGAACAGCACCTTGTGATCTAAGTAGGCGGGATGGTTCATAGTGGGAGAGAAGTTCACTCAGGTACTGAGAGGCGAGTCCGTTTAGAGCTTTATAGGTCAGTAAGAGAATTTTATAATCAATGCGAAATTTAACTGGTAACCAGTGTAAGGTTGATAAAACTGGGCTGATATGGTCAACCTTTCTGGTTCTAGTAAGAACTCTGGCTGCAGCGTTCTGGACTAGCTGAAGCTTGTTAAGGCTTTTGCTGGAACATCCAGACAGCCGGGCATTACAGTAATCTAGCCTATGTCACTAACAGGTCCATGGTGCTAACAGATATGGCCCTAACACCTCAAGTCCCAAGTGTTTGTTAAGACAATTTTTTGTTTGTCTCAGGAGAGATAATACACAAATTTTGATTAAAAAACACAATCTGAAATTCCCCAAAACATTAAATACCCGTTAAAACAGTGCTTTTATGTGTCAAATGCAGATTTTTCAAACGTATATTTTCACAGACGTCTCTGCAGTCTGTTGTCTGGACTCTTTTAATGCTCAGCTTCACTGAAGCATGGAGGAGTTCAGAGCACTTTTACAGCTCAGTGGAAAAACAGGTCTCTGAACAGGTGTGTGTTCTGTTCTTGGACAGGTGTGTGTTCTGTCTGTCATGTCAGTCTCTGCGTAAAGGCTCTGAGTAAACATCCTGGTTATTGTTTAATTGCTACCGGACAGACTGAACGAGCTACTTCAGTGATAAGGAAAACATCAGTGTCTGGATCCAGTCTGTTAGTGATGATTCCAGCTTGTAGCTCAGACTGTGGGATTCATTTGGTTTCAGTGATGTTGCTGCCCACATGCAGGGTCAGGAATGGTGTGAGGATGGAGACTGGAGCTAAATTAGTGAGTAGTGGTGTGCGATAGTAGCACAGTTCATCTGTACCCTGGGATAAGAAAATGTATTGGGTGAATCTGTGAATTCTAATACAGTTTACTGCCCTGTTAGCGTCGTAGACCTGTTAGTCAGGTTTGCGTTAAAGCTGTAGTATGTTGTTAAAGTGAGGTGGCTAACTCCATTCATGTCTATGAAATTGTACTTGAAGGAGGGAGTTCTGTTAATCTGGCACTGTTCATTAAATACGCTGATCAGTCATAACATTATGACCGCCTCCTTGTTTCTACACTCATTGCCCATTTTATCAGCTCCACTTACTATATAGGTGCACTTTGTAGTTCTACAGTTACAGACTGTAGTCCATCTGTTTCTCTGATACTTTGTTAGCCCCCTTTTACCCTGTTCTTCAGTGGTCAGGACCCCTATGGACCCTCACAGAGCAGGTACTATTTGGGTGGTGGATCATTCTCAGCACTGCAGTAACGCTGACGTGGTGGTGGTGTGTTAGTGTGTGTTGTGCTGGTCTGAGTGGATCAGACACAGCAGTGCTGCTGGAGTTTTTAAACACCTCAGTGTCACTGCTGGACTGAGAATAGTCCACCAACCAAAAATATCCAGCCAACAGCGTCCTGTGGGCAGCGTCCTGTGACCACTGATGAAGGACTAGAGGATGGCCAACACAAACTGTGCAGCAGCAGATGAGCTATCGTCTCTGACTTTACATCTACAAGGTGGACTGACAAGGTAGGAGTGTCAGAGTGGACAGTGAGTGGACACAGTGTTTAAAAACACAAGCAGCACTGCTGTGTCTGATCCACTCGTACCAGCACAACACACACTAACACACCACCACCACGTCTGTGTTACTGCAGTGCTGAGAATGATCCACCACCCAAATAGTACCTGCTCTGTGAGGGTCCATGGGGGTCCTGACCACTGAAGAACAGGGTAAAAGGGGGCTAACAAAGTATGCAGAGAAACAGATGGACTACAGTCTGTAACTGTAGAACTACAAAGTGACCCTATATAGTAAGTGGAGCTGATAAAATGGACAATGAGTGTAGAAACAAGGAGGTGCTTCACACAACATTATGAGCTTTAAGCAGGTGAGAGTGGCAGCGGTGGCTAAACCCAATCAAAGGGCCAACTGATCCATGGCTAACCAGTCATAGGCTAAAACATCATAGGCTAACTGATCACAAGCTCACCAAACACGTGCTAACAAATTTATAGGCTAATCAATCAAGGCTAACTGAAGGCAGGCTAACCAATCACAGGCCAATTGCTTACAGGCTCATCAGCGACAGACTAACAGATCACAGGTTACTGGTTTACTCATCAATCACACAATAACCAATCATAGGCAAATTAATCACAGAGAAATGATCACAGGCTAATTATCACAAGCGTATCAATCACAGACTGAGAAACCACATGCTAACTGATTATGGGCTAACGGATCACATGCTAACTGATCGCATGGTAATTATCACACGCTCATCAATCACAGACTGAGAAACCACATGCTAACTGATTACAGGCTAATAGATCACATGCTAACTGATCACAGTCTAACCAATCACATGCTAACTGATCACAGGCTAATTATCACAAGCTCATCAATCACAGACTGAGAAACCACATGCTAACCAATCACAGACTAATCAATCACATGCTAACTTATCACAGGCTAACCAATCACATGCTAACTGATCACAGGCTAACTGATCACAGGCTAATTATCACAAGCTCATCACTCACAGACTTAGAAACCACATGCTAACTGATTACAGTCTAATAGATCACATGCTAACTGATCACAGTCTAACCAATCACATGCTAACTGATCACAGGCTAATTATCACAAGCTCATCACTCACAGACTGAGAAACCACATGCTAACTGATTACAGGCTAATAGATCACATGCTAACTGATCACAGTCTAACCAATCACATGCTAACTGATCACAGGCTAATTATCACAAGCTCATCAATCACAGACTGAGAAACCACATGCTAACCAATCACAGACTAATCAATCACATGCTAACTTATCGCAGGCTAACCAATCACATGCTAACTGATCACAGGCTAACTGATCACAGGCTAATTATCACGAGCTCATCACTCACAGACTTAGAAACCACATGCTAACTGATTACAGGCTAATAGATCACATGCTAACTGATCACAGTCTAACCAATCACATGCTAACTGATCACATGCTAATTATCACAAGCTCATCAATCACAGACTGAGAAACCACATGCTAACTGATCACAGACTAATCAATCACATGCTAACCATTCAGAGGCAAACCAGTCACAAAATAATAACACACTAACTGATCACAGGCTAAATGATCACAGGCTAACTGATCACAGGCTAACTGATTACGGGCTAACTGATCACATGCTAACTGATCACAGGCTAACTGATCACATGCTAACAGGAGGGGTTT